>NC_143556.1:4546250-4872500 GCF_054136105.1 Typopeltis vanoorti | reverse complement strand
AATGACTAAGTCTCCACGCTGTATGCTTTTAATGTCACGCGTGCGCTTCAATTTGTTTAAATGTTTTTTTAAGTCGTTACTGCATTCTTTTGTTAGCATTTAATGTTAGTATAACCTTACCCGTCTTGATAAAGCCAGACAGACCCCAGCTGGCGAAACTTGTCGACGATTATGTATATATGTTTTATCTAGTGTAATATTTATTTTATAGTTTTCAGTAATAAATAGTAAAAACTTTAAGTAACAATTTTATTTAAAAAATTATGTACATAGAATTTTTACTATTTATTACTTGTAATAAATTGTAAAAACTGCATTTGACACCAACTGGTATGTGGACTGATAGGCGTTGATGATATTTTCAGAAATTCCAACTATTAAAAACATAATATTATTAGTTCAAGTAATTCATGTCAATAAAACAAATGCAAAACGTTTTATCAATCGCTTCTCCTCAAAACTAGTTTGGATCAGCACAATGCCATCGGTACAAACTGAATTTGGGCATCAGAAGTCGTTCTGTGCCCATCGGTAGCTATGGCGACATTCACAGCATCTCTAGTGTGAAAGGGAAACCGGAGCTCGTCTGTTCCCTTTCTTCGGAGCAGTTGACACTACCGTCATGCGCCGCACAGGAAAGTTTCTCCGGGGAAAAGGGGTCACTGTCTCCTGCTGTAATGAGTTGTATAAATGTGTACATAACTTGCGGTGAGGCTGCCGGTAGTCGCTCTAGGGTTTGAGACGGTAGTTTGTAAACACACTTTTTAATCACCGTCCCGACGAACTTGTATAATGGGGTCATTGGCGGACACACCCTGATTAAAGCTCGACTATGCGGTCGGTACATCACAAGCACACTCCTAAACAACTTGCCGCCCATGGGCTGCCACGTCCGTCCTGTCGATGGTTCTGCCGATAACCCTGTCTCTGGGCTGTGTCGCGGACGCTTCTGCCAGTTAGCGGGGCTTAAATGATGCGACAAAGCGCGTGCCCCACGGATGCCGTAATTTACTCCTTGCTTCGGTTATTAGTACCCCGGGGAACAATGGCGGTGCTTGTTTGCGTGGTGACAACTTGTGCGGTGTGTTCCCCCTTTTTTCTTCTCCCCTCCCCATTCTTCTCCGTGTAACAGTTGCCCTACTTTACAGACGGGTTACAGGTGCGGCATCCAGATCAGTTCGCAGTGACGGAGCAAACAGGTTGTGCGCTTCACGGCCAGTGAGTGCCTCTTCTCAAGGTGAGTTGTTTTCGTAGAAGGAAACCCCACTGTCACTCCCACTCTGATATTTAAGGTTATGGTGTGCGAAAGGGATGGAAACTTTCCTTTTTCTGCGTGACTTTTCTTTCCATAAATTTTGTTAATTATGATGGAGAATTGGAGGGGTGTGGGTTATCATATTAAATTATAAACATAACAAAAGAATAGCATTCTACGAAAAGGTTTTTACGTCATCCCATAAAGCAGGTCTGTTATAAAATGGTAGATTCTTCGAAATTGTTTCAGAATGCTTCTGTATGTAAATAGAGCGGAGATCCACAGTCGCACGTATCAATAACTTGGACGTATTTTCCAACCTGGGCAACGAAGAGGAGGAATAAGTGCTTTCAACAAATTGGCAGCAGAGTTTCACCTTATTTGGGAAACAAAGAAACATGAACGTGCGATTGATACTCATGTTCACGATGTTTGACATGACATCAGCTCGTGATTTGGCGGAAGGTACACGCGATCCTTAATTTGTGGATGATACCAGAATGCTGATTGGATCGCTCTTGTAACGAGTGTGTTATAAAGAGGAAGAGTTGTGGTGGTATGGTGTCTGCACGATCTCACGACATCTTGGTCACCGGATCTTGAACCAACTGTAGAATCGCTTATATAGCCCGAGGCATTGTAATATAATGCGCTAATCCTATTTTTCTTACTTGCTCGCTCAACAAATTAAAACGAAGTTTATGAATAGTTTATTTGTTCGATATTAAGTAAAACGCTATTGAACAAATGGAGGATTACTATGGCTTGTTTCGGTTATTGCTAAAGTTACGAAGTATTGGCCTGCCAATTACATATGGTAATGTTAATAGTGTGTGTGTTGCATCGAGTACAAAAACAACTTGCTGACTTGTTTTGCCTCAGAAAGCCTGAAAATCTTCTCTTTGCAACAACCGTGGCTCTTTTCACTTGAGATATTAAGAATAATCCTACATGACTGTTCCTCTTGAACTGAGAAAGTTAACGGTACATTTTGTGTGTAGAACATTGTTTTGGAATTTAACCTGCTTTATAATCACTTTTCGGCTCTCTTGGAAACTGATTTCCGTCTCCTGCAGTTGGCATTTGGGGACTTGATTTTCAGCCGTCGATGAATCTTTTTACACCAAGGACCTTCTTGGTCACCGTCTTCTAAATGAATTTCTAAGCAAACACAACCTATCCGCACTTACTGTTTTGACAGCCGAAATTGACTGTGCTCGGGCAATACTTTGTACACACTGATGACTTGGCGCCATGGCTTGCGTTCCTCACGTGCGACAGCGTCTCGACGGCGTGCCTGAGTCTCCTCGCGAATACAATGTTGGCCTCGGGCCTTAGTCATGGTCGAGAGTAACTGGGCAACCTTGGCCTTGGCGGCGGCACGACCTGCTTATTCGGCGGGGGAGAAAAATCTGTTGCAGGGATGTAGTCCCCCCAAGGGCTGCGCGTTTTTTGCTCTCTTTCTCTGACACATCGATTGCCCTTCCAGCTACCACTTTCAGCCTGATAGGCGGAAAATTTTTCAGCTCTCTTCAATCGGAATCCACCCACATGTGCTACCGGAGATGGGGGGGGGGGGGGAGAGAGAGCAATGCAGACGATTATACGTGCGCAAACAGGAGGAGGAGCTTAAATAGCACGCTAAGAAAAATGGTATCTCGAAAATTTGTGATCCGCTCATGAACAGCACTGCTGTGGGCTGGCGGCCTTCACGAGTTTCAGGGTCATAAGTGTGACCTTTTCAACAACCCCAGGGGAAGGGGGAGATCTTGTTTTTGCTAATTACTGTACAACACTAGTCGAGTATGCCCTGCAGCAGCTTGGACTTGAGTTGGATTTCGAAGTAATTTCATCTCACTGCGTGAAATATTGCTACCAATCCCACACGACTGCATGATGCGTCCCACGTATGAAAGTGCACTGAAGTGTGTCCTTTCATCGGCCATGTCATTGTGCTCTCTTATTGATGTGTTTACACGTATTTCCATTGCTGACAACCCTCCTTCAGTGAGTAAATGAAAGAAAAAAAAAAGCAGATATAGTTGTTAACCCTTCATCAAAGAAGGGTTGGCGTTTGCTTAATGATTACAGTTTTGTGCTAACATCGATAGTTCTTAATTAACCCTTATTTGTTACTCTTGGACTTTGATTACTGTGGACAACTTGTCGTCCCCTTACATGCATTAAGCCTAATAACATTTTTTGTATCCAAGTGAATGGACTAGCTTCCATAAATCTAATTTTGACAGACTGAGACAATTCCCTGTCCATATACTCTTCTAGTTTTCAGATTCGATTTGTATTGTTATTGTAGAAAACTTTCCGCATGCCATGATTAACAGCATTGTTTGTAAGTCTGGATTCAAATCGTGTAGAATAGGGTGTGAAGCACAGCGAAGCCGTTGCTCCTGAAATGACAGCATTGGTAATCAATAATGAGTTTCTTACATTTTCAAGGAAATGCGTTTAGAACTTGAGCCTTCGTGTCAGGATAGCTTCTGTTAAAGTCGAAACTTGTTTTGCGCCCCCAGAAAGCACTGAGACCATTTGATTCAGAAAGACTTATTCTTAGCATTCCTTAATCATGATCGTCATTCTTGGCACTTGATCTCTCCGTTCTTTTATTTTGATTTTTTAGAGTTTCCATGTTGGAGTCCCATATGGGACGCGGGGAACATATACAAAGGAGTGTTTCCCTTTCCAAACTAGTTCCGCTACTCTCCCTTTTTGAAAAGAAAAGGATCTACATCGCTTTGTCATTAATACTTCTATTCTAGACCTTTTTTAAAAGCAACGGCCGAATTATCAGGTCTCTGGTAATAGTAGCGGCATTTTCCACCCATTCCAAGACAAAAGATTTCGCTGAATTTTAGGCACACGGCACTTCTTTAAATTTTTGAAACTCAAACTCTAAATCAGATATCAGTTCCTCATTCCTTTTGATCTGTTCCGTTCTTTTGTTTATTTTTATACATTTGCTACATCCCTCACGTTAATCTTAAGCTTACTTCGCTTCTTCCCGATAGTTTTATTTTTTATTGGTTAGACTGCTGATGTTTCTTCGTTGGATAATGTTCCGGGTTCCAATATATTTGTATATATCTGATCTGATTCTGTAGCTTCCTCTCTCAGAGAGGATTGCAGCTGATTACTAGGGAGATAATGACGCAAGGTGGTTTCCCATTGCCTTCCTTGCCTTATTTTTTATGACTGTAGCCTGTGTGTTCACGGGTCCGGTTTGCCTGCTTGCGGGATGAAAAACCCCATATAAACTGGCGGAAAAACCATGTTGTCCACGCCCAAGACTGGCTAACTTGGCTATGGTTGAGGAAGATCCTTAAGCTCCTCACGTCGTCGACGGGAATCGAACTTGGGACACTCCTCCCCAGGTATATGGTTGCGAAGTGCAAAGCCACTAGGTTAACCGTGCGTGGACACACACACACACACACCCTCTGTCCAAAAAGAAACCGAAATAGAAGAAACTAGTGGGGCCACCTGTTATATCTTTTTGTTGTCGAAAGCGGCAACCTTCATTAGTGTTGTGTGAACTGTTCATTTGTTTCATTAGAAGCTGAGTTATAGTGCCAAGAGTGACAGTGTGTTTTGACGAACGGTCGGTAAATGAGTTTCAAAAAGAGAGCTGCGATTGACTTTTGTGTTAAACTAGGTAAAGGTTTTACCGAAACGCATCCAATGCTTCAAAAAGCATACGGTGATGAATGTTTATCCCGTACTCAAGTTTACGGTTTAAGCGATTTCAAAGTGGTCGTGAGACGCTTGAGGACAACGAAAACTCGGGCCGTCCAAAAACTGGACTAAGCGAAGTTAATATCCAAAAAGTGCGTGATTTCATCAAAGAAAAAAAAACCCGAAATCGTCTGTGAGATTGAATGACGATGAATTGGGGATTCCAAAATCAACTGTGCATAACATTTTGACCGAGAGTTTGGGCCTTCGTAAATTGAATTCGCGATTTGTTCCCCACAAGTTGACCGACGACCAAAAAATGTATCGAATTGAATGCTGTAAGGACCTCATTAAAACCACTGGTAAGGACCCAGACTTCTTTGAAACGATCGTTACTGGTGACGAAACGTGGTGTTTTCAGTATGAGCCCGAAACAAAGCGCCAAAGTGCTGAGTGGAGACCACCAGAAGAGGGACATCCGAAAAAAAAAGTCGCTTGGAGAAGTCGAAAGTAAAGACAATGCTGATTTTGTTCTACGATTCCAAGGGCATTATCCACAAAGAATTCGTTCCGCCTGGCCAAACGGTCAATGGTGAGTTTTATCTCGAAGTTTTGAAGCGATTGGTAGTGAGAATTCGTCGCGCACGGTATGAATATCGTGACGACCAATCGTTCGTCAAAACAGACTGTCACTCTTCGCACTATAACTCGGCTTCTAATGAAACAAATGTCATAAACAGTTGACACAACACTAATGAAGTTTGCCGCTTTCGGCAACAAAAAGATACAACAGGTGGCGCCACTAGTTCAGTCTATTTTCGAAAAATTCGAAAATAGAATGAACTAGTGGCTTCTTTTTGGACAGAGGGTGTGTGTGGACTTAAAGGATATAACTGCCATCTCTAATCTCAACATGCATTTGAAGTAAACCTCGGTGTGTTTGCCCACTTACCGATTTTATCACTATTTTGTTGTTGAATTTGTATCCATTTTCGGTTTAGTTTGAAGGAATTAATATATCCTCATAATCAACATATAGAAATATTATTTAAATTATATTTCGCCCATTTTGGTGCCTTGTTCTGACTGGTGTATATTGCTATAGAAAATTCTTTTTCTTGGCTACGACGTATATTATACTTCAAGCAATGTTTTGCTTCAGTCACGTTTTAATTTTTTGCTCAAGTGTAAGCAAACGCGTGAAGTATCTTCACGCCTCGTATGGAGAATGTTGGCTTCACGTCAATTGCCTCGGTATCTCATAATGCAAAAACGCTATGGGAAAGGTCGCTACCCAGACCGGCTTTGATTGAGAATAAATTTTCATTGAGAATAAATGGGAGCTAAATCCAGGGAATACACCAAAGTTAAATCATTGCAGAAGTCATTTTCCCTATACAAGTAGTTAAACCGCCATATCATTAAAATCCTTTGACTCAGAAATGTTTCTTTCGGCGAAAAATAAGATTTTCTATTAAAAATAAATTTCTAGTCAAATATAATTTGCACTATACCAAACGGAAAAAACTTTCTACAGCTACCTAATCCAAAGTATTTTAATAATATGGTGAGTTTACTTCTTATATATGGAAAATGTATGATTTCCATAATGATTTAACCTTGGTATCTTCCTAGGTCTAGCTCCCACTGTTGTGGTTTTTCTGTGACGTGGTCTCGCTCCAACTGATGACGCTTTAATAACGTTCGTCTTTGAGTTCCTGGCAGTAGAGCGGCTCTGCTCGATGGTAGGTTTTTTTTTTTTGCATGTCACTGAGCGAAATCACCGCTGAGTGTCATGGAGTGATTCAGATTAGGAGTGATGTTTAGTGATCTTTTGGGTCACTCAATGTGATTTAGTGATATTTTAGATCACTCAGGGGAACCCCGCACTTGATCAGGTTTCCGTTGAAATGGTCTTAATCGCTGCATTCCATTGGATGCTTGCGTATGGCATGGCTCGTACTGACGTGGCCTTGATCAGGGAGTGCTTGCAATAAGAGATGAGCGGTTTTACTTGATATTTTTTGCCTATCACTAGGTAGAGTCAAGGCTATTTGCAGGTGTTGTCTGGCGGAATCACCGCTGAGTATCCTGGAGCGATTCAGATCAATGAGTTGGAATGATCCTTTCGGATTACTCATTGAGACTAGAATGATCCGAGAGATTTCCTAGTTTTTGGGTAACTTTCCTGTACTTAGACAGCGAAACCAGTCTGGAACCATGACGTTTTTTTGTATCATGGGACACTGAAGCAATTGATGTGAAGTTTACGGTTATATAGAAATAGACTAGTCATGAAAATACTTAACTGCAAACTTTTTGCTTATGCTTGGGTAAAGAATTAAAAAGAATACCTGGATTAGAGATCCGGTGAGACACCTTTTGGCAACTTGTATATAAAAATATAACTTCTGCATTACTTCAACGTTGGTATCACCTCTGGGTCTGGCTCCCACTGATGAGACCTCAATAAAGGTCGAAATCGGTCTGAGTAATGACCCTTCCCATAATGCATAGCATTATACATCTCCTTGCGGAGATGTGCTTTGCATTATGGGATGCTAAAGCAAGTGATGCGAAGTCATAGCACCTTTACCGCGAGTTTCCCCAGTCCTGAAGATACTTCAGGTGAAAACTTTGTTTGCTTACACTTGGATAAAGGATTAAACCAATTATATAATTTCTTGGTATCTTTAATTTATAAAAAGAATATCATTTGTTGTCAAGTATATTTCTTTCTTTCTTAATCCTCCTCTTGTTCCTTTTAAGGTGTCGAGGTTTATTATTCTTGCAACTGCAGCTGTCTCGAGGATAAGGTGGTTGGCCCAATGCCTCCCTCTGTGTCCTATGTCTGTAGATACGTGTGTTCACGGGGCCGGTGTGTCTGTTCTGGAGGACGAAAAACCCGAGTTTCCGGGTGGGGGAAAACCCTACCTCCGTATGAGACCGGCTAACTCACCTTTAGTCGAAAGAGACCAGATAAAGGTTCCTCAATGCACTGACGGGAATCGAACCCAGGTCTTTCCGACCAAAGGGTTTCGTCTATAACGACTGAGCTACGGAGGCTCACGTCAACTATAATATACCGGTGTAAATCATTTAAAATCTCTCAATGCGGTTTTTGTGGTTTATCTTGATTGTGTTCAATCGAATATGTTTCTCGACGGTGCTTTTAGGATTGACAATGAAAAAAGGTCTTCTGCAACGCCTCTTGTGGACGAAGATCACCGCATGTTTTTTTTGTTAGCAAGGTGATGCCTAATGGGGTGAAACGAGGGCCGTATTATCATAGCGGCATTACAGCGTTTGTCTGGCACGAGTCCCTCATTCAGTGGGTTATTGCCTGCTCGCTCGTCTAGACATATCTTTAATTCTGACAGACTGTACAAGCGATAATTACGTTCGTTGAGGTCGCTGATAATGTCTGGCCTTAAGCCATTTGACGAGCGATTTCTTATCAAATGAAACGAAATCCGCTTTTATTTTTCAATGGTTGTCAGTATGTTGGACTAGCGACTTGGTAACTGAGGGTGTAGTCAGTCACTCTGCGTAAATGTTTACAATTATCTATAATTAAAACAAGGAGGAGATCATTCTTTTATCCACCAGTGTCACTTGTTATCCTCCTCCTGTGACCACCTTGATGTTCACGGAAAGTGTATTCACACGTCATCAGTATTGATTGCAGATCTTTCTTGCTGGAGGGAAAGAATCTCTTTACCCTCGCGCGATTTACTAGTGAAAGATCAAACGAATGATAAAAGTAGTTGTCAAGCCAGGAAAATCAATCCCTGTAATGTTCGAAATAGGTGATAAGACTTAGGATTTTAATTTAATAAGGTAAGCAGAATGCAGACTTCTGACTGCATTCTGCTTACCTACTCATCCCCGTCGTACTCTGTGACACAAAGCTTGAGATCCGCTTCGCACAGTTACTAAGTTTCTTGCGGCTTAGCGCTGCAAGAGACTTATGGCTATTGTGGCTAAAATATTTGAACATTTTATCCGAGCATTTTGAAAATTGCTAATGTAATTAATTTGGTTTCTGTCGACTTTGACACGATTCATCTTTCTGATTCATGTCTTCACGTTGCTCTTTAAGATAATTATTTTTTATGATACTTCGAAATGCAAATACTCGAAAGTAGTATTTGAATTCTTCACTCTTTATCAGTGCCACCCTGTCCGCGCGGTTAGCCTAGTGGCTTTGCGCTTCGTAACCATATGCCTGGGGTAGGAGTGTCCTAGGTTCGATTCCCGTCAACGACGTGAGGAGCTTAAGGATATTCCTCAGCCATAGCCAAGTTAGCCAGTCTTCGGCGTGGACAGTCGGGTTTTTTCCGCCAGTTTATCTGGTGTTTTTCATCCCGCAAGCAGGCAAACCGGTCTGAGGACACACGGATTACAGTCAGGAATACTGACCCAGCCATAGGTCTGATTCGTCGGCCTATGCCGGTTCCGGAGCCCGGATAAAATTTGGTAGCACTAGATGGTACTGTGAACTCCCGTAAAAAGGGGGAACGCAGTATCATCACACGAAATTTATTATTTTAGTGCCACCTTCAGTATCAACATGAGCTCATGGGTATATAAAATTTAATTTTTTTACGATCATCACCTTAACTTTTTGGCATTTGTTTAGTTTAAGAGTTTCTGTTTCAGTTTTTGTTTTGCTTAAGGCAGCTTTTTCAGCTGCCTTATGCAACCTGTTCATAATCCCGTTAATGACCGTGTTCAGAAGTAATATGGACTGCGCACAGCCTTCTCTCGCACCAATTATTACTTTAAATCATTCTGATGTTTGTTTTTTTATGTTGAGCCCATACACGAGAGGTTGGTTGATCAACTTATAGTACATTATGTTGTTAACGTTGCGAGGCACGTATTTTTACTTCATTTATATATTTCTTTTATCGCATATCGATCAATAGTTTTCCATAGTTTCTAATATTGATAATGTCCCTTTATCAGTACTGTCAAAATCTCTTGTTAACCACCTCTTCTTAACCAATTTTCTCACTTCTTAATATATTTTGTTTGTTTTAATATATGTGTATATATATACACACACACACACACACATACGCGCGCGCACGAGGATGATCTGAAAAGTTCTCCGCCTCGATCATATATGGCAACACTATTAGCAAGATTTTTTTTCTAAGTTGGTACATCTGTCATAAGCATCCATGTCAAATTGCAAGTCATTCTATCAAGTAGTTTGTTTTATACAGATGTCTGAAGCAAAAGTGTTGTCTGTATCCCTTGAAATGGATAAAATTAAGAATCGTGTGGTTATAAAATTTTTAATAAAAGGTTTAATTTAATGCCAAAAGAAATTCATTCGAAGTTCATAAAAATTTATGGGCACTCTTCTCCTTCATTTTCGACAATTAAGAAATGGGCTGCAGAGTTTAAACGTGGCCATACCAGCCTTGAAGATCCACGTGAAGGACGTCCAAAAAAGTGTAACAACACCAGAAATCATTGAAGTGCACGATATGATATTGGATGACCGGTGAGTCAAAGTGCGTGAAATTGCTGAGACTATATAGGCATTTCAAAAGAACGTGTAGGATATATTTTACATGAAGAATTGCAAATGAAAAAGCTTTGCGCAAGATGGGTGCAGCGCTTACAGCAGATCAAAAACGCACTCGCATGAAAATCACTGAACAGTGCTTGGAGCGTCTTAACAAGAATAAAAACTGATTTTGTGCATCGATTTATTAGTATGGATGAGACTTGGATTCACCATTACACACCAGAATCCAAACAGCAGTCAAAATTGTGGACGGAAACCGGTTGTTCAGCAACAAAGTCTGTTCCATCAGCAGGAAAGGTCATGGCATCGGTGTTTTGGGATGCTAAAGGCATTTTGTTTATTAATTATCTTGAAAATGGTAAAACAATAACCGAGGAATATTATTCCGATCTTTTAACCAGACTAGACCAAAAAATTCGTGAGAAAGATTCGGTTTGCAGAAGAAAAAGAAATAATCTTTCATTAAGACAATGCACCTACCCACAAAGTTGTTTTGGCAATGGGAAAATTAAGAGATCTGCACTATGAATTGTTAGAACATCCACACTATTCCCCAGATTTGGCTCCCTCTGACTTCTATCTCTTCCCCAAACAAACTCTTCCTCGCTGGTCAGCGTTTTTCTTCGAATCAAGAGGTGATTGCAGCTGTAGAGAGGGTATTTTGCAGATCTTACTGAGAACCACTACAGGGACGGGATAATGGCGCTGGAGAATCGCTGGCATAAATGTATTAGTCTTAAGGTAGATTATGTTGAAAAATAAAAATAATTTTGGAATTATAAATTATTTTTATTTTTCAACATAATCTGCCTTAAGACTATACAAGAACTTCATCACAACACGTACATCTACGTTTTATGGCACACTTGCTTTTAATAGGCTTAAAATTGAGGTTAACTTTGCAAGTTTCATTAAACTTTTTAACGTATTGATAAGTAGTATTCAAATACAACTAACTAAACTATCAGTGAATCACCAGTCGTCACTTTCAGAAAAGTTGACGTAAGTGGCAGCAATATGAATATAGATCGTAGTCGCAGTTATTGAAAGAGAGAGGGATTTTGAAATCAGAATTTGTCTGTTTTCAGTACAGCGAGTGAACTTTAGAATTAGAACACAAACTGCAACGCTAGGCTAGGCTAGGCTTCCAAAATGTAGAACTCCGCTCTTTATCGATAAGTGTGGAGAAAAGTGCGCATATCTGTTTTAAATTAGATATTTTTAAATTATAAATATTGCAAAACAGATTTGTTTTACGATTACGGTAGATTACTATTTTACACGCATATTAAATTTTATGCAGTAGTTTTAAATATATATATTCTTATGAAATCTTAATTTATCTAAATGTGAATAAATTATTAACTGTAATTTAAATAAATTACAGTAATTTATGAAAGCTATTTAATGGAAACAAAAGAGACGCAGAAAATCTTTTTACGATAAAAAGGCAATGAAAATACCCCACAGCCGAGGGGGCATCGCGTAGTTTGAAACTGGTCTCTGAAAGGAAGGAGGGTGCATAAATGTCTACGGGACTAGCACTAAGCTTGCGTGTAGTACCACAGTTTAGGTGGAATAATTATATCCTTTCCCCACTCCATTTTCTTTACAAAATCGGTGTCGTTTTTTAAATAATTTTTCGACGTGACTTTAATACACCCATCCATAATTTGCATGTACAGTAATTGCAAGGAAAGGTCATTGCATTATTTTTGAAGATGCGGAACAAAACATTACTTGGGGCCCTGACTTTAGCTTTTGAACTATCAAAATTAAAATAAGGAAGAAAATCATATTAATTCTTCCTATAATTGAAAATAAATAGCATGAACAATTGTTGCTGTTTTGGAATTATGGTCGAATCAACTAAAGCAGTGATATCAACGTATTGTCTCTCGGTCGTGGCAAAATTAAGCCGAGGAAATATATTTTTACAGGACTGGTTGACAAAAACGTAAGAATATAGCATTCCTTTAATTAGAAGGTATGGCTTAACTATTTTTAGTGTCCCAACTTCCACCGATGCCATGATAAAAGTTTGGGCTAACAACAACACTACAGTACTTGCTCGTGGTGTATTCGATTTTCATTCAGTGCAGTGCAAACACTAAAAGTGAAACCTAAGTTTTTAAATTTTTGGTTCGCTTAACAGCCTGCACTGTTCTAGTGAATACTGGTGAGAGATCATATTTTGGCTTTCACCAACCGTTCTGGTCCACTTGAAACATTTATGGGCAGCCGAGAACTAGACCTCGTCTCGGAAAGAAGTTATACACCTATCAACAGGGATAAAGTAGGGATGGACACTTCTTTTTTTTTTTTTTTTTTTTTTTCAACTATAAATAGACATTCTTGGTATGGCTGCTTAAACAGAATGGGAGAGGAAAGATTACCTAAACACGTTCTATGGCAGGAAAAAGACCCTGAAGAAGACCAAGATATAGTTGGATTGATACAGTAAAAAGTGCCTTAGAAGACAGAAATATAAGATCTGATAATGTTGGAGTCTTGACAGATAACAGGCTAATCTAGAAGAAAGATAGTACTATCATGAACTATCAATAGTGCTGGATGTTTTGCGATTTGTAATTTTCAGTTAACACTGCCTGACAAAAGTGGAAGGGGGAGTATTGCAGTTCGCATCTTCTCATAGAGGATGCTTAGCAGTAGTCGTTGCTTCGTTTCGGTAATAGGAATGATATTAATATTCACAGCTCGAGTTTGCTTTTGCCAAGTGACGGCAGCTCCTTGATTCGTCCACTTGGCGACTGGGAAAAACTGCGCGAATGAAACTGATGACAAGACAACATCGGGAAAGACTAGCGCACGTGAACAGTGACATTCCCTTCACCATTCACTGCCCTGTTAGCATTAAACCTGTCTCTCAAGTGCGAACAAAGACTGAAAAATGCTGCCACGTGCCATTGTTGAGGTATACGAGTTTGAGATCGGCAATGTGTAAGTCCATTGAATACTTCAGCAGCTGCAATTATCTTTCGCTTCGTCCTCGGAAAACAGGTAAACTCGGTCCATTTGTGCCACTGCCCTTGACCAGCTATTAATAGCAAGCGTATTGTGCAAGGCTGCAGTTAAACAGCGAAGGCGGTTGGCTGTGTCAAAGGGTGGATGCGATTAGTCAATTCCCTTAGACTTCAACACCGAGCATCCCAACATTTTTCTCCAGTTTCGCGAAGCTTCCTCAGATGTGTACGCTCATTTCTGAGTTTCAATTTTCAAGGTTTTATTTATATTTTTTAAAGAGATGAGTGGACCTTTCTCTTGATATTCCAGAAAGTTGAGGATTGTTTGTGTAACTGACAGCAGTGGAAAGCTTTAATGTCGAATCTACTTGAAGTAGTTGTGTGCTTACTTGATTTGACTATTCCGGTCTTAATTTGAATGTCATCTACGGCATGCCAAACAAATTGATTCATGCATTAATGGCATCAAAAAGTATCGCACATGTATACTGGTGCGACCAGTTTTTTTGTCTTGAGGATGAGAAAGGTCTTAATTTTGTGATGAGTTTTACTACTACTAATTTTCAATCTATGGTTCCGTCCAAACTTAGTAACAGCAGACCTCAGATTAAATGCGAAATGGTTTCTTCTGTTATAAATTATATTACTCCCACTCATATTCAACGCTTTACTGAATATTTTTAGATAAAAACTGCCTTAATGGATACTTTTAAATATGGATAATTAAAGAATGTCAGGCACAGCCGGGTCCTATGAGTATCCTATGAAATTTGCTTTTATTACAAAAATTGCTTTTCACTTTCTCATTTTTAGTGATAATTTCGAACTATCTCTACTTTAGAATTTGTAGAGAGTAAATTAAGTTCAGATTAGAAGTAGCATCTAGAATAGATAGAAGAATCCAGTATTTTGATGCCACGGAAGATGGCTATATCTGTAAGGAGACCCTTAGATAAGTTTTATCTTTTCAAGCTACCTCCTTTTCATCACTGGAGAATAGTACAGATCAGCATTTAAGGGGGGAGTGATTTAATTCTTCAGATATAACTAGTTCATTATTTGTAAAGAGTATTATAAAATGCTGTCGGTCATCTATAAAGCTGTGTATATTGTATGCAGTCAGTGAAAGGTTAATTTTCAGCAGAAAGAGTAGACTAAAATTTTGATCTCTGTGGTTCTGGCATTGGAGAAATCTGAGCAGAAACTGGACTCCCACTTGCAGACCGGACAGTAGGCTGTGGAAGACAGTAGCACTGAAACTGGCCAGACAATACATAGTCCTGTCAAGTCATCTATAAAGGATCTATATGAGTCATCTATAACTCATCTCCATCCAGCAGGTTGGCTGTTATGGATCCCCATCTATTTTCTGACGTGAACTCGACTATCTTCCTTTTTTTCGCTTGCCTTTAACTCTTTCCTCTAATAAATACGTTCATGATTCACAATATGAGACGTATATTTTTCTTTTTTTTTCTGAGTTCTTTATTAGTTCCAATTCAGTACGCATCTCAAAAACTTTATCAGTTCTCTTCCATGCTCCACTGTACGTCCACATCTTGAAAGCTTCAATTCTACTGTCTCCTTTGTTTGTCTCCATATTTCTGTTCTGTAGGGAAAAGTATATCAAATACAGCATTTAATCATTCTTAATCTAGTTTGTTTTGCTTATTTCTCTTGATGGTAATATAATCTTCATTCTGTTAAAGGTCGATTTTGCAATTTCTATCTTCTCCTAATCTCTTTTGCATTTTCATCCTCTGTAGTTAAGTGGGCTAAATAAGTGTAACATTCAACTTGTGCTATAATTTGGTTTCCTACTTTAATTTTTAACTTATTATCATAACTTTAGTTGTTGTTTTTAATTTAATGTAAGGCCATATTTTTTTTCTGTATTTATTTTCTTTATAAACTTATGTCCTCCTTCACAACAATCTATACACTCTCACCTGCATAAAGATTGTCTTTCTCCTATTTTTATGCCCTCCAGTTCTTCCATACTCTCAAAAATTTCTTCACTGTAGAAAATGAACAGAAGAAGAGAAAGCACACATCTCTGCCTAACACTTATTTTTGTATTTGTAAAGTTTCTGCAAGTTCACTGTTTATTTTTATGTTTATAGTTTGGTTCCGATGTATGTAAGGATATCAATTTTATGTCATTCCTGTCTATTTTCTTTATTAATGTTTCTATTAGTTTCTTACGGTGAATGCTGTCAAATGCTTTATAATAATCTATAAAATAGAGATAAATATCTTTCTCTTTCCAAGTTTTTTTTTTCTTTTTCTATATCCAATATTCTGATATTGAAGACACCCTCTCGTTTTCCTGTCTCTCATAAATCCACATTGGATTTATGAGAGACAGGAAATTTATTAAAAACATTAAAAGCTACAGTATAGAGTTAGAGCTACAATATAATTTATGAAATCCACATCTCCTTTATTTCATTTGCTATTCTTGATTTTATTCTTTCTCGCATAACTCGTAATAGAATATTATTACATGAATCAATAGGCTTATTGGCCTGTAATCTTTACATTCAACTGCCTCAAACTTTTTCGGGCGCTTATAAAGATAAAATTTCTGAATTCATTAGATATATATCCACTTTGATAAGAGCCTCCGTGAGGAACAGTCCCATAAGGATATAGAGGGTTTTCGTCCCTCAGGACAGGCAAGCCTGCCAAGAGAACACACGCAATTAACAGACAAAAAATACATTATAACCAAAAGCTTCATGTTGGTTTCATAAGATGGTGCCGCACTATCCATACGGGACGCACGGCCGCTGTCATCATACGCTAATTAATTATCCACTTTCATAAATATGATTAAACACTTTAACTCTTCTATTCCATGTGTTTCTAGGGCCTTTAGCATTTCTTTATGAATGCCATCTTGACTTTTCCTGCGTTCATTTGCTCTATACTGTAGCTTTTAATATTTCTTTTAGTATTGCATGATCATCTTCAAGATTTTTAAACTCTAGTATTATTTCTCACCCTCCCCCTATCTCTGAAAAGATCTGAAATGTATTCAACTCATCTTTTTTAACTGCTGTTTCAAATAACATTTTACCACCGTTGATTGAGGTTGTGTGGATCACTCATTTTTTGTTCGTCATTTCTTTTATTTTTTGGCATACTTCTCGAGTTAATTTTACTACTAGGTCTTATTTCCTTGTATTTATTATTACGCCATGTTTATTGGACACCTCTCCATGCTTTCCCTATTTACATTCTAGTTTATTTTTTGCTTGTCTTCTTTTGCTGAACAGATTTAATATACTTTCATTCATACATGGTTTTCTTCTGTTTTGGGTCTTCTTGCCGATACAGTCATAGACAGCTCTTTAACAGTCTCCTTGAAATCTTAGCGTTAAACGATAATGCCCTGTCCAAATCGCGAGAAACTGCCCGTTTTTTGTTTCCTGTTTTTTTCCCCTTTTCCTCCAAATCACTTCATAACCTTTATTTTGGTAACTCGATTACCGAACGTTGGAAACCTATAGTGATGAATAGCCAATTGCTGTAAACTTCTGCATTAACACCCTCTGAAACAGTAGCGCGAAGCTATTTGAAAAAGTGACGTTTTTGGTCTCTTAACAGGAATTCCTGGATTATGCAACTTAATTTATCAAAATTACTAACTTTGATAAATTAAAGGTTAGATAATCTTATTCCTGTTAATTAATATTATTAAGAGAGACCTCCACTGAGTCAGACTCATCGAAGGAGGCCACATACTACACGCACCAGCTATCATACTTATTCTTGAATTCATTCACACTGCTTGCACTCATAACATTCAATGGCAATCCATTCCAATCACGCACCGCCCTCTGAGAGAAAAATCTAACACTCACTCCCTTCATAGTAGCATTCATTTTCAGCTTCCAAGGATGCCCTCTTGTCCTTTCCCACCCTCCACGAATTGAAAAATTCCATGAATTGAAATCCTGTTTGACCCTTTCAGAAGTTTGTAAGTCTCAATCATATCACCCCTCTTTCCCCTGTTTGTTAGTGCCTGCAGTCTACAAATTCTCAATCTGTCTTCATAATCAGTATTCCACAATCCTGATATCATTTTTTAACACTCTTCGTTGCACTCTCTCTACTGTATCAGAATTGCAACGGAGACCAGACCTGCGCACAATAGTCCAAGTGAGGTCTTATTAAGGCCTTGTAAAGAGGCAAAATAATACCCTTATCTTTGCATGTGAACGTTCGTTTCAACATTGTGATTATCTTTTGAGTTGTTTGCAATCTTTGCTGCATGAACCCTGAACTTCAACTTGCTATCTATAACACTCAAAGATCAGTTTCTTCTAGCATAATCCCACGAATGTTAATACGATATTGGATATCTAATCACGCCAAAGTGCACGATTTTGCATTTACTGGCATCCATTTTCCCATACCCACAATCCTAACTCCATTCAAATCATTCTGCACGAACTGCGTATGAACAGCATTCGTGATTAACCTATCTACCTTTGCATCATTGGCAAATTGCTGTATGTCGCTTGTCAAATCCTTCCCAATATCATTAATTTACAGCTTGAATAACAGTGGGCCAAGGACTGATCCCCTTTCCACTAGTTGCCTTAAATCTTGCAGACTCACATTTCCCATAAACCATTTTTTGATATGTCAGTCAGCCGTCCTCTTATCCACTAATATATTATATTCCAAATCCATGCTCTCCAATTTATGCAACAGTCTTCTATGCATTATTCTGTCAAAAGCCTTAGCAAAATCCGAAGGTATTCATGGTGTATCCATTTTCCCTTGTCTAGTTCAATAGTAACATTATTATGGAATGTAAGCAAGTTGCTGAAACATGACCTTCCTTAGTAAACCCATGCTGTTCATTGCAAAGTAGAGATTCACTCTCAACCCATTTCTGAATGTGAGCCCTAACCAATTTTTCCAAAATCTTCACCACCACTCCTGAGATACTGATTGGTCAATAGTGGATACATCGGTCTTTGCACCACCCTTGTGCAATTTGATTATCATATACGTTTTCCATTCTTGCGGAATCTTCCCTGTTCTGAGATTCATATTAAATAGCCAGTTCAGCTGAACACTCTTTTGGCACACGTGGCGATATCCCATCAATCCCTATTGCTGAATTCTTATTCAGTTTGTGCAACAGCTCTTATACCGCCTCATCATATGCTTGCGTTTCTTCATTCAGTGAACTCAATGTTGCATACACCAGGTTGATTAGCTTTAAGGAAAATTGGCACTTATTAGTTGAACAACCTCTTCTGCATCTGTAATCCTCACACCATCTAAATTTGTTTCATATTCATTCTTTCTTTTACTTGCAGCATATCAATAGAATTCTTGTGGGTTGTCTGTAGCGAACAGAGCCAGTTTTTTCATACTACTCAGACTTTGCTTTCTGCACAACAGTTGCGACTATTCTAGTCTGCTGCTTATAATTTTCATAACGGACATCATCCTTATGCACACGGTATTCCTTCCACATCATCCTTTTCTTGCGAATCTATTGCTTAATAAAATTACAAATCCATTTGAATCTTACCCTATTTATTCTTTGAACTCTCGGGACATATTTTGATATCGCATCATTTAAGTATTGTTTAAATGCTTCCAATGCATTGTCGATATTCTTCTCATCCAGTAACCTATACAATTCCGCTGATGAACCCTGTATACTCTTCATTCGGTCATAATTTCCTGCTTTGTAATTCAGCATGTAACCTTTTCTGAATGGAACGTTCACAAACTTCCCAAGTAAGTTTGTGAACCGCATGATCACTGCCACAACCGGAGGCAAAAAAGTTGCGTCTTTAACTGAAACGTCTCCTGACACTATAATCAAAACTAACTCTTTGTCTTCGAGTTCCTTCTGTCACATGCTGCTTGAGGAAGTTGTCCGCGACAGCTCAATAAATTCATTTTCATTCTTCTCATGAGATTCTACTGCTTCCCAATCAATATTTGGATAATTAAAGTCTCCCATTATGATTACTCTTTTCGTACTCATCTTGTCTATTTGATGATGTACTTCTTCATCACTAGCAACCGATCCACCAGGTCTGTTACAGCACCCCACTATGTAATTGATCTTGTTAGATTCCACCTCACACATCAGATGGCTTGAAACTCACCACTACATGAAATACTATTACTAATATTGTAGTCGTAGATCTCAACACTAACTGGATTCAAGTCATCCGATGTCATTAGCAGAATTCACCAATACAGCAATTCACCTCTGTCCATATTAGTTACATCTTTTGAATCCAAATGGTTCTTTAATAGAAGAGCAGTTGCCTTATACTCGAATGGAGGTAAAAAAATAGAAAAATCTCGCACTAAAATATTTTATGAAACTAGGTGATGTTGAGGGTCTCACGTAAAAATATCAGCATCCATATCAGCTTCCTATTAGATGAGTATTTGAGGTGATGCAAAATTGAGGTGGTGTTTGATTTCTTCGAGAACTAATATGAATTCGACTCGTACTTTCTTTTGTGGAGGAGATATATCAATACGGGATAAATTCCCTAGTCGAATAAACTTTTTTTTATAGTATATCGTTTATTAACAGCAATAAATCTGAATAGTTTTGAGGATGGGTGGGGGGGGGGAGTGGTATGGGTAGAAAATGAAGTGTGCAGAGAATAGAAATGAGATAAGGAAAGTTTAAGACAAAAAAAAGGGGCGGGGACTTCGTCGTCATCCTGCTTTTTCCAGCGTAGTGGAGAAAGTTTCCTCTATAATTAAAGGAAAATCTTAAAAAAATAGGGATAAGAAAAAAAAAACGAAGCACAAACACTGATTTCCTCTATTAATAATAAATGAAAGGATAAAATACTGTATAATTTGATTTAATTTAGCTACAGTATATATATATATCACAAAGAAAGAACAATTTTCAACACACACACACACACACACATGATATATGATATATGATCAAAATTAAAGTATCCCTGTTTGAGGCCTTGTGGCACGTCACCCAGTAATACAAATGCTGCGAAACTTTGCAAGAATACATTTGCGATATCCGAGGGCGTAGTTCCAAAATTCACCACCAGAGGCACTGCATGACATACCTAATTTAGATGTAATAATTTTTATGTGTGTAAGGAGAAAAGTGACAAGCATAAATAACGTTATTCATTTCCAATATTCATTCAAGGGCTGTACTGTTCACTGTGCTGCCCTACCGGTGTGCCACAAACTGCATCCTTCGCACAGCGTGTTCAACGGCAGAAGCAGCTGGTCGGGACTGATCTTGAAAGACAGCATAACGCAGTATGTGAGCATCTAGAAATCACAGGGGGAATAGATAAGGTGAACTAGGCGGTCATGCGGTGGGAAACTCACGGCTGATCACTCTGGCTTCGGGCTATTAATTTTTCACCTGAACATCCGTACAGGAGGTTTTTCTAGAAATGTTCTAGAAGAACCTCCTGTACGGATCGACCGATGTGTGGAGGATCCCCATTCTATAGCAAAATGACTGAATCCATGCACAGGCGCTACTGTAGTTGCGGTGCAACAATATTGATCATATCGCGATACCTCTCGGCAGTAACTGATCAGGTCATAGAACCCAACTGGCAAATGTCCTCAAAGAAGAATGGTAAATTAGCTGTAAACCTACACCAGACAGTAACTTTGGGTGAATGCAAAGGACTTTGTTGGATTGTTGCATGCTGGTTTTCCGTAGCCCATACTCGGCAATTGTGTGTATTCATAACTCCGTTCAGGTGAAAGTGAGCCTCGTCTTCTCACAACATTATCCGCGGCCACTCAGCGTCCACCCCAACTTAAGCAAGGAATCTTAAATCGACTATCAGTCTACTTTCCTGCGGTCGCAACTCCTGTGTTAAGGTTATCTTGAATGGGTAGAAATGCAGAATCTTCCGTAGAATTTTCTGCCAGTTGTGTAAGATACATCCATGTGTCGTGATACATCATGTGCACTTCAGGAACGAACGCTGTTATTCATGGTCTGCTCCACAATGTGAGAGTAGCAACTTCATTCACTTGTTGTGATCTGATTGGTTTGCGACTTCTTCTATGTCTAACTCCCAATGATTCTGTTTCTTCAAAACAACTAATCATTCGTCGCAGAGTACATGGAGATAATGGACCTCGTCGATATTTGTTCAGGCGACGAAATTCACCGAGTGCAGCAACAACATTGCAGTTCATAAGGCATATTCCAGTAATTGGACCACATTTTTTTTTTTATTATTATTATTATTATTAAGCTAAAAGCACAATAAAGAAATTAAACCCGATTAATTTCGTAAGTCGTTTGACTTACATCTTCAGGGGTAAAAGGTAATGTTAAAACAACAAAAAAGAGATATTAATAGTTCATATTATACAGTTGTAGCCGTCTCAAATATAGTATAGTATGAACTATTAATTTCTCTTGTTTGTTGTTTTAACTTTCAGTTACCTTTTATCCCTGAAGATGTAAGTCAAACGACTTGCGAAACTTGTCGGGTTTTATTTCTTTATTGTGCTTTTAGCTTAATAATAATAATAAAAAAAAATGTAGTCCAATTACCGGAATATGCCTTATGAACTTCTAAACTACCGAAACCTCCACTTACAACATTGCAGTTGTTTAGGTAGTATCGCTTCAAGCAAAGTACGTTGAGGCGAGGTTAGTGCCATCACTGTGGACTGTATTAACAACCACAATGAAGGGAAAAATCTCGCGTCCATATTTTTAAACGCTCCTGGTGGTGAATTTTGAAGCTAATTATTCCCCCCTCAGATATCGCTTCCGCATGACGCTCGATGTATTCCTGCAAAGTTTCAAAGTATCTCTGGATGGCGCTCCACAAGGCCTTAAACAAAATTACTTTAATTTTGGTGTGTGTGTGTGAAATACACACACATTGTAATAACTCCAGGTTTCTGTAGGAAGCTAACCTCTAATCCTGGATGTATGTCGTTACAAAAACAATATACTCAATGGTACAATTACAAAATGGAGGTTTTCCAGACGTATAGTCTGGAGAGGGGGGGGGGACAAAGGTCCCAGTCGAAAAACAAAATAAATGAATAATCAGAACAACTGATTTTTTTGTTCTCTAATTCACTAGAGAACTCTTGTATTGATTTTTCCAAACATAATCATATTTAAATACACTTACACGTTCCTTGTAGTCGTACAGTTTACTCCTAATCCATTCTTATCTCAAAATAGGTTCGTTTTATTAATATGAATTTTGAATGCTTGAAATTAGTTTTAGAATTAAAAAAATTTAAAGTGAAGTAAAATTAATCTTAGAAAAACAATAGCTGTTTATTATTATTTCATGACACCTCTATGGAGTCCAATGACTCATCGAGGGAGGGCACCCGTTCTACAGTTCTTCGCCTCCATCTACACCAACGTCATCTACTGCCTTCCACCACCACTAGTGTGTGTATGTAATTTTTTTTTTTCGTCTGTAAATTGTGTGTACTGAAGGACAATTTGTCTGTATGCGGGACGAAAAACCCGAGTTTCCGGGAGGGAAAAAACCTGCTACCTCCGTTTGAGATAGGCTAACTTACCTTCAATTGGAAGGGAAAAAAAACAAAGATTCTTCCCGTCACTACGAGAATCGAAGGACGCAACTCACTAGCGTTCTAATTCTGCTACGCAGGCGCTTTTTGCACAAAATACAAGAAAGTGCGTTCTTGTATTTTGTACAAGGCGATGGTGAGTTAGCCAGTCTCATGTGGGGGTTGCAGACTTCCTATATAACTAACAGACCGCCCGGAGAATCCCCCACGCAATTAACAATTGCACTGGATTGGACTCGCAGTCAGTTAGTGGCTTCAGCTGTAATTGCACTAAACCCACCTCCAAGTTTCAGTAACTGTAGTTATTTCCCTTTCCTACATTGTTTTATTATGACTTTCACTTTTTCTATATCTTTGTTCAGCCTTTGCTTCTCTGAGCTGTCCATGGATATCAGCTCCATGAAGTAAATGGATCACAATATTGGCTTAGAGCAGGGTTTCCCAAACTGTGTTCCGCGGAAGGTGAATAAGTGTTCCGCAAGAAGTTCTCCTGGAATTTGTCATTTTAGTTTTCTAAGCATTTTTCATGAATAAATATTTTACAGTGGAAATATTCTGAGGAGAAAAATATTCATGAATATGTCGAAAAATCTCAGACCCAGAACGCCTAATAACATCTGTGTAGCAAATGTTAGTGACCAAGCAGTGTATTTTTAAACGTGGAAGTATTCATGAATTATCGTTAATTTTCACACATCGAAACTTTTCAACATTTGGGAAAGGGAATACCGCTGTTTATGACCGGTTATAAAAATTGCTTGCAGATTACAACAATAATTATTTTGAAACAGAGGCGGCATATCCTCTGTTTTCAAAACTGAAAGAAATAACATCTGTGTTGCAAATATCAGTGACCAATCAGCAAGAAAGTATAAAGAAAATTTTTCCACTGAAATTGACGATCAAGGTAGTCTTTATCCGGTTCTCAAATCTAGTAATACTGAATATTTTCTTCGCAAGTTGGTATTGTAGGGTGAAAGTTTCGAAGCTGCAGTGCCGTGATTTTTTAAAAGTAAATAAGCCTACAGATTTAAATCTTAATATGAATAAGAGACAATTCACTTTGTTTAATTTTGGTATTAAGAAATCTCTTATTGAAGGTGTTTGTGACTCAACAGATAGTGAGTCATCCACCACCAACCTACAAAGCGATCTCCAGGATGTACAAAAGGAGGGGGAAAAGTCTGCATTCACTCGTAAGTACTTAATATTATAAATTTATGGTGACTAGAATGGGATATGTCAATGAAAATCAGCACAAATTAATTTAAGGATTATGTTTAATTAATGATTAATTAATAATAAAAAAGCAGCTAAATTAACAATTCATTATTAATTAATACATTACAAAATAACCAAGGTTTTCCGTGAAAATTTCAGGATTTGTGAAGTGTTCCGTCGTAGGAAAAGTTTGGGAAACGCTGGCTTAGAATATTCAATTTATTTGGTTATTAATTATCAACCCCTCCTCCCACTACGAGAAGTCACAACCTAATAACATGCATTTGCCGCGTGTAGTGGTAAGAGAGAAAGAAGGAACCAGTTTATACATTTCTCGAAAAGCTAGGGATTGGGGGGGGGGGAGATTAATTTGGTGCACTGATATTAACAGATACCGTACGAACTCAGGAAATTCTACGTGAGGGGATTAAATTGTATGTGAAGTGTTCTGACAAATACATTTTGCGCAGTTTATGGGTACACAAACTGCGCAAAATGTCCGTAGCTCAAAGCTTAGAAATGAAATAATAGTCGCAAGTATGCAAGAAAAAAACTTTTTTTTTTCCAGACTTGATTTGTTGACATCAAATGGAGTCTGAAAGTTTAAAAATTGTATTCGGATCGTCTTAAAAGACATGGCTTCCTGTCCTGACAACTGTTGCTTTCTTGCAATCTCCTAGTAGTTATCAAACTAAAAGACAATAGAAGTAACAGTGATTAAAACGATTAAAACTATATTAGTTAATGATGATTTCAACTAAGAAAAAACCCTCTTTCGAATACCATGAAATCTCATATTGGCAAGTTTGTATTTTTCGTAATTGAACTTTCTTAGTAAAAAAGCCCTCTAATCTAGTTAGCAAATTATAATTAAATCTATAACAGTCTTTCTTCTGCTTTGCATTATGGAAACAGCAACGATGCTTGCCATAAGGCCCATTTTACTTTTGTTAGCCTCAGTGACCTGTCACGGCCATTTAGATTATTTTATTTTAAACCTAATTAATGCCTGGTAGGGAGTTAATCCTTCCTTCTTCAACCCATCCGTCCCTTAGGACGGGTCGAGTCCTAAGTTTATCTGTGTGTTCTCAGGGACGAAAAACCCGAGTTTTCGGGAGAAAAAGCCTTCTACCATCATATGAGACAGCCTACTCATTATTTGATTGAAAGACCTGATTAAGGTTCCAGACTTTATAGACGGGATTCGAACCAGGGTCTTTTCAACCATAAGACTCGTCTGTACCAACCAAGCTACCAATGCTCGAGTTATCCCTATCAAGAACTTTAATTATTAGAATTGCCAGTTGCTTGTGTTCTTCTGGTTGGTTTGCAAGATGAAAAACCTTCTATTAATATTAAGGCTTTTCACCTTCACTTGGAAAGTCTCCAGATCAAGGTTGTTCTTGTCCTAGACTGGATTCAGACCCAGGTCTTTATAGTCAAAGGATATCATCCATTTGACTGAGTTATGGAAGCTCTTGTTTATGTAACTACGCTATGGTTAAAATTATAATAATAATTTTAACCATAGCGTAGCTGTGAAGAGAAACGCTGTATTTATAATGGATCACAACGAATAATTTCCCGCTTCGGTGCGTTAAAGTTGAGGATTTGGGTTTAAGAGAAAACACTCCTAGAGTGATATGTAATTGTATATTTATATATTTTATGTGAACTGTCTACCTATGTTAATAAATGCGTGTATTTGTTGCTTTTAATAGCACATGTTAGTTCATATGGCGTTTCGACAAATTGAAACAATACATTGAACTCGTTCGAGAATTACTGCCTATAACTTACTAGGTTTTGTATATTAATTGTCTAAAAACAGTATCTGCAAAGATGTTTCAGTCACTGTGTTCATTTGGCGTTCAAAGTGGAGCACACTTCGGCTACTCGCTACCTGTGGTTTAAGCAAACCTTGATATATGATCAGTGCTTAATTGCTTGGGCAGTGTAGCTAATCTTGACTCGTGGGTGGGGAAAATGGTTTATTTTAGCTGGACCCGTCTGGAGACCAGATTGTCTGATTTCTTCTCTCCATTTTCACTTAACATTTAGCGAAGTGGCTGGACCAGTCAGAAACAAATACAAACAAAACGACTCGTGACGATCTAGCTCGGGAGTGTCGTACTGTCCAACGAGTTTGTAAACACACTGACATCTGCTCTTCCCCCTGTTCTTCACCCCCACTGAGCTGCGCATTTCTGAAATAACTTCATTGGGTAGTTACATAAGAATTCTCCTTGTTATAATGCTAGTTTTTCTATTGTGTTTATGTCTCGCGTAATACCGTTATTGTGTGCATACATAATTTGTATCCGTTTACCCCAACAGGAAAAGTTACAGAAGGTGACACAGGTGTATGGAGTTTACTCCTACCTTTGCTGACTCATCCCGTGATCACGTGACTGCTTTTAACATCCAGCCAGCCTTCGCTGACTTGTCGCATGATGTGGACGAAAAGAGAAGCATGATCAGCACTTCGATTGCAAGAGCGCCTTCTCCTGACAGTGCATGCGAACAGGACTGGGTGCCCGAAGGACGCAATGAGCCCCTCATAGAGGAGAGTTCCAGAAGTTTGGCAGATGACCTTCCCGACACTTTCCACCCTGCCAAGAGGAGCCTCCCAGTAAGCACTCAGACAGGACTGTCTCCGAAGCTCTCGGCTGCTAAAGGTAAACGGCTTCCCTTCTTTATCTCCTGCTCTTGCAAGACACTTAAGTTGCGCTTTCACTATAATGGAAACCTTTGATCTTTTATGTTAAGAGCTAAAATCCTGACTGTCATACAAGGTGATGTTATAACCTCTCGATCATTTTTTTTTTTTTTCGAGGGTACATCCCTGTTTAAAATAAGCCAGGGAAAGAGTACGTCCACCGAGTGACAAAGTGTGAAAAATATTTCATCACATTATGAAAGAAACAGTGTCATTAATAAGAAGCAATACTAAGCCGTATTAATTTCGGCTACGTGAATTATATAGAAATAGTGGATATTAAGACCCAACATTATTTCGTTTTGTATTGACCCGAATGAAGAATTTATATTCAAAAACAATTTATTGTACAGAAATATGCAAATCGTAATCACAACAAATATTTCATGGAGTGGGTACCTGTGTCGTATGAAGCGTACAGTGCATGCGAATTTTATTTAAAAACAAATCCGAGCTACTTCGCGATCTAGAAAAAAGCTCTGCGTCATGGTACAGTAATAGTTTTATTTTACGAAATAAGAAAGTCCCATTATATTGTTAGGGGGAGCATGTCGTAAAATGCCTAAGCACTTAATACGAGTCGTTTAATGTCTTTGTCCGTCATTCTGGACGGAATTTTACTTGCACAGAACTGTCGAGCCATACTGCAGTCAGACCGAAATAGAATTCGGTCTGACTGCAGAGTATAAACGGGAACAAATATGACGAAATAAAGCATTGCAATGATTCCGCTTTGATTAAATGACATTTGATGAAATTCAGAATTTAAAAATGTACGTGATATCGATATATGGTTCTTCATTGATTTCAGTTGACAAAACTGATCTGAATTGATATTAAAATTTGCGCACAACATGGAATTTCTTTTTGGCAATTTTCCAGGCCTCTAAAGCAAGGTAGTGGACTCATACCGGACAACGAAAATCGTCTTACTAACTAGAGTACTTAAGCCAAAAAGCCAAGTTCAAAAACGAAGTACTGAGCAATTTTGTTGTTAATCTAGTCCTTGGTTCAAAATTGTTTGAAGAGAAATATTGGTTTTCAACTTCCGTCCATTATAATTTCGTTTTTCTTTGCAAGATAGTTTGAAATGTTTTTGCTGTAACCATCCACAGTATCTATGAGGGAGGGAGGGGAAAAAAAAACCTGCTCTAGGTTCATTTGTTGTGACATCATGTGAACAATGTCACTATAGCAAGAATGCAATTTATGAAACACTTTTAGTACAGATATTTCGTACTAAAAATAACAGTAAAAATAACATCATCAGTGTATAGAAACAAGCAAATCAAAGAACAGGAATACAAGGTGCATACAACAATTGGTCTACCAATTAAAAACGGTTACCTGGAGCTAGGTAATCTTCATCTCATCCGTCTGGTGACTTCTGAGCTAGATATTCATATATTAATGAATAATATTATAATATTAAAGCTATTTTTGATGTTTACATAAAATGAGAATCCCAAACTTTTGGGGGAGAGACAATCGTTCCGATTCAAGGAATAAAATTTACAGTCATTTAAATCAAATGTAAACAAGTTGCTCCTTTCCCAACCCACTACCCATACTAATGTGCTATAGGTTGATCAGCCAACCTCTTGTGTATGGGCACAACATAAAAAATTCAGGTTCAGGTTAGGTCGATGTAAAAGGGCTTCGGAAGTTGCATTTTATGTAAACATCAAAAACAGCATTATTAAATATCTAGCTCGTGGCAACCGTTTTTAATTGGTAAACCGATTGTTGTTGGTACATTGTATTCCTGTTTCTACACACTGATGCACTGTGATTTTCGGTACGAAATATCTGTACTTTCATCAAAGTTAATTACTGTAGTTATCGTGTAATTTGCTGTTTGTAGATCCCAGAGTTGAAAAATTTATACTTTGTAAAGTTAAACTGGCTCCCCATTCATTCGTCCACGTTCTCCTCAGGTTTTCCTGAAGAGCATTACATCGGCACGATACAGCCCATTAACAAAGTCTGACATAAAGGTTGAAAAGTAATAGATCTAGTACCGAGTCCCGTTATATGAACTCTTACATTTTTAATAACCACAAATCTATACAAATTGTTTTTTTGTTATATGAGAAATATATACACATACGGCCACTGAATTAGAAACATTTATGTAGATATACGAAAACGTCACTTACGCAGCGTATATGCAAAATACCTGGTCGCGCGTGTCACCACGAGTTCCAGGTAACTAAAAATACTGCTGGTCAGTAATCGTCAAGTGTTGATCACAATGGGAAAAATAAAGGATCTTTCGGTGTTCGATAAAAGACTTATTGTCTGACTGAAGCCACGATTTTGAAAAGAAACAAGTTAGCAGAGCTGACTGGTTTCTTAAAAGCTGAGATATCCCGGGTGTTTAATCAGTAGAAAAATTACCCACATGTGCTTATCTGAAAGGCGTAACTGTGGTCCTAAAACAGTTTGCTTAGAAACGAGATTGCTGTCGTCTGAGAAGGCTTGTAAGGACGAACAGAACTTCTTGTGTGCAGCAATTGGCCGAAGCATTTAATGAAGACTGCTTCCGACTCATAACTCACCGAATATGCGCAGGGAATTGAAGAGAATCGGTGTTGGCAGTCGTATGCCTATATGCTAACCACTGATATCTGCGAAAAACCGGAAGGTGCCAACGGTAGGCAGAGTTTGGCGGGAGCCCCATGAAGCAATGAACCCAGCCTGCCTTGTAAACAGAACGTTCTGAGGTAGGATCATGTTCTGTTGATACGGAATTGGTCCCTTTTTATTGCTGGAAGGTTCGGTGTCCTCCAAGGCATATCTGAATTCGAAATTTACAGCAATATCGATATTGAAACTGTTGCTGATCAAGTCCATCACGCGAGAATTATATGGTTCAGCGAGCCTGACAGTGACTTTCATCTTCTCTGGCCACCATAAAGTCCGGATCTGAATTCGATTGAGAATGTATGGGACATGCTAGCAAAACAGATCAGACAGCTAAGTCCTCTTCCAGTTAAAGAACTGTCTGGTGAATGCCTGGTATATTGTAGACGAATCTATGTGGCTTAGCAGAAATTTCTTGTGGAATCCATGCCAAACCGCATATGTGCTGTAATTCCGAACTAAAGGAGATCCAACACAGTATTAAGCAAGTTTCTAATTCAGTGGTTGGTATGTGTATATTATTGTGTGTGTGTGTAATACTGTAGCATATATGTTTCTGTCTTTCTTTATCGGCATTCATTTCTTAAAAATTAAACTGAATGGTGAGCAATTACCTGTCTTGAGTTAAAACAATCCGTGGGTATTTCACGTTATTCTTAGGGACAGATATTATGTAAACGAAATGGTTTTTATTCTATTTTGTTTTTGCTAATCCTTTATTTTATCTATATTATCCTTCTAATTTATTTATTATACCTCTCTTCTATACATTATATATCTTATCGTCAATACCCACTTCTTTAACTTATGTCTCTGTTCCTTATACAACTCTATTAACTTAACTTAGATCCTCCTGTTCCTTATTTCTACCTCCAGTATTCCTATTTTTATTATACCAAGGATCTCTAGATATTTATTTGAATTAGTGACTGCGCCTCAGGAAATCCTTTTATGGCACTAAATATTACTACTTTCGGTAGATATCATTCCTTACTCTTATATACAGTCGTGGCTATCCCTTTATCTAAATCTCGTATTAATTGTCTATCTTCCCCGCTCACAAGCTTGGTTGTTTTTTTAGAACAGTGCATCAAAGAATTAAATTATCAGGCAACACTCTTAATATTCAAACAACAAAATTTTAATTCACAATAAGACATTTTTAACTGCATTTTCAATAATAAAAGGAAATATCACAACTTAAATCCCATAAATAGACTAATTAAGTTCCTGCATTATCTCACGCAAAATCATGTCACATATTTAACTAATTTTCTTAATGCAACATAAGTCATTTATACTGAGCAATGGTACTTGGTACTAAATTATTAAATCTTACTCATTGAACACAAACAATATCCTTTACACTCAATTGCTCTTTCCTTTCTATGCTGGGAATATTCTATAGGCATTCACCAATTCAGCAAATAGTTAAACTATGACTTATTTCAATAAGTCATAGTGTAACTCAAAAATGTAACTTAAATATGCTCATTTAGATCAGCCTCTACTCACAGTCCATTAATAAGTGTTCTCTTGAAAGCTCAAGGAAATTTAACAAACGGGTCAACTCACTTTATAGCTGCTACCCTCTGTGTACTTGGCTTCTAACTGGACTTCTGTTCTGTGTCAGGTTTTTTCAATCCCTCTTTACGCCGGCGATGGATCACTGATGCTTCCTTGAGATGCTGTCCTGCCGCACTTTGGACGAAGATTATCGGCTTGTGGAATGCTTGCATGCGCATTGGATCAACGGAGCAATTTCTTCCCTCTGACAACAGCTCCCGGCGAAGATTCGTCATCGACTATCAGCTTTTCCTGGCAGATCAGCTCCTCGTCATCTTTCTTTCAGATGTCTGGCATACTTTCCCTTGAAGTCGCGTTCCCAATGGCGTACATCTGACGGACAATCGCTGGCAACTTCGCAATTACGATCTCTGGATCTCTGACGAAAATTTCTCAAACCGATATCGCGTCCTGGATGGCTTACATTTGCCGGACAACTGTTGGCAACTTCTCGATTCTGACCTCTGGATCTCTGACGAAAATTTCTCGAACCAATCATGCGATCTTTTCGCCCACGCATTTTATTCAGTCACTTCCGAATCCTTGTGCGGAGATATGTGAACCCCGAACATTTCGGCGAAATCCCTTGATCCTTTTCTCTGACTGACCCTTCCTTTGTTTTTCTCCTACACTCCCTAAATCCTATTCGTTCTGGCAGCAGACATTTGTTTGAAGCTTTTATCGGTCTACCCAGCACTGACCTTGAGCTTCCCATGTAGAACACACACAAAGTTTGACGTCTTTACAAAAATCTAAAAATATACTGCTTTACTGCTTTACCAATAACTAGGTCTGGCTACTCACTGATGAGACCTCAATAAAGGTCGAAACCGGTCTGGGTAGTGACCTTCTCTCATAATGTGAACAAAAATACAGTTCCTAGGAGCTAAGTTCACATTATGGGCAAATATCAAGAATAGTGATCGGAGCTCGCTCCACCTCTACCACGAGTTGCCCCAGCTTGCACTACCTTTTGGGATCAGTGCTGCAGTATCCAGGTATTTGCTTACGCTTGGAATCGCCGATCTTTATATATTTATATATCTTTATCTTTATATATAGTTTTTACTATTTACTATATTCGGCATGAAACTCTCAGAGTTTCTTATTCGGCTAAGAAACTATATGGGATGTAATATCCCTTAACTTAAACAAGTTATATTATATGTCGCCGAATTGAAGCCTTTGGCTCTTCACATATCTAATACTGCTTTACTATTGGCAAGGCATTGCCTTAAAACTATACCTTCTAGAATCTAGAATATTCCCTTATTTGGCATAGAGCACATACAAATTCCCATTGGGATTATTTACATATAACATACAACTATTTACAAGTTACAGGTCTTACTGGGCTCGACCTTGGTAAACTTTATGTGAAAATATTTGGACTTTTAGAGCCACATAAATATTTTTACAATTATACACAAAACTGGACATTGGCCAAGTGGTACCTGAAGGAACAATCTCTCGCACCTCACGACCTCTCAAGGTTATTTTACATCCCCCCCCCCCCCAATTTTTTTCTTCATCGACATAAGTGAGGGTTCTGTGTTCAGGTCAAATTAATTGGTGATACATACTCTTCTGACATGTATTGAGGTATTGTGAATCGCAGTGCACGCGGAGAAAAAATAAAATTTTCCGTAATTTTTTTTTTTTTAATTCACATTAAAGAAAGTTTAGAACTTCTTACGAAAAGTTATAAACCTACAATACGTTAGTACCGTGGGTGGACTAAAGGTGTTCTTCCTGTTTATCATTTATTTTTACATAATTGGAAAAATCCGAAATAGAACTTTTCCAAACTACTTTGACCTTGCAGTAAGTGAATGCAATTAAATCCATCTCCCAGAGAGTCTCGAACATACATTTCTGCAGCTTGGAAAGCTGCGATTTCGAATCCGCTAACCACTCGGCCAAACTAGGCCAGTAGCAAATATGTATGTCATCTTATGGTTTTTTTTTTTAATTTCTTAATTTTTTCTTATTTCTTTCTTATGGTATTTTATTTTTTTATTTCGAAGTCAGCAGAGAAAGAATGTAAATTGGAGGGAAGAAAGAGAGAGAGAAAAAAAAAAGAAACGTTTCTTCTGTACGTTTCCATGTTGTTAAACGTTGGCAACATAACATTGACCGGTATCGTTATGGCGCTTTTCGTTGTAAAAGATTGCTTCTTAGTAAAGGATTTTAGTGTTTCTCTACATCATATATTCTGGGTATATGACATTTGTGCTAACCAGTATCTTCTCGGCGCATTAAAGACAAGGTCTAGTTACATTTGTGGCAGATTGCTTATTGAAATATACCACCTGTTCAAAGAATTCAGATATCAAGAAAGGCTGTAAGAGCGTAGTCTGCTTTCTCTATTGATGATAATAGTACGGCTTAGGTTTACATTTCGGTAAGTAGTTTTCTTGGTTCTTATTCGCGTTATTAACAGGAGTGACTGAATATTTTGAAATGTAATTTTTGCTAGCTTTACTTCGAGTTTCACGCAGAGGGAGTTATTACTCATGTTATGATGTGACATCAATTTTCAGAGCGATGCGATTTTTGGGTACGAGGAATTGGAATTATGGTCGCTATTGAGATCACTATAGTATGTCAGTTGCGATCAGAAAAATCCTGCCAATCCACTTTTAAAACCTCTTATTATCGTTCTTCGCATCCTAGATGGGATTTTTACCTCTTTTTTTCAACCAGCGGGCATCGTCATACGAATGAGTTACGGAGGCTCACCAAATTGAAATATACTTTTCACTTAGAAACACCTCGGTCAATACTCTTTTAAACATTAAATGAAACTTAACAAAAATTAAATTGCTTTAGTTTTTGTCCACGTGTAAGTAAACACAGTTTGAGTGTGAAGTATCTTCACGACTACGCTTTGTGATGACTTCGCATCAATTGTATTAAGATCGTGCCAGTGTGGTATAGTGTTAAGCACACGCCCGAAGTGATGTGTGCGATTTTTTCGCCAATTTTTTGTTTCCATTTTGATTCCCAAGTTAGTCGATCGTACACAAGTAAAGTTTTTATCTTTTTTCTCTTCGGAAACTTTTTTAATCTCGAAAATCAGAAAAACCGCCATAGACCATAACACTATTACCAGATTTAGGAACAAGATGGCAGCAATTCTCAGCACTCATTCCCAATTATCCATAACCATAAACCCAGTTATTGGTGACAATTATGGGGGAAGAAATTATTTCTCCTGATTTTTTTCCAAAAGCAAGTTACAGATAAAGGAGTGTTCGGATTTGTTTAATGCAAAATATTTTTAACAAAAAAAAAAAAAAAATGAAAAATATTAATACTGAGAAATTTTTTTAAAAGTCATGATGCTCCTAAATCATTTAAAGTTGAATAAGTTAAACTATTCTTGGGACAAAGAGGAGTTGCTTTTAAAGTCTGCCTGTCCTTTTGGCTGTTGGGAGTTGGTTCATTTCACTATTCAATAATCTGATGAACAACTTGAATATGGTCCATTTTGTTTGTTTTTATTGATTCCCAATGTGAAAGCTTTCTCATAAAACTTTTCCTAGCACTTCAGATGCTACAAAATTAACTGGAGTAGCCATATGATGTCTCCACAAAAAATCATCAAATCAACAACCCAATGCAACAGTAACAATTCATTTTAATAGAAACATCTCCACTGTGGAAATACAGAAGCATAAAACAATGTGACACAATGTTCCCAAGTATTCACAGCAGGTTTAGAAGAAATATTCAAACTTCTTGATTGGGAAGGAGAAAATGAACATAAATGGGAAGTATATTTAAGCCATTTATGCTTCACAGATGACATAATTATCTTAAAGGTAAACTGGGTTTTCTTTAAGTTTATGTTCAATAGCTATGTGCAGCCAGAAGTAATGAAAGTCAATGATGAAAAAATTGAACATATGTGCTTAAAATAACAGATACCAATAGCTCAAAAAAAAAAACCAAGGAAAATGTAGAAAACATTAACAATACTTGACAGGAAGGCAATTGGGAAAATGCAATAGATATTCAAAAACCCAGTTACTGCTGTACCTTAAAAAAAAAAAAAAAAAAAAAAAAAAAAAAAAAAAAAAAAAAAAAAGATCATTTTTAACCAGGATATTCTCCTTATATGGAAAATATGGATGCAGAACATGGACTTTAAATTTAAAGGAAAATAAGAACAGCATTTTAGTATGGAAAGAATGTATGCTTGGTATCACTAGAACTGATCATAAAAGGAATTGCATAAGAAATTGTTCAAAGACCAGTGATTGTTCAGTGATGGACAAATGAAATACTGGTTTCATTCCATAGGAAGAAAAACAATCATAACAGCCAAAATCACAATGGATTGAGATAATCAAGATTTATTAATACCCAAGACCCCATGGATTCAAAGACTCCTCTAGCGGTCTTTTATCATATACAAAGCTCATCACACCATGCTTTAAACACACTCAAATTCTCTGCAGACACCACACTCTCAGGCAAGTCATTCCAATCATTCATAACTCTGCATGAAAAAACCTGCCTCTCACACCATCCTTATACAGCTTCCAGGGATGACCTCTGGTTCTCCCCTGATCTCTCACTATTTTCTGTAGAACCTCTACAGCATCCTATAACAATCCCTTACTAACTTGTAGGTCTCTATCATATCTCCCCACTTCTTGATGTTCACCAGACTCTATAAGTTGCATCTTCTCAATTTTTCCTCATACTCAACATTCCAGAGGTTAGAAACTACCTTAGTCAGTTGCCTCTGGACCCCTTTACAACATCTCTTCATCCTTCTGAAAACCAGGTGACCAAATCTGGGCACAATAGTCCATGTGTGTGGCCTAATCAAAGCCTACAATGGAACTAGAATCTCCATACTTCTACAAGTCAGTGTCCTTCGCATCATTCCCAGAAGCCTTTGTGTTGTCTTCACAATTTTGGCTATGTGTCCCATAAATTTCAGATCCTTATCCACTATCACCCCCAGATCTCTTATTTCCTCCACCTCCGACAATATATCCTTACCAAGCATAAATTCTGCATCCCATTTTTGTTTTCCAAATTTTAAAACCTTACATTTTGCAACATTGAACTCGCATTCCCGTACCCAATCACTCAATTTATTCAAGTCTTCTTGTAAGGCCACAACTTTTGCATCATCTGTAAACAACTGAATATCTCCATCCATATCTTCACCAATATCATTAATATAAAAGTTAAACAGCAATGGCCCTAAAACAGACCCCTGAGGCACAACACTAGTAACTTTCATTTTCCTGAATATCACTCCCCCATACACAACGTGTTGATTCCTATCAGATAGCTAGTCTCCAATTCAGTGTACCAATCTAATATCCAACCCCATCCACTCTAGTTTGACTATCTACTTATGATGCGATAATCTATCAAAAACCTTGGCAAAATCTAAGTGTATTACTGTGTATCATTCTCCTCTCTGCATGGAAGCAGTCACCTTATTGTAATAAGTAAGTAGATTACTAAAATATGACCTCCCTTTAGTAAATCCATGCTGTCCATGAAAGATAATACCATTGTTGTCAACCCAATTCTGGATCCTAGTTCTCATAAGTTTCTCCAACAACTTAACTACAACACCTGACACGGATAGCCTATAGTTTGTTGCTTGAGTTCTATCACCTCCTTTATGAAGTTGCACAATCTTACCCTCCTTCCACTCCTTAGAAACTTGACCCATTGCAACACTCATATTAAAAAAATATGTCAAGGCCGGTGTCAATTCCCTGGCACATACGTGGTGATATATTATCAAGTCCCACAGCCTTATTTACATCTAGTTTGCTCAACTCCCCATACACCTCTTGCTCACTTACAGTCAATCTCTCTTCCCCATCATCAACTGCTCTCAATCTCTCTATGAAGTGACATTCACAAGATAAAGACCTTTATGAACCGCTCATTAAGTATCTCCACCACACCTTCTGCAACAGCTGTCTTTATACCATTTTCTCCAATCAATATCATCCTTCCATAATCATTCTTTCTTTTGCTGGCTACATATCGAAAGAAGTCTTTAGGATTGTTTTTGGCTTCATTAGCTAATGAGGTTTCATAACTTCATTGCCATGTGAGAGCAAGAAGTTAAAGAGAAAATGGGAATTTGTTGATGTTTCTTGAATAGCTGGAAGTTGTAATGTTTGGGGGAAACCATGTCAGGATGGATGTTCTGAAGAAGGTGAGTTGAACGGTATGAACTTGGATATCCAGAAGTTGGTTCCACAGATTTTGAATCCAGACAATAAATGGATGTTGTCCAGCAGTTGTTCGCATTTTTACAGGTTTAAAGGAAAGTAGAGAAAACAGTTGCCAGCACAATGTCATTGTGTATGAATTATGAAAAGAAGCATAAGGCGGAAACGATGTATATGGGAAAGTGATTAGAGTGAGCCTGTGAGGGAGGATCATAGATTAACTACTTACTCTAGTCTAGATGATGTCACCTGTACAGTTTTTGTTACATCACCCTGAATGTGAGAATAACATTCTAAGGTTTGACCGGCCTGGGATTTATGCAGCATTAGAAGTTGTGCAGATGAAGTGGTTTCTTCAGTGGAAAAGGAAAGTTTTTTTTGGAGGCTGATGATACTATGGATGTGCTATGATTCTGACAGGAAATGCTAGAGGTATGTGACTGCCAAGAAGAGAAATCTGAACTTTTCTGGAGATTTGGATACAGTTCTCTTACATCCAACATTCAGATGAATGAACCTTCAGTTAACCAATGCTTGAATTATCGATTAGTGTGCCAAATAACATCTGGTACAGCACCAGGTGTTTGTACCTTCAGTTATCCATCAGACAAATTGCTCTCCTGCTGTGATTGGATAATTGAGGGAGTTTCATATTATTCAAGGCTTGAGGAAGTGAAGTGAGATCTCTTTGCAAGAAATAAGACAAGGCTACATTTTGGTACTATTGAAGCTACAAGGTTGTACTAATCCCACTTAAAGATAAGATAACAAAATCAGAATTTATAATAATCATCATGTTTGGAATGATTGTGTACTAAAATGGTTTGTCAAATGAAGAGGAATGGAACTATGGATAGAATTTGTGGTATGTGAGAGATGATCATTTATGAATAATAAGTACATTGCTATAGCAGTGATGAGTTTGTGCCAGGAAAGATCAGAGGCATAAGTCATCCCAATGAGAGAAGCCTGATTTCATCTAGAGAAATAAGTATATTTTCAATGGTAAGAATAAGTGAAGAGAAGCAAAATCCTTGAGAAAGTACAGTCCACTGAAATACTTTGTATTAATCTTAGAGGAAGTCATCCACTACAACGTGTAGCAAACAATCAAAGAAAACTGCAAATCCAGTTGTAAAAGATAGATGACAGACCATAGGATGATAATTAGACCTGCATGCTGTGCCAGACCTAATCAAATACCTTGGAAATGTTAAATGACCATAGGAATTGCTCCAAACCTTTCCTTGGCCAAGGAAGGGTTTGGAGAAACTCCTTTGACTTCTCCAAAGGACAGTAGTGATGGCTATTAACCCTGCAGAGGTCGCAGTCGAAAAAATTGCAGCGAGGTCGCATGTATCTGATAGATGCATTCATTACTAGTATGTGCTAAAATGTGATAAAACTTAAAAAAAAAAAAAAACTGCAAATATAATACATGATGGTTTATTTATTTTCAGTTACAATCTAGAAATGATTGAACAAAGAAAAAAAAATACTAAACCAATACTATACTGACATCGGAATTTGCGGTATCTCTCACAGATATAATTTACTGTCAAATATCACTTTCGCATTCGACTGTCATTCTCATCATTGGACTAGAGTAGCATTCACTGAATCTCTTCAACATCTGATGAATTATCCAATCGATATATTTTTCCAGCCATTTTCAACGGTAAATAAAAAAAAAACTAAAAAATAAATAAATAAACCAATACTATACTGACATCGGAGTTCACGGTATCTCTCAGATACAATTTACTATCAAATATCATAAACCTTTACATAACGTGTTAAACCAAAACTGACCGCATAAACAGTGTGAAATATCACTCGTAATATATGCATGCATAGCTAGTCATGATCTCCAAGCTATACACTGGATATGTGTAAGAATATTTATATTAAACAATTTGTTTGTATCTGTCAGATCAGCCGTGACCTCTGCAGGGTTAAATCTGATGTGGAATGAGACTGGCAGAATCTTTATAGCTGGTCACAAATTAGTTGGCCTTGGCTGCTGATGATTTGCATGAGAACTGAAGTGCAGGCATTGGATTAATAGTTTAATGTCTCGCTTTTATCACCCCCTTTTTTATGGGATAGACTGAAGAGGCTTACTTCTATAGATGACTGTTTCATGATTATATAAGATTATCTTTATAATCTGTGACTGGTGTTAATTGTAAATTTTGGGCACAGTTTGAGGGTGGATATAATCAGGAACAGAAGACTTGTTCGTATCCAAACTTCAAGATTCTTGATTTTTTTTCAGATGAAAGATAAGGAGGCATGTGATGAACTTTCTTGGTTTAGTGGGAGGTAATTGGTCATAATCTTCTTTCTTAATTGGTCATAGTCTTCTTTCGCATACATAATCATGCATACATAATTGAGGTTTTAATTGTGCCATATGGATGTAAGAGACAAAGATGGAGGGGAAGAAGTTATGACCTTAGCAAGGGACCAGAAGACATGGAAGGCAGTTCACTTTCTTGCAGTTGCATAAACCCTGAATGCTATAATTTAGCCTGCTCTTCAGTAAATGTATTAAGGAATCTAATGAGTATGGTGCCGCTCCAGAAAATGCCCCCAAAACAATACCATTAAATGAAAATCCTTTAGTAAAAATAATAAAGACACACACAGTCTCCAGACATCCCATTACAAAAAGAGATTCTTCTGTATCTACAGAGGAATTTAAAACTATTAAAATTCATAATATCTTGGGCAGAGTTTGGTTTGATAACATTTTAGTTATTTTCCTTAGGAGGAATATATGGACACTGACCATGCAGAATAACCCAAAATAGGAAAAATCAAAGATACAGAAAAGCAAATCTCAAAATCAAACCTATCAGATGTATCCACCCAACATAAATAATGAATCCAGTTTTACAAAGAAACTGTGGATTCTGTCAAAACATTGAAATCAAGATCCTGTTGCAGAATACCAGCTTATTCTGCAACAGGACACCAGAATAAGCCTCCAGGAAACTAATTTTGAAAACCTGCTGAGGATCTTACATTATAATATCATTGTCATGTGTAAGAATAGAATAGGGATGGCCCTAAACCACAAGAGTACCATCCTTGGAAACCATATCCCATTCCAGCAACTCCCACCCAACACAAACAGTAGAACCTCTTATTACATTTAAATTTTAAATTTCCACAATATTCTGTTGGATAGTGCAAATTCTAATATTAAGAGATAAGTTGTGGAGTTAGGATGGAACAGAAGCAGAAGATATCTATCATCAGTATAGGTGAAAAAGGAAGGCTTAAAAGCAGTCTTGTTGCATAATGGTAATAAGAATTCTTCCATATCTCTTGCACGGTAATAATGAGATTTTTGAAAATATGGTAATCTCTTATCAAGCTTTCAAATAACTGAGCCCTTAGTTAACCAACCTTGAAAGTGTTAGGATGTTAACTGAATCAGAGTACAATATAACTATACATTCAATTAACTATAACTTCAGTTAAGTGGCCAGCAGATAGATTTCTCAAGTTCACCAGATTATTATTATTATTTGTGACACCTCCAAGGAGTCTGAAGACTCATCGCTGGAGGTAATTGAGATATTCACTGTATGTGCAAGTTGATGGAAGTAATGAAGTACAGGGACTACATTTGGAATATTTTAGAAGATTAATAGTAATTACATAAAAGTAATTCCATTACTGGCTTGGTTGGCTGAATGGTTAATATATCCATTCTCCAACCAACATGCTGTAGGTTCAAATCCTACCTTTGTATAATTTTTTTTGAATGTCTTTAATTGCTAGATTCTTTGTCAAGTGTATGACCAACATCCTGCTTATTAGAGGTCTGAAGTAGATTAATTCCATGTTTGGTTTCTTGAGAAGAGGAATTGAATCGGCTAACCCTTAGCCCACCTACTAATATAAATTTGCAACCTTTTGTTGGTAGGATTAATATATTGAAAAATTATTATTATTCAAATTATTGCTCGTTGTTTGAAAAGGCCTGAACTAAAATTCCACTTGAAATGTGAAGAACCAAACTTGATAAGAGCTTTTTCAATTGAAAGTGAATTTAGACAGTCCACAGATGGCTGGAATTTTCCTCCTAGACACTCTGGATTTTCTCATGAAATGAGTAAACTGGCTGAAGAACACAGCCTTAAATATAATACACTGTCTTCATAATCTTAGTTGCTTTGGCTGTAATCTCAATAATATTGCACCAGGATATGAGAATGTATATAAAAACACCCTACTAGTTGATCCTTAGAAAATAATAAAACATTTATGTAATCCTTATTATAGAAGCAATACAATCTGTAGTCTTTGACTTCTAAACTTTATTCCACCAGCTCTTACCCCTAGATCTTGAATTTCATGTTTTTTGAAGAACAGCTATATATCTTCAGAAGTGCAACACGTTGCTCTTTTTAATATTAAAACTATATGCCCACTCATTTGTTCCCATTTAAGTCATTTCCCTTAAGAAAGATTTAAATAAACATCTGCAACCCTTATAATTCTCCCCAACTTTGCATCATATAACAATTTCCTGGTATAACAATTTCCAATCCATTCCCATCCTCATAGCTTGTACACACCTGCCATGTAATAATCTATTAAAAGCCTTGTAAAGTCCAGAAATGTCGCTTTACATGATTCTCCCTTATTCAGTGCATTCATCACCTTATCATAAAATGCAAATAGGTTGCTAAAACAAGACCTACACTTCATAAAAACATCCTGACCATCATAAAGAATCCTATGTCCATTAATCCAGCCCTGTATTCTATTCCTAACCAATTTCTCCACTACCTTGTCTGCAACTAGTTGGCTGAGTGGGTTAGCGTATCCTCTCTCCAACCAAAAGGCTGCAGATTCGAATCCCGCCGTGGGCATGTTTGTTTGTAATTGTCTGCGGAAATGCTAGTGGTGGTGCTGGTGGGTGGTAGATGGCATTGGTGTTGCGGTTAGTTGTAATTGTTGAAATGATGAGTCTTTGGACTCCCTGGATGTATCACGTGATAATAATTAAAAAACTGCAGATATATTTGCTAGGAGTATTAAAAGAATTATGAAAAGATGAATTTGTAAAGGCTTACTAAATTAGATCCACAGGATGTGATCAAAGATGTCACTGAAGATTTATTATTATTTCCCAAGACCTCATGGAGTCGGACTCATCTGGGAGGTCCTTTTATCGCACACACATCTCATCATACCGTGTCTTAAACACACTCAAACTCCTTGCAGACACCACACTCTCAGGCAAGGCATTCCAGTCATTCACAACCCTGCACAAAAAAAAACTGTCTCTCACTCCCCTACTCACATCCTCTTTATACAGTTTCCAGGGATGATCTCTGGTTCTCCCCTGATCTCCCACTATTCTCTGTAGAACTTCTCCACCATTGATCTTATAACAACCCCTTACCAACTTGTAGGTCTCTATCATATCTCCCCTCTTCCTTCTCTCCACCAGACTCTGCAAATTCCATCTTCTCAATCTTTCCTCATACTCAACATTCCAGAGGTCAGAAACTACCTCAGTCAGTCGCCTTTGGACCCTTTCCAACATCTCTTCATCCTTCTGAAAACCCGGTGACCAAATCTGGGCACAATAGTCCATGTGTGGCCTAATCAAAGCCTTATAAAATGGAACAAGAACCTCTCTACTTCTACACATCAGTGTCCTCCACATCATTCCCAGAAGTCTTTGTGTTGTCTTCATAATTTTGGCGACGTGTCCCCTAAATTTTAGATCCTTATCCACTATCACCCCCAGATCTCTTATTTCCCCGTACCTCCAACAATGTATTCTCACCAAGCATAAATTCTGCATCCCATCTTTGTTTTCCAAATTTTAAAACCTTACATTTTGCAACATTGAACTCGCATCCCCATTTGCTTGCCCAATCACTCAATCTATTCAAATATTCCTGTAAGGCCACAACATCTTCACTACTCTTTATGGTTCGTCCCAACTTTACATCATCTGCAAACAACTGAATATCTCTATCCAAATCTTCGCCAATATCATTAATATACAAGTTAAATAGTAATGGCCCTAAAACAGACCCCTGAGGCACTCCACTAGTGACTTTCCTTTTCCTGGATATCGCACCCCCATGCACAACTTGTTGATACCTATCAGATAGCCAGTCTCCAATCCAATGCACTAATCTAATATCCAACCCCATCTGCTCTAGTTTGACTGTCAACTTATCATTCTATCGAAATTTCGCCTTTGCGAAATCTAAGTATATTACTGTGTATCCTTCTCCTCTGTCCAAGGAAGCAGTCACTTTATTGTAATAAGTAAGTAGATTACTAAAACATGGCCTTCCTTTAGCAAATCCATGCTGTCTATCAAAGATTATACCATTGTTGTCAACCCAACTCTGGATCCTAGTTCTCACAAGCTTCTCCAACAACTTAACAGCAACACCTGACACAGAGATAGGTCTATAGTTTGCTTGAGTTCGATCACCTCCTTTATGAAATGGCACAATCTTGCCCTCCTTCCACTCTTTAGGAACTTGACCAAGTGCAAGACTCGCATTAAAAAAATATGTCAAGGCAGGTGTCAACTCTCTGGCACATTCCTTCAGAATACGCGGTGATATATTATCAAGTCCCACACCCTTATTTACATCTAGTTTACTCAACTCCCCATACACCTCTTGCTCACCTACAGTCAGTCTCTCCTCCCCAACATCAACCGCTCTCAATCCTTCCATGAAGTCACATTCACAAGATTGAAAGATCTTTATGAACTGCTCATTAAGTATCTCCACCACACATTCTGCAACAGCTGTCTCTATACCATTTCCTCCAATCAATGTCATCCTTCCGTAATCATTCTTTCTTTTGCTGGCTACATATCGAAAGAACTCCCTAGGATTCTTTTTGGCTTCATTAGCCAACTGCTGTTCATACCTCTCTTTAGCTACTCTCACCAACCAAGTCACAAAGAGGTCTACAAAGTCCTTGCCTGGTCTTTGTAGACCTCATGAAATTGGTTACTTCCACTTCTCTTAGGCTGCCTCCACAATGCCCTTTTTCTCTGTATCGCATGCTTAATCTCTTTATTCATCCATCTGACCCCTACCTTATTTAACCTTCTCACCATTGGAATACATTTAGACATTGCATCTACTAAATAGTTTTTGAAAATCCCCCAAGCTGCATTGAACTCTTTTCCAGCTAACTCCTCATTCCATGCTAGACCTGCAAGCTGTCTCCTGAGCTCTTCATAATCACCCCCCCCCCCTTGTAGTTCCACATATACCCTTTTTTCATAGGGGTCCTTGCACTGCTGGCATTTACTTCCTTCATGTGAAACCCTGACTTCTTTCCTGAAAATTTTAGTGTACTGAGTTACAAGCAGGGTTAATGGTTCCACCAGGACATGGTAACACAGTGATCTATCAACAACACTAGAAAAAATGTGTGAATCCTACCCGTGACAGGTTGTGAATCTGTAGTACGTTACTATTCGTAATGCAGGTAGGCTAAGGGATAAATCAGGATTCTCTGCTATAGAGACCAAATGTGATTTTCAAGCGAATTTATATCCCCAGTAAGCAGGGTGGGTCTCCTCACATTGGGTGAGGAAATTCATCTACCACCTAAATTTATAAGCATTTTTTACTTTGTATTTTAAACAAGCATTTTATTTGTATATCATTTTCTTAGATAAAGTGAATATGGTAAAATATGCAAATACAGTATTTCACTTTTAGTTGTTTTATATTTGTTTTGCAAAATATGTTGCATTAGTTAAGTTTTACTTTCTTCATTGAACAATACTTAATCCTGGCACACTTTTACAAAATAACTGAATTATTAGTGATGTTCTGGGAGGTGAAGGAGGAAGAGTCCCTTTCTAAAATTCTGTCTTAATATACCTCACTTTTTTTTAAAATTTTTATTTATTTTTATCTTGGTTACAAAATCTTTGACCACACTCATAAGTATTATCACTGGATGTGAGCTATAGTCTCTCACGTAACACATCAGAGACATATTCAAGTGCCTTAATAATGTGATTTCTTCAGACTTCAAACAGTAAATATCAGCATTTTACCACTCAAAATCCCATTCTCACATTTTATAAATGTATAAAATGTAAGAATAGAACTTTTCAAGCAATTGTTGTCAAAGACTAGTAGTTAAAACTACCATCTAAGAGAATAGGGGTGCTTAAGGGTCAAAGCTGTATAATTGAGAGGAGACCTCCACATAGCCTTTAAAGGAATACGGAGAACCGACCAGGGCTTCTGACCTAATGTCCAATCCTCACCTTCTTGTGGTGCACCCTGTTGGGTATCTACTTGGATACTGAACGGACGAGGATGGGCTGGCAATTTGGGATTTAGCCGACCAAATTGTATTCTTATTGGTTAAACCAAAATATAGAATGATGGTACAACATGACAAAATTTCATGCTGGCTGGGGCGTCGCCCGGTTAAACAAGGCCCCGTTGTTTTCGCCAGGGAACCAGGGCGAACAGCGAAAAGTCAGCTACTGGAACAAATCTGAAAATAAACCCCAACTCAACATCACCAGAGTTAAAGATCGGTACTATCAACGTAAGAAGCCTGAATGGCAAAGAAATGGAGCTAGCTGAGGAATTAGATAAGTACTAGATCGACATAATAGGGGTGACTGAAACAAAAAAAGACCAAAACTGGTGAGATCTTTCTGAGCAGTAAATACAAAATGTTATATTCAGGCAATGACAATCAAGGAAAAGAAGGAGTAGCCATAGTATTCAACACAAAATACGAGGCTAATCTTCTTGAATGGCAGTCAGTCTCAAGTAGAGTAATGTGGGCAAATATGAGAATGGGGAACTGGACAATGAGACTTATTTGTGCCTATGGTCCCACAGAAAGTTCTACTAAGATAGAAGTGGAGGAATTTTTTGAGGCTTTAGAAAAAGCAACTGACACAATGAAAAATGAAAAGTTGGTCCTTGTTGGGGATCTAAATAGCAGAGTAGGAAATGATTGTCAGACATACAAAAATATTTTGGGAAAATTTGGAGAAAAGAGCAAAGCTAATAATAATGGCAAATATCTGTTGGATTTCTGCTCAGGACATGGACTGGTTATTACTAACACCATGTTCCAACATAAAAATGTGCACAAATTCACATGGAGAGAAGAGGCTAGGAATAAGAAAATTCTCATTGACTATGTTATTGTTGGTAGTGATGTTTTCTCCCTGGTGCAGGACACCAGAGTGTACAGAGGATTTGAAATTGGAAGTGATCACTATTTAGTCTTGAGCAGTATAAAATTGAATTTCATATTGAAAAGAATAACATGTAAGAAAGTTTTAAAGCGAATAAAAGTTGAGTAGCTCTCAGTTGTGAGCTGTAGACTAAAATACACAAAGATTATTGAAGAAAAAATGAAAGAGTTTGAGAACAGGAATCAAACCTTGGAGATTCAGTGGCAAACTCTCAAGAAAACATTGATTGATTCTGCCAGAGAGGCATGTGGTGAGGTTGTCTGTAAGGATAAAAAAATCAGAACTCCCTGGTGGACACAGGAAGGTTAAAGAGGCAATGAAGGAAAAGAAGAAAGCATACCAAAAGTTCCTGTCAAATAAGTCAGCTTGTGCTCTTAGAGAATATAGAGACAAATGCAAGAATGCTAAACACTGTGTAAAACTAGCTAAACAAAAGGCATGGGAGGACTTTGGCAAGAATATAGAAAATAAATATCAAGAAGGTGGCAAAATATTCTGGAGGTTGTTGAAGAAGCTTAAGAATGGAGGAAAGAGTGCTATAAAAGGAATTAGAGATGATAAAGGTGACATGAAAACGGGAGAAAAAGATATCCTTGAAGTATGGAGTAATTACTTTGAAAAACTGCTAAATGAAACAAGCAGTGATGACAGCACAGTGGTAAAAAAACATTGACCAGGCATGCAGTCAGGAATACATATCCATACTTGAAGTAGAAAAAGCCATCAAAGGCTTGAAATGTGGAAAGGCAGCAGCAGTAGATGATATTTGACCAGAAATGCTGAAGTATGGTGGTATAAGAGTCTTACAGTGGCTGCACTGCATAGTTCAGAAAGCCTGGACAGAGGGACGAATTCCTGATGATTGGAGTAGAGCTCTCATAGTACCCATATATAAAAAGGGAAATAAAACTGAATGTGAGAATTAAAGAGGTATTTCCCTACTGAGTGTTCCTGGCAAGATCTATGCAAGTATACTTGCATAGATCTTGCCAGGTTGAGAAGAATTGTGGAAGAAAAGCTTGGTGAAGAATAAGCTGGATTCAGGCCAAATAGAGGCTGTCAGGATCAGATCTTCACTTTACGACAAATAGTCGAGAAAGCATGGGAATATAAAAAAGATCTGTATTTAAGTTTTGTCAATTTAGAAAAGGCATATGACAAGGTGCCAAGAGAGAAGCTATTCAATACGCTGCAGTTATATGGTGTCAATGGGGCATTATATCAAGCAATACTTAGTCTTTATTTGAGTTGTAAGTCAGCAGTTAGAATTGAAGGAAGTACAGGAAGATGGTTTAATGTTAAATCTGGTGTGAGACAAGGATGTACATTATCCCCTCTGTTATTCATTATCTATATGGATCACATTATGAAGGAAAGTGGTATTAAACATGATATCAAAATTGGAGATGTTAATGTCAGCTCTTTGCTTTATGCAGATGATGTTGTACTTCTAAATAAATCCGCTACAAGTCTGCAAGATTCTCTGACTAAATTGAATAGCTGTTGTAATAGATATGGTATGAAGGTCAGCAATAAAAAGACAAAGACAATGAAAATAGGCAGAATCATTGAAAATGTCAACTGTGTTGTGAATGGAGAACCTGTGGAACAAGTAAAACATTTCAGCTATTTAGGCACGATTTTTAGTGAAGATGGTAAATTAAATATAGAAATAGACAACAGAATCAGCAAAGCTGGTATGGTGGGAAGTCAATTGAATAAATTCATATGGAATAAGAGAGAAATTAGTCAGAACACTAAATTAGCTGTATACAAGACCGTGTTCAAACCAGTTTTAACTTATGGATCTGAGAGCTGGGTCAGAAGTAAAACACTTGACCAAAGACTAGAGACCACAGATATGAGAGTCCTGAGAAAGATTATAGGCGTGAACAGATGGCATCAATGGCAGTATCATATTAAAAACGAGGATATTAGGAATGAACTTGGCATTTTCAGCATCCAGGAATGCATTAGCAGAGCTAATTTCAGGTGGTATGGTCACTTAAACAGAATGGGCGAGCAAAGATTAGCAAAACAAGTGTTCTCTGCCAGGTTGGCAGCAAAACGACCCAGAGGAAGACCAAGATATAGGTGGATTGATACGGTACAAAGTGCTTTAGACGATAGAAATATAAGATCTGATAATGTTGGAGTGTTGACAATTAACAGGCTGATTTGGAGGAAAATTGTAGATAGGAAATTAATAATGATGTAATTTTTTTCATGTAGTACTATCATATCCTGTACACCCCTTGAGGGTACATGGCAGGAATTTGATGATGATGATGATCTAAGAGAATGCAATTTATTAAAAATAAATAATTTATTATTATTACTTGACACCTCCAGGGAGTCCAAGGACTCATCGAGGGAGGGCACCTACTCTACAACTTTCTCAACCACTCAATCCACCGACTACAACGAGCCGCAACTATAACAATGCCATCCACATTGGCAATTTTTACTAAATTCTAATTCTAAATTTTAACTTTCATGTTGAAGCCATCTTCTATATAACTATATAGAGTATATACAGACACATGCGCGCGCGCGCACACACACACACACACACACACACACACAACCTAATGACATAGTGACTTGACACTCTGTAATAATTGTGTTCAATAACCATAGGATAGGCCTGTTTTTAGAATGGGAGCATTTAATAATAAGAATAAAATTATAATAGAGTCTGCATGCATAACCTAGTGGCTGTGCACTTTGCAACCATATGCCTTGGAAAGGAGTGTCTTGGTTCAATTTCTGTTGCTGACATGAAGAGCTTAAAGATCTTTCTCAGGCATAGTTTTGGGTGTGGACAAAACCCTGCTGTCCACACCCTGGTTTTGGGTGTGGACAGCAGGGTTTTCTCCCCCAGTTTATCTGAGGTTTCTCCTTCCACAAGCAGACAAACCAGCCCCGTGAGCACATGCAGCTACAGCCATAGAGTATATTGGGAGGCGTAAGGCTAGTCACCTTATCCTCAGGATGGGTATGACTTAGAAGAACTTAAGATAGCTCTGTAACAAGCCAGTAGGCCTAATACATAGAAGGGAGAAGAAGATTATAATAGTTTCTTTAAATACTGTTCTAAGATGAATAGTGTAATGACTGTTAACATCATCATCAGTCTCCATTGAGTCAAGACTTACTGTGTGAGGTGCATTATAAATCTCATAAAAGATCATCAAACTAAGACCTTAAACTTGTTCACCATTTCTGCACTCACCATGCTCTGAGGCACTGTATTCCACTTTACATACAAGGAACTTAACTTCGCTGCCTTGCCCACTGTCCTTATGTTTTCCACGGATGGCCTCATGTTCTACCCTTATCTCCCTCAATTCTATGAAAAATCTCTTCCACATTAATCTAATAACAACCCCTCACTAACTTATGTTCCAATAAGTCTTCATATCCCACATTTCAGAGAACAGGACCAACATATGACTATCCTCTTCAAGATCTCTCATCCTTTGAAAACTAGGTGACAAGATCTGAGCACATTTTATTTATATATAATAATATATATATTATATTATATATATATTATATATATTATTTTACATTAGTAAAAATATATAATACAGTGGAACCTCGGTTGTTGAACATAATTCGTTCCTAAAGGCTGTTCGGGAACCGCTTTGTTTGAAAACTGAAACCATTTTCCCATAAGAATTAATGTAAAATGGATTAATCTGTTCCCGAACTCCCAGATGATTGCTTATTTAAACCTTTATAACAGTACTTCATGCATAAAATCGTATACAAAAACAATGAAAATGCATAAAATCTTACACAAAAATAAACTCGATAAATAGATGAAATATAGACAAAAATTTAACTTCACTTTAACTATACAGCTGAGAGTTGTAATTTATGAAAAAGCAACAGAACAGAAGCCTGCTGAGCACGTGGTTGCAGGTTTGCCTGTTCGGGAACCAAGATTCTGTTTGGAAACCGGTGCGTTTTTTGTTTGGAAAATATGTTTGGGCACAGATTTGTTCTAGATGAGAGTTGTTCGACAACCCAGGTTCCACCGTATTTGGAAGTATTTATGACTATAAAGCTGAGGGAGATCAAAAAAAAAAAAACTGGAGAAAAATTTTATTCTTTAAATTGCACAATTAGTTTAGTCTTCTTAGAAGACTTCATCGATACATAATGATATAAGTAGTTTTTATGGGAGGGGAATCCTGATAGCCAGGAGAGTCTTCTTTATCAAGTGTGTGTATGTGTTATCAAGAGTCCTGCATGTGGGAGCAAATGAAACCTATTTGAAATTTAACCAACTAAAATTAAATTGCATTCTGTATTGGCTTAAACCAAAAGACAGTGATAGTACAAGATGAATACTATGTTTGCTAGGATATCATTCAGTTAAATAAGGGCCCCTGCTATTTTCATCATTGAACCAGAGCAAACAAGGAAAAGTCAACTACTAGAACAAACTCAGCATTACATTATTATTATTATTATTACATAACTCCAGAAGGGCACTACTCTACAGCTCTCAGTCTTCACCAATCCACCACCACCAACTACCTTCATCTGCGTTGAAAGTTTATTTTTCACTTGGTTAGAGTATAATAAAATTAGTTTAATCCTTTATCCAAGTGTGAGCAAACAAAGTTTGCGCCTGAAAGTATCTTCAGGACTGGGACTAAATCCAGAGTAATTTATTAAAAAAAAAGGGTGGCACACCATTTGACAACTCCTATAGGTAGAGATGACCTGCTAATCCTTCTGCCTGGTATCTCCACTTGGGCCTGGCTCCCACTGAAGAGACCTCAATAAAGGTCAAAACTAGTCTGGGTAGTGGCCCTTCCCTTAATGCATAACATTAGACATATCCGCAAGGAGATGTGTTTTGCATTATAGGAGATACTGAGATAGGAGTGTTGGTAGCTTGCTCCACCCTTGCAACGAGTTGCCCTGGTATGTACCACCTTACCCCAGTCCTGAAGATACTTTCAGGTGCAAACTTTGTTTGCTCACACTTGGATAAAGGATTAAACTAATTTTATTATACCTTCATCTACACCAACGGCATCTGCCACCCACCACCACCACTAGTATTTTCACAGACAATCGCAAACATCCATGCCCACAGCGGGATTCGAATCCGCAACCTTTTGGCTGGAGAGCGGATATGCTAACTACTCAGCCAACCAGGCAGACTTTAAAGATATAGGCATCATCAGCTTAGGCAGTATCACATTAAAAATGTGATACTTGGTATTGTTAGTAATCAGGAATGTGTTAGGACCTAATCCTAGTGGTATGGTCACTAGGGTTAGAAAGATTAGCAAAACAAGTGTTCTTTGCCAGGCTGGCAGGAAAAAGACCCAGAGGAAGACCAAGGTGTAGTTGGATTGATACAGTATAAAGTGCCTTTGACAGATGTATAAGATCTGATAATATTGGAGTCTTAACAGATAACAAATTAATCTGGAGGAAAATTGTTGATAGTCCTACGTGCAAAAGTTACATCATTACTATCTTAATATCCTGTGCACTCAAGCATACATACATATCAGAGATTTGATCCACTAGTGTAGATAACTGGAATGAAAATGACCCTGCATAATAAAAACTTGTATTGTATTATGATTCCTGTGTTAACACACATTATTACTTGAGGAGACAAACGGTCAGTATAAAAACAGAACCTCATCCAAAATATTTAAAATTCTTTCTTTTTACCAGTGATTGATTTTTCATTTGTAAATTTAATGCAAAATTATAAACATGGGCACCTATGTGGAAATAGTGTTCGCTTCCATAGTGCTATGCTGCCTGAAGAAAGATGGGGTCCGTTCTAGTCACTAACCTAAATGAAAAAACTTTTTAAGCCTTTCTTCAGCTGGTTCCTGTGTTGGCTGATCTTTTACATGGACAAGCAGTGGCCTATCTCTAGAAACTCTGATTTTTAACCATGCATGTCAAGAAAATAGCATGTAGAACTTGCAGGTCAGTTATGGTTTAGAGCCAGAAACAGTGGCAATTGTTATTCCCATGCCTTGTCAAAGCCTTGGTTCATTGATAGCTTGAGCTTGCTGTTAGAAAGCTGAAGGATAAGAGACTGTTCTTTCTCTCATCTTCAAAAATTATGTAGGACTGAAGGAGCTCTGTCTACTTTCTCTGGGGAATACAAGCTTCGCATTATAGGATTTATTTTTTCTATTTATAAACATATTAGTAGAGGAGTAGTATGATTATTAATGTTATGATAAGTGCAAAATATAAACAAAAATATTATTACAGGCATGTTCATGAGTGCACACTCACTATGAAAAGCTCTCCTAGCAGTTATTCAAATAATTCTTATCATACCTATTCTTGAACTCATTTGCTGACAAAGCAATCATGGCTACCTACCTCTGGCATTCTGCTCATTCACCACTCTTGAAAACATATGTCCCTTGTGCCCTTGTTAATCACACTCTTAATAACTTCCAGTGGTAACACTGTGTTCTTTTGTCATATGTATATTTCATATATTTCTCATGTCACATATATATTTCTTGACCTATTCTATAATACCTCTACAGTAACTAATTTTTCTATCATATCCTCTCTTTTCCATCTCTGAATTAAGGTTTATAATCTGTAGTCCTTCATGAGAAGTACTTCAGACACCAATCATCATTTTGGTCATTACTCCCCTCTGGATCCATTCCACCACTTCCTCATCTTCAAGAAACCCAGGCAACCAAATCTGTCTGGATGTGGTAATATCAAAGATTTATAAAGAGGGAGATAATAAATTATCCCTGTTTATCAGTTTGTTTCTTAATATCAAGTGATTTTTTTATTTTGTACACTTTTTTGCAATGTCTTTTGAACTTCAGTTCTCACTCTCTTTACAATCACCCACCAAACTGCAAACCTCATCTGTTACCTGCAGTCAAGTTATACACTGTAATTTTTTGCTTTCCCAAGTGTTCAGTATACCAAACCTTGTACCAAAGTGTAAAGTTTGGTATACTGAACATTGATCTGGCATCTATTATCTTTTGTCTCACAGTATCTCTACATTCTTTATTAACTACTGCCCTTCCTAATATTACTATTATTATTATTATTATTACGGGCAACTCCAAGGAGTCAACAGACTAATCGAGGGAGGCCCTAACATCATGTCAAGAACAACTATTTGTCTTTAACAGTATCTATCATACCTCTCCTTAAATTCATTCATGGTCATAGCACCCACAACAGACTCTGACAGCTTATCCCACTCATTTACCACTCTCCAAGTAAAGAACCTAGCTCTAACACCCCTGTTAACCACATTTTTGCCCAGCTTCCATTGTATGGCCCCTAGTCCTCCCAGCACCAGCCCTATTCTCAAAAATATCTTTTGGATTAATCTTATAGAAACACTTCAGTAATTTGAATGTCTCAATCATATCACCCCTTTTCTGCCTATCAACCAATTTTTGCAATCCACAAATCTTCAATCTGTTCTCATAAGGTTTATTCCACAGACCTGCCACCATCTTGGTCACTCGTCTCTAGATCCTGTCCACCTCCTCCCCATCAAGAAGACACCCTGATGACAAAAAAAAGCAGAGACAAACAAGTTGAGACTTGTTTGTCTCTGCTCTTTAAAGTATTTTTCAGTAACCAAGTGATTTGATGAGCTCTTTTAGCCACTTTTGCAATGTGCCCCCTAAACTTGAACTCCCTATCCACCAACACTCCCAAATCCCTGGCCTCATCAATCTCGTGGAGTACGGTTCCACCAATGTGATATACTGCTGCTAATCTTTTCACTCCAAAATGCATAACCTTACACTTTGCCACATTAAATTGACATCCATTCTCCTTAGCCCAGTCCTCCAAAATATCCAAATCATCCTGCAAAATTTTGACATCCTGTGCACTCACAATTGCTCTACCCAGCTTTGCATCATCAGCAAACAAGTGAACACTTCCTCTCAGATCCTTTCCTATATCGTTAATGAACAAATTGAAAAGTAGTGGTCCAAGAACAGAACCCTGTGGCACACCACTAGTCACAAGTCGTCTTTTGGACTCCACTCCTGCATAAACCACTCTCTGGTATCTCTCCTTCAACCACCCTCCTATCCATCTCACCAACCCTATATCTATCCCCATCTGCTCCAGTTTACTGATTAGAGTTCCATGTGGTATCCTGTCAAAGGCCTTGGCAACGTCCAGTAGTATCACTGTAAACCCATTACCCCTATCCAGTTCAGCCATCACTGTGTTATAAAACGTGAGCAAGTTACTGAGGCATGATCTATCCTTCACAAAACCATGTTGTCCCCCATACAATATCCCATTTTCATCTATCCAATCCTGTATTCTTTTCTTGACTAATTTCTCTAAGACCTTGACAATGATTCCTGATATGCTAATCGGTCGGTAATTTACAACAGCAGTCTTGGAACCACCTTTATGCAGTGGAACTATTTTCCCCTCTTTCCACCCCCTCGGGACTAATCCAGACCCGAGACTCAAACAAAATGGTCAAGGGTACTGACAATTCTTTAGCTGCTTCTCGTACGACATGAGCTGGTATACCATCCAATCCCATGATGTATTGACATTGAGGTTATGCAATAGACTACTCACCTCCACTTCATTCACCACAATTCCCGTATAATCTACTGGTTTATTCGTTTCTGCAATGTCACCACCTGGATGATATATACTTGCAAAGTGTTCACTCAGTAACTCAACTATATCAACTGATTCAGTTACCTCCCTACCATCGGCATTCTTTAAAATCATTCTGCCATGTATATTTTTCCTTTTACTTGCTTCATATCTAAAAAACTGTTTAGGATTTTCTCTAGCCTGCATGGCCAATGTTCTTTCTTAATCCTTTTTTGCTTTTCTTACCACACTTGTTACCCTTCTGGCCTGCGCTTTATACCGTTCGTGTGTCTGCCGGTCACCTTTCTCCTTAAATTCCCTCCATAGTTGTTTCTTTTTTGCAGCTCAAGCTTAATGGTGTTATTCATCCATTTAACCCCTACTTGATTTATTATTCGGACTCTAGGTATACAGTCAGCCATTGCTTCATGCAAACACTTCTTAACTGCCTCCCATGCACTATCAACTTCTAGTCCTTGCCATGCCACTGAACCAATCAAACTCCTAAGCTTGTCATACCTTCCAGCCCGATAATTCCACATGTAACCTGTCCTAATTGAAAATTCCACACCTTTAGCCACCTCCCAAGTCAAGACCCTATGATCACTCTCACCAATTGGTGGCAATGTGGTCATATTTGTTACAGCCAAATCTTCAGATGTAATTACTAGGTCAAGCACTCTCTGACCCCTAGTATTTTCCATTACATGCTGTCGCAGATAGTTATCCCTTATAACCGCATAAAATCCAATTCCTTCCTCCCGTGTGTCCTCTCCTCACTCCAATCAATGTGACCATAGTTGAAATCTCCCATAATAATTACCCTCCTTTTACTCATTTCTTCTATTTGCTTATGCATACTATCTCCACCATCTATTCCATCACCTGGTCTATAGCGGCACCCAACTGTATATTTTGTTCTGCTAGTTTCAATCTCACACCAAATAGCCTCAAATGTGCTCTTATCTCTATCCTGCAGTTCCATTTCAATTCTCCTTGGCTGTAGCTCATCCACTATCATCGATAACACACCTCCCCCCCATTTTATTCTCCCTGTCTCTCCTGAACACACCATACCCCTCACATTCAATCCCACTAGCTGTGTCATCTTCTGTCAGCCATGTTTCACTAATGCCAATAACTTGTGGTCTGGAAGTGCCAACCAAGGCCAGAAATATGACATCATCAGCAAACAACTGAAAACATTGTCATATTTCTGTCATCAGTTTTATATCCTAAAAACACTTATGTAATAGCACTATCTTGCTGTCTTTCCAATTTCTTGGATTCTGTCAGTGCTGAGACTTAAACTGACTAGGTAGGGGCACTGTCATTTCTGTTGAATTTGTTTTGTAATGCATTGGTCAATATTGCAATCTTGTCTTATGTCAAGGGCGGTGAAAATCAAGTGGCATTAAGAACATACTTTTCAAAAATGATTTGCTGTGGTGAGTGTAATATGTACACATGGCAGAGTGTAAGAGATGTGTTTTTGGAGAGAGAAAATGAATAGGAGAAGACTAGAGAAAATATGGATTTTTAAGAAGTGAGATTTATATGCTATATACTAATGCCAGGAGTATCCGGAATAAGGGAGAGGAATTGGTGGTGCAGATAGCATCATCCTGGCCAAAAATTATTGAGATCACCAAGACGTGGTTGACAGAAGAGGATATAATAACAGGAATAGAAGTCGCTGGTTACAGCATTTTTTGGCAGGATAGGAAGGGAAAGCATGGTGGTGGAGTACGGCTTATAAGTGACGACCTACGTCTTCTAAGACGGTGCTTCCCAAACTTCTGGATGTCAGGGCCCCCTTTGGAAAAATTAAAATATTTCACGGCTCCCCTCGAAAAAAAATCATAATATATTCAATACAAAACATACACAGTGAATATTGCAAAAATCAAATGCAAATATTACATTTTTAGCATCTTACATACACATTTGACATGGCACATTATCTCATATTTTTATATAGATAGATAGCCTATTGTTATTGTACATTGGCAATACAAGCACATGAAACATAAAACAATTAGTAATAAAGAAAGAATTAAAAACATAAAAAAGAAGTTTAATAACAATTTAATGTGATGGATGTGTTTCAATACTGCTACACCAATATCAGCTGAAATATTTGAAATTGCAATTCTTAGATTTCTGCTTTGAAATGAAACTTATATGAATAAGCATAGATTTACTAATATTCATTAAGCGCCAAAATACGCAGGAAGCAAAATTTGTGAACCCGCACCAATGTGTGATTTTTTCCATTAAAATATAAAAAAATAACAAAAAAAGAAATAATATTTAATAAAAATTAAATACATTTCTTTTAAGATAAAAAAAAACCTACTTAGTCTTAAAACATTTTCAATTTGTTTTCATTATTTCATGGCTCCCTTCAAAAAAATCTATGGCCCCCAAGGGGGCCACGACCCACAGTTTGGGAAGCGCTGCTCTAAGAGTGGAGACTTTGGAAGGCAGTGACACTAATGATTTTGAAAGCATATGGTGTGAGGTAGAGGTGGGCAAAACAGGATATTTAGTGGGGTGTTGCTACAGACCCAGGAGTACAGAGGGTGGGGTACAGGAAATGTTTAGACAGTTGAGTTTGGCAAGTGCAAGAAGAATGATTGTTATGGGAGATTTTAACTACAGTAGTATAAACTGGGGAGAGGAAGATGCATGTAGCAATAAGGGAATGGAATTTCTAGAATTCTTGAGGGAGAAATGTCTTAGGCAACATACAATAGAGGGAACAAGAGGTTCAAGAGTTTTGGATTTGATTATAGCATCAGAAGAGTTGATAATAACTGAGATGACATCTCTACCACCAGTTGGAGAGAGTGACCATATGGTTTTGACTTGGAAAATGAATAGACATGCAGGAGTCTCAAAGAGACGGGAACTTATGTGGAATTATAAGGCAGGTGATTATAATAGTCTAAGACATCAACTTAGGGAAGTTTCATGGAGGGAGGAATTGGAAGGCTGGGATATCATTAGTGCGTGGGAAATTATGAAAGAATATTTGTTAGCAGCAATGGTAAGTTGTATACCACGAGTGAAGAAGAGGACCCAATTTGGAGTAAAGTGGATGACAAACAATATTAAACAGGAATTGCATGTGAAAAAGAGGCTGTGGAAGGAGATATAAGGAGACAGGAGGAGAAGATGCATGAAGAGTATAAGACACAGGCCAGAAGAGTGACTAGTATGGTAAGGAAGATGAAACTGGAATATGAGAGGAGATTAGCCCTAAGATCCAAAGAAAATCCTAGGGAATTTTTTAGATATGTTGCCAGTAGGAGGAGAAATGACTGTGGAAGAGTGATATTGTGGAATAAAAATGAGAATAGAGTGACTGATGCAGAGGACATAGTAGAATTGTTCAATGACCACTTTATTGGAGTATTTCATCCTAGAGGAGTCAGTTTTAATGTTAGATGGATAGAGCAGGTTCAAGGTTTAGAGGTACAGGAGGAGAGTGTGTTTCAAATACTGAGTACCTCTGGATGTCAGTAAAGCTGTGGGACTGGATGGTATTTAACCAAGAGTTTTGAGAGAATGTGCTAGGGAACTGACAGTGCCTTTGACCTGGCCTTTCAATGAAAGTCTGGCAACTCGAAAGGTGCCCATGGAATGGAAGGAAGGTAAGATAGTGCCATTGCATAAGGGCGGGTAGCAGACTGGAAGTGTCTAATTATAGACCAGTTTGTGTGTCATCAGTAGTTAGTAAGATCTTGGAGAAAGTAGTGAAGGACCGTATACAGCATTGTGAAGGGGCGCTCTTGTTTTAGCAATATACTAGCCTTTTATGATAAAGTTACATGAGCATTAGATGAGGGAAAGGCATATACTGCCATTTTCTTAGACTTAGTGAAGGCATTTGACAGGGTGCCACATGATAAGCTGATATTTAAGTTGCAGCACATGGGTCTGGATGTCAGATTGGTCAACTGGATTCAGGATTGGCTGTCCGGTACGTATCAGAGTTGTGTATGGTGGGGCAGTTTCAAGGAAGCAGAGGGTTACAAGTGGGGTCCCACAGGGCTCGGTGCTGGGACCTATATTGTTTAACCTTTATATCAATGACATTGTCAGTGGATTGCAGGGGGATGTTCAGTTGTTTGCAGATGATGCAAAGCTGGGAAGGATTATTAGTAATAGTGCAGATGCGGCAGCCCTGCAAGAGGATTTGAATAAGCTAGATAGATGGGCAAATGATTGGGGATGTCGGTTTAATGCAGCAAAATGTAAGGTCTTGAGGTTGGGAAACATCGATGGGACACTGCATACTCTATGGGAGTTGTTATACTGGAGGAAGTAGGGGAGACAAGAGATCTGGGATTGATGATTAGAAACCTGAAATTTAGGGGACATATTGCAAAGGTGGTGAAGGTAACACAGAGGATTGCTGCAATAATGAGAAGGACACTGACCTGCAGAGATAAATCAGTTATCATTCTGTTGTATAAGACTCTGATCAGACCACACTTGGACTATTATTCTCAGATTTGGTCCCCAGGATTTGAAGGTATAAATTAACTGTGAAAAGGGTGCAAAGGCAGATAACAAAGATGGTTTCAGGACTGTACAATTTTGGTTATGAGGATCGGCTGAGGGAATGTGGACTGCAGAGTTTGGTGGATAGAATTAGAGGTGATATGATTGAGACTTTTAAACTGTTGAGAGGTGGTTACAGGGTTGACACTGGGGAGTTCTTTCACTTGGTTGAACAGCGGGAAGGAGTGATGACAAGAGGCCATCCCTGGAAGTTACGAAAGGAAACTGTGAGCAAGAGGGTGAGGAGTGGTTTCTTTGCAGGGATGGTGGTTGAACCATAAAATGCATTGCCTGATGGAGTGGTGAGAGCGAGAACGGTCAATGAGTTCAAGGAGTGGTATGATAGACTTTGTGTTTCTTAGGAAGGACCTCCCACGATGAGTCTTTTGACTCCATAGAGGCCTGAATAATAATAATAATAATTATTATTATTATTATTATTAGACCATGAGGCAATGAATGCAATACAGACTGAAAAGATAGATGGCCTAAATGAAAGAAACAGAAATGAAAAGAAAGCCAGTTAAACTGAGGGAGTGAAAAATGCAAGAATGTGGAAATAAAAGTTAGTGATAAGGGAGCAAAAGAAAGTATGAATGAGGAAATGGAAGCAAGGTGTGGCAGAGCAAAATGTAGCGAGACTGTGGGAGTAACAGAGTGAAATTGTTGGAATGCAAGATCGATTGAAACAGTTATTGAAAAATGTAATGAGGAATGTGTAGAGTGATGTTAGACGTGTAGTGGAAACTAATGAAAGTGTGTAAGAGAATAGAATGAAAGAAAAAGAGTAAAAGAGGTAACGAGCAATTCATGGATAGCAGTATATGGAGATTCCATATTTAAAGGATTAGTTAATGAGAAAGTCCATAAAGCCTGTTATCCAGGTAGGAGAATGAGTAGGATAATTCAGTGCTTTAACATGAAGAAATGAGCAATAGCAATAGTGGTGATTGTGGGGCCAAATGAACTAAGTGGACATAAGGAGCATATAAGGGCGAATATCAGGAGGTTATCGAGAAGAGTGAAAGATAACAGTGTAGTGGGAAAAATTGTCAGTGTGTTGCTGAAGTATGACGATGATGAGTTGCGATGGAGAGCCAAAATCATGAATGGTATGATAGCTGAGCTGTATGAGGAGAAGGGAGTACAGTTTGTTGATATGACGTGTTTGAGAGAAGAATTAAATTATACAGTCGTGATTAGTTCAACACACACAACTGTGCTTCCATGGAAGTACAGTGTGATGCATGCAAGAGATGAAGTGAAAAATCAGGAAAGTGGTATGGAAGAAACCGAAGTGCTTGGTAGTAAAAACAGTAGTAGTGTGAGAGATGAAGAGAGAATGGGAATGCAAGAGGGAAAGGGGGCAGAAGCCTGGCTGGACAGGGAAACATGGCATAGGGAGAGTGGATGTTGAAAGTGGCAGTAAATGTGTGTGTGAAGATAGAGTATATTGTGATGTGGGTGGGGAAGTTGAGACGGAGCAGATATATGTGGTAAGTGGTGATAAAGGTGATTGGGCAGGTGTGGTGAGGAAATCGCAACAAACAAGTGGCTTGGGTTGAACTGTTTATGGACCTAAAAAATGAACTGCCGTGTTTGTTTACAAATGCTACAAGTATCAGAAAAAAGGGAGATGAAATAGTTTCAGTGATTGAGATTATTCGTCCCAAAATCATTGGAATAAGTCAAACATGGTTGAATGAAGATGATATCGTAATAAGAATGTAAATGGAAGGATACAGTATTTTTCGTGAGGAGAGAAAGGGCAAGAGGGAGAGAGAGTGCTGCTAATGATATCAGAGGAATAAGTCCACATAAGGTAGACATTCGGTATAGACAGAGCCCTTTGATCAGAAAGACCTGGGTTCGATTCCCGTCCCAGATGTGAGGAACATTTATCTGGTCTCTTTTGACTAAAGGTGAAACCAGTCTCGTATAGAGGTGGGGAGGGAGTTTCACCTGGAAACTCGGGTTTTTCGTCCTCCAGAACAGGCAAACTGGCTCTGTGAACACATGCATCTACAGACATAGGACACACCATGAGCCATAGGGCTTAACCACTTTATCCTCAAGGTGGGCATGATTTCAAATCGTAATAGGCAATTACTAATTATATGAAGAGCCAAAGGCTTCAATTCGGCGACGTGAAATTATTTAAGTTAAGGGATATTACATCCCATATTGTTTCATAGCCGAATAAGAAACTCAGAGTTTCATGCTGAATATAGAAACTATATAAAGTTTGGCGAGTCCAAGTGTAAGCAAATACTTGGATAGTGTAACACATAATACCAAGAACAGTGATTGGAGCTTGCTGCACCCTTGCTGTGAGTTGCCTCAGTGTTGCACTACCAAATCGGTTATATGTTGCACTATCCAGGTATTTGCTTACGCTTGGACTCGCTGAACTTTATATTGGTTCTATATTCGGCATGAAACTCTAAGAGTTTCTTATTCGGCTATGAAACAATATGGGATGTAATATCCCTTAATTTAAATAATTTCATGTCGCTGAATTGAAGCCTTTGGCTCTTCATATAATTAGTAATTTATTAGGACACCTTCTTCGCAGTTCTTATAGCAGGGTATGTAAGTTCTGTTTGCTACAAACTTGGTATTAACTAGGTCTACCTACTTACTGATGAGACCTCAATAAAGGTTGAAACCAGTCTGGGTAGTGACCTTCTCTCATAATGTAGAACAGTAATACAGCTCCTAGGAGCTGGGTTTCACATTATGAGTAAATACCGAGAACAGTGATCAGAGCTTGCTGCACCCCTGCTATGAGTTGCCTCAGTGTTGCACTACCAAATGGGTTATGTGTTGCACTATCCAGGTATTTGCTTACGCTTGGACTCGCCGAACTTTATATAGTTTCTATATTTGGCTATGAAACAATATGGGATGTAATATCCCTTAACTTAAGTAATAGGCAATGCCTAATATGAATGTAACAGGCCACTAGACCTAATATACGTATAAGGATGAAGGTAGACATTATTATTATTATTATGTGACACCTCCAGGGAGTTCAAGGACTCATCGCAGGAGGGTAATATCGTAAATACCAATTACGATATTACTACCATCAACGCCATCTATCACCCATCATCACCAACAACAGTATTTTTTGTCTGTAAATTGCATGTGTTCTGGAGGCTGATTTGTCTGTATTCGGGATGAAAAACCAGAGTTTTCGGGAGAAAAAACCCTGCTAGATATGAAATAGGAAAATAATAGCAATGATTATGAGGCAGTGTGGTGTAACAGGGAGGTTGAGAGGAAGACATTTAGTTGGATGTTGATATGCTGGGAATGTGGAGGGTGTAGTGATGAAGAAATGTATAAATAACTTGGATTAGTGAACAAAGGAAGAGTAATTCTTATGGGTGATTTTAATTATAGTGGTATAGATAGCATTTTGGGAATAAGGAAAATGAATATCTCAAGTCCTTGAGAAATAACTATCTCAGGCAGCACGTAAAGAAGGGCATGAGAGGATCAAGAGTTCTAGATCTCATTTCATCAGAGGACGTAATTGTGAGAGGGGTTTCACAATTTCCTCTAATTCATGGGTGTCCAACTTTTTGGCTTGCCTAGGCCACATTGGGTGAAGAGGAATTGTCTTGGGCCATATTGTAAAATGTATAAGGATATTTTTCTCTGGGAAAATAGGTCTTATAAAAAAATCTAGCAAAGAGACATGATAAAATTTTTCATTGGAGTTGAATATCTGATTTCAACTTTATACATTCCATTTGAAAATTCAAAGGTAATGTATTTATGTCAACTTAAAATGGAATCACGAATATACAAAAAAAAAAAAAAAAAAATTATAATTTTTTCTGAAATCTCGAAACCGATTCGCAAATTCATGTATCAAAATGGAAAGAATGACAGCATTTTACACCTACAACCTTCCTTATTCAGCCCTTTGGTCTTCAATACATTCACACATTGACAGCACTCGGCCAGCCTGGCTGGCGGAGTCGTTAGCATATTCGCTCTCCAGCCAAAAGGCTGCAGGTTTGATTCCTGCCGTGGGCATGGATGTTTGTGGTTGTCTGTAGAAATACCAGTGGTGGTGATGGTGGTCGGCGGTAGATGGCATTGGTGTAGTTGCAGTCAGTTGGTGAATTGAAGGATAGAGACAGTGCTGTAAAGCAGAGGTGCCTTCGCTTGATGAGTCTTTGGACTACCTGGAGGTGTCAAATGATAATAATAAATACAAAAAATTTTGTAAATTGATATTTTTTTCTGAAATCTCGAAACCAATTCTCAAATTCATGTATCAAAATGGAAAGAATGACAGCATTTTTTTCACATCACATAATGTTAAAAGTTTAAGATCTTATGGTGGCGCATTCCTAACAGTCCCAGGCCGCATGTGGCCCACAGGCTGCAGGTTGGACCCTGGCTCTAATTGATGAAAGTGATTATGAACTGATGATTATGACAAGTTTTTGGAGACAGCTTGGAGCTATAACATGGAATAAGAATATAAGTAGTAAGGAAATAAATGCTGCATGGGAACTGACAAAGAAATACATAGCAATATCAATGTGTGAATGCATTCTGAAGGTCAAAAGGCTGAATAAGGTTGGTGTAAAAATGGATGAATGTGGAGCTTAGCAGGAAATTTGGAAAAATAAGGTACTTTGGAAGTACAAGACGAATAATGGTAATAATTCCTGAAGGAAAATAAGGTATTAGCATATGCCAATAATGTAGTGGGCACTTTGAAGGATAATGATTCCATATATATCTTTTTTGGTATTTTGGAAAAATTCAGCATAATCAGTGAATTAATTAATGATGCAGACATGACAAAATTTGAAGTTTTTGAAAATGGGATCTTGTAGGCATTCCTTTTGGATTTACCCCTAAGAGAGAACCTCTCATTATACTTGGAATTCCCTTCTCCTCTTACCCAATATTACCAGTTCAGTAACTTATATACAAGAACTTTGAAACCTTAGAAGAATGGAAAATAGAGCCCTTTCCTTTACGTCTAAAACTATAGTACTCAAAACCACGATCTTTCCTCTTCAAAGTTGTACATAATACATATTAGACATTGCAGAAGCTGAAGAAAAGCAATTATATAGTAAGCCTGTGCAATTTTTTTGGTCCAGCTGATACCAAGAAGTTAGAAATGAATTTCTTCAACTATCAAAGAAGGATTTGGACCCTCCAGTCTTAAAATTCTGCTATTTAAACAATACATCCTCAAAAATGCATGAAATATTGCAGACCTTCTCCTGTACTACCTGGGTTTTCATCTTCCCCTGTTTGGAGTAAATGATTATAAAGCTCCAAAAGCTGAGATTGTTCCTGAATACTACAACACTGTGCGCTTAACTGTAAGACTGCTACAACACTTTGGCATTGATATTCATTCCATTAAAAAAAAAAAAGAAGTAAAATTTGTTATAAAAGAAATCTTTAATCTCTTTTGCCGCAAACTTCCACAGTTGGGTACTGACAACAAAACTTTGTTTCATAACTTATTGAAGTTCCAAGGATACCCTAACAGGAGCGGTCTTGCTTGGAGAATTGCATACAGCTGCCTTCCAGTCAATACTATCAAATGGAGGTACTTTAACATCGGAGATCCAATCTGTGACATCTGTTACTGATTGGAAACAGTAGAAGATGCATTCTACAGCTGCCCTCTTGCCATGTGTATTTGGAACAGATTATGTAATGTGTTGGGCATTCCATTACTTACAACAGAACAGGTTATTTTTCTGCAGTACCTACCACCTGTCAGTAATGGGAAGAGAATTTTGATTTTTATAATTAATGAATTAAAATACCATTTATGGAAGGTTAGAAAGAAACGTGGATTTGAAAACCAGTAATATTACATCCAGATACTTTATAATATTGGATTGTGGAAATTTGATTGTTCTGTCAGATGATTTTTGTATTTAAAAAGAAACATTCTGGGAGATATCAAATTTTTGATTAGATGGTGTAGACCACCAACATTATGCAATATTCACCAAGGGAGGATAAATTCTATCTATTCTTGCTATGAGAGGTCTTTTAAATAGTTCCATTCTCTTAATTCGATGTGGTCTTATAGTCAATTGCAGGGACTGGAGAGCAATCCCAGGAAGAGAAGGTGAACTCAAGGCAGTCAACTTAGATAAGGCTAACCACCTGGGTATCAGTCATCTTTGTGCTTTAGTTTCAATTGGTCTTTTGATTGTTCATCTATATGAGATTGGTGGTAAAGCAAAACTGATAGCTTTTGGCTATATGATGATATAAAAGAGCTGAGGTCTTTTCTCTATCTCTCATACTATCTGTCTTTTCTTTCTCTTAATGCTATCAGGCTCTCTTGCACCCTATATGAGCACCCTTTACTTTTTCTAACTACTCTAGGCCTATGATGAGCACCCTTTACTTTTTCACCTCAATAAACGATCTGGCTCCCACTAATGTGCTTTTGTGTTGAAGTGGTTGCTTTCCCTGAGATATGAGCAGGTCTGCTTAGTGGCGGGGTGGGCCTGTCACTGAGCAGAACTACCGCTAAATTAAATGATCCTTCTGGTCACTCATTGTTGAGTAATCTGAGGGATCGCATGAGTTTTTGGAGAGGTATTCCTGCTTTGCTTATACTTTGCTTATACTAGTGAAACCAAGAATATAATTTCTTGGCATCTTTAATTTACAGTGATAATGACTTGATACAATGCTCAGAACTCGAATCGTCCACAATTAGTAATGAAATCTCAATGTCAAGCAATTGAGAAAATGGAAAAGATGCTTGCTGGCTATATGGATTGAGCATAAGAACCAGCACAATGCCTTTGTCTGAGGTAGTCATACGAGAATAGGCAAAAAATTTGTACAAAGATCTCACGAAAGATGAAAGCAACTGACACTCTTTGCTGCAAGTTGTGGATGTTTCAACCACTATAAGAGTCACGAAAATAAAGAACTACTTTAATAGTTATGTTTTATATTTGATGAATATTCATTTACCACTCTTATCTCAATATATGAAAAAAAAGTGAATTTTTGGTTAAATTATTATTTATTATTATTAGCATCTGACCTCCGTGGAGTCAGAGCCTCACTGTGGGAGGTACATACTATTGCACACAGTGCTCATCCAACCATGCTTTAAACCGATTCAATGAGTTTACATTCATAACACACTCCGGCAATGCATTCTACTCACTGACCCCTCTCCATGCAAAGAACCTGCATCTCACTCCTCTCCTCACAGTCTCCTTATACACTTTCCAGCAATGGCCTCTTGTTCTACCTGCCTCTTTCATTCTATGAAAAATCTCTTCCATGTCAACCTGATAACAACCCCTGACTAGCTTATATGTCTAAATCATATTCCCCTTCTATTCACAAGGCTCTACAACTTACATTCTCTAACTCTGTCCTCATACTCCACATTCCAAAAACCACTGACCACCATTGTGAATCTTCTTTTGGTCCTTTCCAACATATCTTCATCATCACCATGAAAACCAGGTGACCAAATCTGTGCACAATAATCCATATGAGGCCTTATACAATGGCATCATAACCTCTATTTCTGCATGTCAGAGTCCTCCACATCATTGCTGTTATCTGATGTGACATCTTCACAACTTATGCAGTGTGGGCCCTGAATTTCAGGTCCTTGTCCACCATCACTTCTAGATCTCTCGTCTCCTCCACTTCCTTTAAAGTTTCCCCACTGAGTGTATACTTCGCATACCATTGTTGCTTACCAAATCTCAAAACCTTACACTTTGCAACATTGAACTGACAGTTCCACTTACCTGGCATTCATGCAATCTATACAAATCCTCTTGTAAGGCCATAACATCCACTTGACTCTGCATTGCTCTCCTCAATTTTGCATCATCTGCAAACAGCTGCATATCACTAGTTAAGCCAATCCCAATATCGATAACATACAAACTGAACAACAATGGCCCCAAAACTGACCCTGTGGTACACTACTAGTGACCCTCCTCTTTCTAAATACTGCACCCCTATATACAACTTTCTGATATCTCTCTGACAGCCAGTCACTGATCCAACTCAGAAGTCTGTTCTTCAATCCCATCTGTTTCAATTTATCAGCTGTCGTGTTGCAGTCTATTGAAAGCTTTGGCAAAATCCAAGTACACCACTGTATATGCATCTCCCTGTCCAAAGTATTTGTCACCTTGTTATAACACATTGTAAGTTAGTGAAACATGATCGCCCTTAACAAACCCATGCTTATAACCACAGAAAATAATGCTGTTATCAACCCATTTCTGTATCCTACTTCTCACCAATCTCTCCAGTACCTATGCCACAACTCCAAATATATAGATTGGCCTATAATTTGAAGCTACAGCCTTTATGTAGTGGAACAATTTTATCCTCCTTACACTGCCTTGGACCCTGTGATGTTGCAAGACTCTTATTAAATAGGCATGCCAATGCTACTGCCAATTCCCTGGAACATTCCCTTAAGATGTATGGTGATATGTCATCAAATCTTATCGCCTTATTGACATCAAGGTATGTCCTCAAATACCTTCTGAGCACTCACAATTAAGCCATTTTCTTCTATGTCCTCTACACTTAAGTTCCTCATGATTCCATCCTGATCAGGATGAATCACTTATAAATTAATCACTGAATACCTGAACAATGTGTTCTGCAGCAGTTACTATTCTCCCATTTTCATCCATTAACATCCATGATCATTCTTCCATCTACTTGCCCACACATCTAAAATAAACTCTAGGGTTTTTCTTCACCTAGTCTGCCAATTTCTTCATAGTTGAAGGAACTGTTATTCCTCACACAGCATGTATATTATTGACTTCCTGTAAGAAAACTTCAAGAACCAATGCAAAGAGCAGTGGACTAAGAGGCAACCTTGCTTGAATCCTTTTTGCATTTTGAAAACCTCCTCTGATAATGGATAGCAGCTTTTTACCTACACCAATTTGCTGGAGGATGTGGAACAAAGGGATGCCAGACATTATCAAATGCTTGAGGTCTCATCAGTGGGAGCTAGACTCAGAAGCTTGATACTAAGGTTCAGGTAATGCAGAAGTCATATTATTATTATTATTACATGACACCTCCAGGGAGTCTAAAGACTCATCGAGGGAGGGCTTACTCTACAACACTGTCTCCACCACTCAATCCACCAACTACAACGAACTGCAATTACACCAACGCCATCTACCGCTGACCACCACCACCACCACTGGTATTTTCACAGACAATCACAAACATCCATGCCCACAGCAGGATTCAAACCTGCAGCCTTTTGGCTGGAGAGCGGATATGCTAACCACTCAGCCAACCAGGCTGGCATATACAAGTAGCCAAAAGGGGTCACACCTTATTACTAAAATATTCTAGATTAGATGTATAAAGTTTTTCCACTTGGTTATACTATAAATTAAAGATGCCAAGAAGTTATTTTCTTGGTTTGTGACTACACGCACAAAGTTTGTGCGTGTAGTCACTTCGTGACTTGGCTACATGTATATAGAGCAGGCCTGCACGACATACAGCCCACGGACTGCATGCGGCCCACAATTTTATTTATTTTGGCCTGTCTGCCTGATTGAAATTATTTAACCATGTGGGGAAATATGAAATTAGACTATTTTTTCCTATTGAATTAAATTTTTACTAAGACTCTGCATGTTTACGTTCATGCGATTAATGTCACAATCATGTTTCTTTCAGCTTGACAATAAATTGCATTTGGAGTTATTCCCACTATTGTATTTAATAACAAATTATTACAATTGCTTCGAGGTTTTGTTAGCGCTAGTGTCACTGCTGGAAAATTCAAAGTTACATCTCCGTGATAACGACTTGATGTCTACGAACGAGAATGAATTGTATTACAGAAAGTTGGCCATGTCTTGACTGGCTTTGGCAGTGTGGTGGTTGATTGTAGCTGGAACAATAAATTACATAACTGTTATCATAACCTGCATTACTGTGAGTTTGTTATCATTAGTTTTTTGTAATTAATGTTGTCAATCTCGACACAATGAGCTTAAGTAAAAAGCGTAAAATAGATTCTGAACATCGAGCATTTAACCCTGAGTGGACAAACAAATATTTTTTTATGTTGTTTAAGGACAAAATGGTGTGCATTGTTTGCCGGGAATCTATCGCTGTGCCTAAAGAATACAATCTGAGATGTCATTTTGAATCGAAACATCCTAACCTTGGCAAGTTGGATGCAAGTGAAAAGCAAATAAAAGCAAAGTTATTGAAAGTCCTTAGCGGTGAGCAACAAATAAAGTTGCCACAAAGGTAAGCTTAAAAATATCAAAGAAATAGTTTGTGCTGGCAAATCATTTGCTGTGGGAGAGTTGATTAAAAAAAAAAAAAGTGTCTGAAAAAGATTCAAGGTCCGAAATTATCTGGCCCTTGGTCAGGTATTCCAAATTGGATTTGACCCTCAAAGACAATCAAGTTGTGCAGGCCTGATATAGAGACATGTAATGACTTCGCTTCAATTGCCTTAGTATCCCATAATGCAATAGTCTGATTCTGGTGTTTTTGTACCAAGGGTGGCTTAGATATTATTTATTATGCGATTTACTTCAAAATTTAATATTTTAAAGTCTATATTACAATGAAGATGAAATAATCTTCATGTGATCATTACATCCCAGGTATTTGAAAGTATTTACTTGTTCTAATGTTTTATTATCTATCACTATTTTACTTTTCTATTGATAGGCATAGGTTACTTAAAGGGTTTTATAGGATTAATATAGAGGAACATTTTCAATATATGACTAATGTTGGGGAAAACTAGTGGTCATTCGTGTAATAACAGTGTTGTTAGCAGGAGCATCACTAGATTTTGTAGTGGTGAATGAGTGGAATATGTTGATAGAGTAAGTTGTAAAGTGCTGTGCCTGTGAGTGAATTCAAAGCCTGACATGTACAGGGTGTTCGGGATAAATTTGACAGTTTCGTAAGGAAAAAGAAAATCTTCTTTGTATCTATTAAATTTAATGAATTGACAAAAAAACATTACAGGCAGAGTTAATTACAATACTATCAACAAGATTTACTCAAAATAACCACCATTAGCATCGATCACAGCTTCAATTCTGCTTCGGAACCTCGAACAAGCTGATGCTACAGTCTCCCTGGGAAGGGCCGCAAAAACTGTTTTAATTTTATCCATTAACTGGGCTTTTGTATTACTGGAAGTGCGATTGGTGTCTTTTTCAACTGTGCCCCATACAAAATAATCCATGGGGTTAAGGTCTGGGGAGTTTGGAGGCCAACCATTTGGACTGGTGAAGTCGTAGAAATTTTCAGACAACCATTTTTGACTTTTCCCAGAGGTGTGGCAAGGGGCCGAATCCTGCTGCCATACATACGGCCTACCATTGGCTACCCTTGTTATCCAGGGCTTGACTACAGTTAGCAACTCCACGAACAAAGCCCGAATTCCAATGCCAGGGTTCTTCAACACCTGTTCCTGCAGATTTGCGAGGAATTCTGCTGTACGAACGCAATCAGATCGTCTGCTAGGGATCTTTCTTCTTGTTACATCCTCGTAGTCACCATTGCAAGTCTCTAGTTCATGCCTGATTGTTTTTACTGTATTCAGGGAGCATTGGGCAGCAGTCGTAATATCCTTATTTTGATGGCGGGCACGAATCATCATGATACAAGTTATTCTCTTCCATGATTCAGGTGGGTTCCAGCTATCCATCCTTTCTGACATCTTGTATATGAATGAAGAAGGGTCCAAACTTTTAAATGAAGAGAAGTGTGTGTTAATACATGTAACTTACGGAAAAATATAATTAATTATAAATATGTCAAATTTATCCCGAACACCCTGTATATTGTGTGAATGATGGTTAGTGCTCAGTAAAATATTTAGTGAGTTTCCTGTGATGAGTCTGTGGACTCCACTGGTGCCTGCATAATAGTTTGGCTGATTTCTGTTTCCCCCACACAAATTAGATGCATTGGCTCTCAAGCATACTCATTTTTTCCCGTTTTACTAAAGTATTGTTGAGAAGAATGAAAATTAATAGCTAAAACATTATTTGTTCTCTTAGCTTAAGAGTTTTCTCAGTAATAAATTAAAATTATGAATATATTCATAATCTTGAATTTTTTATTCATTTTAAAATTACTGTCATGCATATAATATGTTCTCCTTAATGCAATATTACTTAATATACAAAACACAATGAAATCATCTTCATAAATAGTATTAATTATGATTTCAGTCACTACAACATCAGCTCAAGATAGTGATGTAGATTCTGGTATTGTGACGTGTGGAGGACATGGACAGCGTATTGGGTCTACTTCATCAGCTGACACTGACAATAGCCAAGAAACTACAAAACCAAAGTAAGCTGAATTATTTTTCATTTAACCATACTAATAATAAATAACTTGCGTTTTGCAGATGATATCGATCTTCTGGCAGAAAGTGAAGAATTACAAGAGATAACCAGCCACATTTTCGGAACATTAAAAAAATATGGATTATATATAAATCTACAAAAACCAAAAACAATGATAATCTCAAAATTAGATTAAATTCTTAAAGATACAAATTGGCAATAAACAAATTGAGAATGTAAACAAGTTCACTTATCTAGGAAGCACGTTGAGTCAAGATGGTCGTTCAAAAACCGACATTAAATACTGAATTGCTAAGACAACCGTGGCACTACAAAAGTTAAACCATTGTGGGGAGATAACAGAATAGCAATCACAACCAGACTAAGACTAATTGACACTTTGGTGAATTCTGTCCTCTTGTATGGTCGTGAGGCCTGGACTTTATTGAAGGAAGATGAGAGGAGACTCCTGTCTTTTGAAATGAAAACTTACAGAAGACTTTTGAGAATCCCCTATACTGCTCACGAAACCAATGAAAATGTCCGAAAACTGATTGATTCTCAATAGACAGGAGAAAAAGGGAAAATATTCTGACAGTCATCAGAAGACAGATGAAATGGTTTGGACATGTAGAGAGGGCTAATGGTATTCCAAAGCAAGCACTAGAAGGAATCATTCCAGGACCAAGAATTAGGGGCTGACCTCGATTAAAAATGGACTGATAACATCAAAAAATGGACAAATTCCTCCCTTTCTCAACTGACATCACGAACAAGAGACAGAGATGACTGGAGGAGGCTAACCAAGACTATCACCTACCAGCCATAAATGATCCAACGGTCCATTTAGGACTACGGGAGAAGAAGAATAATAAATATTATTACAAACTTTCTTAGAAATACCACATTTGCAGCATTTTTTACAGAGTATTTTATATAAAAATAGTTTTTGTGTGTGCAAATTTTTTTTTTATTATTAATAGAATATATAACTGAAAATAAAGAAGATAATAAATTTTATACTTATGAGAGTAAATTCATTGAGGACAAATTTTTCTAAAATCATAGGGCTGTGGTGGAGAGTAGGAATGCAGAGATGCTTTTGTAGTCACTTATCACTGCATAGCATCTCTGCTTCCCTGTAGGAAAACATAGATGCTATGCGGAGATGCACTCAAAAGGGTAGTGACATTAGTCTTTCAGTTGGAATGAAGTTGCTTTAAATCCCACATGGTATGCATGCAACCCTCATGAAGGTTTTTTTGAACCAAAACTGATCTAATATAGGGATTTTATCCTGCAAAATAGGCAAGTGGCCATATTTAAGGTATCCACAAACACACATGCAATTAAAACATTGTGTGCTTTGTATTATGGTATACTAAGGCAACTGATGTGAAGTCATTCGCCTCTATATATATATATATATATACACACACACACACACACACACACACACACACACACACACAAGTAGCCTAGTTGTGAAGATACTTCACACACAAACTTTGTTTCCTTAAACTTGGATAAATGATTAATCCAAGAATATTTCTTGGCATCTTTAATTTATAGTCTATCCAAGTGGAAAAACTTTCAACAGTGATATGAGTATTTGTAAATATCTTTAGGTGACATATGATCTTTGCTACCCACTGTGAGATCACTTACTTATTCGAAACTTGAAATAGTAGCAAGACAGATTAGATTATACATTCACCAAATTGTTCTATGATTGTATAAGAAGATTGTATTAATTAATGTGTCAATAGGACATAATCTGTTTTACTGACACAGATTGTCTTAAGTTGATTCTCTTGATTATGTGTTAATTTGATATGTTGTAACTTTGTTTGAGCATAGTGGTTTTAGTTTATGAAGCACTGTTGTTCCGTTTGCAATTTTTATTCTAATAAAAATTTGTTCTTTCATCTTTATTAAAGATATGACCTAGGCATTTTAACTGACAAACTTCTATAAATTTACCCTCAACAGTAGGATTTTATTTTCTGCTATGGCAGTGAGACTTGGTTGACAGAAAATTATATAGTAACAGGGAGAGAATGTAAAGGGTATGATCATTGGTGCACCCATGGAGGGGGACAAGGGGCCTTAGCACCTCCCAAAAGAAAAAGGGAAAAAAAAAAAAACACCAGAAAATTTCCAAAAATCTTTTCCTAATTAAAATTATTTTTTTAAAAAAATTTATGTTGGGTTGTGCCTTCTATTTCTATGTTCGTTATATGCTACTTATGAATTAGCGGTCACATAAGGTGGGAATACCCTATAGCGCTCAAGAATCCTGGCTGCTGTGAATGCAAGGTGAACAAAGTGCTCGGGAGCTACTTCGTTTGCCCGAGCCGGGCCAGAAGAGATCATGAGTATTATGTATTGGTGATCACTGCAGATGCTCAGTCATAGCTCGTATGCAATGCGTGGTGTGTATTCTCAAATCATATACTCAACTTGATCTCCCCCCCCCCCCAAAGATTAAATCTTGAGTGCTTGGCCCCCTCCAAGATCAAATCCTGAGTGCGCCACTGGGTATATTTTCAGAGAGAAAGAGGGAATAGGACAAGAGGTTGGGTATTGCTGATGATAGCTTTAAAACTACAACCAACAAAATTAGAATTAAAGGGGATTTTAGTTCTGGGGAGATGATTCATTTGAGGCTGTGTGGTCTGAGATAGAGACCAGTATTGCAAAATATATTATTGTTGGTTGCTGCTGCAGACCAGGGGTCCACAGAAAGATGCTGATGCCGTGCATCGGCAGATTAGCACAATGAATGCAGGCCAAACAATTGTTATGGGTGTCTTCAACTATAGGGGCATGAATTGAAGAGAGAAAAGGGGCCATGACAAGATGGAAGTGGAATTTATATAGTTGCTAAGGAATAATTATCTGAAACAACATCTTATAGAAGGGATCATGGGTTTGAGAGTGCTGGATCTGGTGATAGCATAAGATTAACCGAGGTAGACACTCTTCTTCCAATTGAAGAGAGTGACTATGCAGTCTTGTTCTGGGAAATTGCTAAACATGTGGAATTCTCTATCAGGTTTATAGTTCTATGTTGAACTATAAAGTTGGTATAAGTTAAAGATGTAAAGAAATTATATTTTTGGTTTAATCGTTTATCCAAGTGTATGCAAACAATGTTTGCACATAAAGTAACCTCATGATTGAGCTACTTGTATATAGAAACTAATAACTATTACATTTACGGCTATTTTGCCTGCTTCTGTTTAGGAGTGCCCCTGTTAATTGTCATTGGCTTTTTTCCTGTGCTCACGGATTCTTAGGACATTGTAGATGTATATTTACCAATAAATATATGTAGCATAAAGAAAGAGAAATTTGCACATACCTTTTTTCTGGGTGCTGTGGCTTTTCTTCTTTCTGCGATGTCCAAAAATGCTGTGTGTGTGGGGGGGGGGGATTAGGCAATGTGGGAGAATTAAAATAGAAATGGAAAAAAAACGGGGTTTTTTTTTAATAATATATATATATACATATATATTATAAGGGATGGGCAGAGCGTTTTTTTATATTCATATAGGGCAGGAAAGGGTGAAAGGGGTTGAAAACAGCAACTGATTTTTAGAGGGGGGGAAGGGGGTTGATGGGGTGCAGTCCATTTAGACTATTCTTGGTTGTTGTCTGACACATGGAGGAAGTGTATGTTATGTCAGGTCGGGTAGGTGCTTCTGATTTTGAAGTGTTTGTGTTATCGCCTATTCGTCGGGGTTGTGACTTCAATTTTATGTTGTGAAGCTTCCAAACCTCAGAGATTATGTAGGGCCTGTGTACGTTGATAGAGTTAGCGTCACATTTTATGGCTATTGTTTCCGATATTCTTAGCGTTGTTTCATTGTCTTGTCTGTCTACTATGATGGCCTTGTCGATCTGCTGGGTATGTTTTTGTTCAAGGGTGTGAACAGCTATTTCCGTTTTTCCTGTGCTTTGTGTTCGATTTTTCTTTTTGATGTTGCATTTTTTAGTATTTAAATGTTCTGGAATAGGAATGTTACAATCGCGGAAGTGTTCTTGTAGTCTTGCCCATAAAGACCTGATGGTGGAACCTGTGTAGGTGATATCACAGTTTTTTTTGGCAGGGAAATTTATAGACTACATTGTGGTGTTCAAATATTTCTTTTTATGTGTGAAATTTAGTGGGTTTTAGGAGATTTGTCAATTTTTGGTTTGTGGTGAATACCAGTTTGTAGTCAGAAACTAATCTGTAGTAAGAAACAGAAACTTCACATCGATTGCCTTAATATCCCTAATGCAAAGTATACAACCTTTCAGAAGTGTATAATGCTATGCATTATGGGAAGAGTGAAGATTAAAGTAAGATATTCAACCTTGGTATTTCTCCTGGGTCTGGATCCCACTGATGAAATTTCAATAAAGGTTGAAACCAGTCCAGGTAGCGACTGTTCCCATAATGCATAGCATTATACACTTCTGAAAGGTTGTGTATTTTGCATTATGGGATACCAAGGCAATTAATATGAAGTCATTAGCTTCTGTATACAAGTAGCCTTGGTTGTGAAGTTATGTCATGCACAAACATTGTTTGCTTACACTTGGAGAAAGGATTAAACCAAGAATTATTATTATTATTATTATTTGACACCTCCAGGTAGTCCAAAGACTCATCGAGGGAGAGTGTGCCAACAGCATCGAACGATTGTTCCCTTTCAACTATTAACCGCGCTCAAACTTACTTAACTGAGCCATTAGTAGCAGTGGCTCTACCAATCGACCAACCTTTGCCGGCTACTTCTTGGCATCTTATATTTATAGTATAGGGCCTTTCTAAAGGGTGTATGAAAAATTCATCAGGCTATTTCATCCTGCTGCAATACCGCCTAGAATTTGAATGAGGAGAGAATATTATTCCAGAATATTCTCTTAAAACTATTGTTTTAAGAGAATATTCTGGACTAACTGCAGCCTTGACGTACACGTTTAATAAGTCTTACAAAGAGAAGGATTCTGATGTTAAAAATTCTATCTTGCAAGAGAATTATTCAGAAAGTTTCAAATGATACTGGTTTAGGACAAGAGATTTGAAATAGGAAGTGAAAACCTTTTTTAGTTTTGAGCAGGATAAAATTGTTTATTATGTTGAAATGTGTAAGAAAGTTTTTTTTAAAAAAAAAAAAAAAGAATCAGTCAAATAGTTTTCAGAAGTGAACTGTAGACTCTAATAATATTATTATTATTATGTGACACTTCCAGCGAGTCCAAGACTCATTGAAGGAGGGCACCCACTATAACTTTCTGTCTTTACCATGCAATCCACCAACTACATCAATGCCATCTTCAACCACCACACCACTAATTTCCGCAGACAATCACAAACATCCATGCTCATGGTGGGATTTGAACCCGCAGCTTTTACACTGGAGAGCGGATATGCTAACCACTCGGCCAACCAGGCCAGTCTGGTTGGCCGATTTTAATGAAGGCTTTTGCAAACAACCAACCCTTGCAGAGTCATTTACAGACTCTGAAGAAAATATTGATGGATTCAGAGCGATGACAAAGTTGTCTGCAAGGATAGAAAAATCAGAACTCCATTGTGACTTAAGAAGTTAGAAGTGGCCATGGAACAGAAGAAAGCCTATCAAAAGTTCCTAGAAAGTAAGTTGGCATGTTATCTCAGAGAATATAGAGAAAAACTGTAAGAAAGCGTTTAACTACTTTTAGACGCATTCTAAAAGTCACAAGAAGACTTCAGCATGAACATAGAAGATATAAGAATATAGAAATAAATGAGAGGATTGCTTGAAGAAGCAAGAAAGAAGAGTGTAACAGTGAAAATTGTTAGCCTGTTAGTTACCAAGATACAATAAATTAAGAAAGGCTATGATAGCAAATGATTTGATCTATAGGTTGTGGAAAAGAAATGGATGTTAGGAAGGGTTGACTGCAGTAGTACATGATGACCAACCACAGTTGGATGTGCTGTGGTAAGGCAACATTATTAAAAATCATTAAATGTGTAGAAATAGGTTTTTATTAATAAAGTTATTTTATTTATACCATTAGTTTGATCCTTAGTTTCCAAGATGCAAACACTCTGTAAATTTGGAAGAGAGAGACATTTTTTACCATCTTTTAACCATCTTTAACTTCACCTCATATTCTCGATTTAAAAAAGGTGTACACAAAATATCTTCAATGCTGTTTCGTGTTGTCAAAAAGGATAACCATAAATATTGGTTTTAAAAATTACATGATTATCTCACACTAAAACCACAAGGAATAACTAACTGCACTTCCCCCACTCGACTGCTGATAATCTACTAAGTAGAACTAAGCCAATTGTGCTATTGACTACTTGCGTTAATTTCTGCGCGCAAATTTTAGTCACTGCAGTGGGCATGATGCTTGATCTCCATCAGCTCACCTTCATATGTTAAAAATGCATTCAGCTATCTTTTCTCAGATGTTGCATAGAGAATTACATTACTCTCGTCATATGACTAGTCGATACATGCTTGCCTTGTCTCGTTTACATTCATACTGTGTATGTTTTGATATTTGTAACAGTTCATGAATATACACCATATATTTCAAATATATGTGTATATTTCAAATAATGGATATAAATAACTTTTTCCAATAGCTACTCAAAAAATATTTCATCAGTTTTCTTGCAGCACACACCCAAAGTGCACACCCCTGTTAAGTAGAAAAGACTTGTATAAAAGGGAGATGGCCTGCACTTGAATGGATTTGACATCAGAAAGCTGAAGAAATTATTTATTGGAATGAGACCTAGTTCAGAGAGTCAGGAAAACTAGTCATCATGTGAGGAATGGTGTGCGTGCGTGCGTGCGTGTGTGTGTGTGTGTGTGTGTGTGTGCGTGCGTGTGTGTGTGTGGAGAGAGTTGTCCAGCTGGGCCAAGCAGATGTAAGCAGATGGTAAGTATATGAAAAAGCCAGGAGCAACTTCTTGTGCCTACACAAAAATGCCATTAGCATTAGGAACAGGAAGTTGATTTTTTTTCCCTTGGAGAATGCTATTACATGACACTTCTCAAGAGATCAAGGACTCATTCATGGGGTTACTTACCCCACATAATTCACTGTCTGCACTTCTTAATCTTCCTTCTACACTTAACACTACTATCAACTCATAACAATCTCTGTTGCCCACTAATTGTATTTTTCTGTGTGTAAACTGTGTTCTCTGGCCAGTTTGCCTATGCAGCGCAAGATTATGACCTATGTTGGGGTCGGAAATTGTTGGCATTAAGGGAAACCTGACTTTCAGATTCAAATGAAGTAACTGGAATGTAGTGTGAACAGTATAGTATAAATTAAAGATACCAAGAAATTATATACTTGGTTTGATCCTTTGTCCAAGTGTAAGCAAACAAAGTTTTCACCTGAAGTATTTTCAGGACTGGGACAACTCATCGTAAAGGTGGTATGACTTCATATCACTTGCCTTAGTATCCATAATGCAAAGCACATCTCCTTGCAGACATGTATAATGCTATGCATTAAGGGAAGGGTCACTACCCAGACCTTTAATCAAGTGTAAGCAAACAAAACAAAGTTTGTGCCTGAGTTGCCCCAGTCCTAAAAATACTTCAGGGTCAAACTTTGTTTGCTTACACTTGGATAAAGGATCAAACCAAGTATATAATTTCTTGGTATCTTTAATTTATAGTATAACCAAGTGAAAAAACTTCCAACAACCTTTCTCTAATCCAGAGTAATAATAAGGTATGACAACTTTTGGCAACTGGTATAAGAAAATGTGACTTCTGCATTACTTTTCTTCAACCTTGCCCTACACAACTCACTTCAACCCACAGAACATCAACCACCTCTGCGCTTAATTCCGACTTCCAAGCCATCTGCCGATGGGGCTCAGACAACCTTGTCAGCATCAACGCTAGTAAAACCCAGTTCTGTCTTATTTCTCACAAAAAAGAACCATTTTCCCCCAGCATTGTTTTCGATAACACTCAAATTCAGACAACGCGAAATTTCTCTTCTTGGAATTACCTTGCTTCAAGCCTCTCCTGGCATAAACACATCACAACCATTGCATCCTCGGCTTCCAAAAAACTAGGTTTTCTCTTTTGCTCAAGATGCTACTTCACCTCTAAACAACTGTTAACACTATACAAGTCACAAATCTACCCAGCTCGAATACTGCTCTCACATCTTGAGTGGAGCTCCAAAATGCTTGACTCAATACAGAGGAGAGCAATTAGACTAATAAATGACCCATCCCTCACCAACCTGTTCCCCTGCTTTCACATAGACGCTTGATCTCTGCAATCTGTATATTCTATAAATACTTTCATGGGAAAGGTTCATCTGAAACAGCATCAATAATTCCCCCACTCTGTACTAAGCCCATTGGAACACGTACAGCTGCAGCCCAACATCCTTTTACAGTACACCTCGAAACTCACAGAACAAGTTTCTCCTCCTCCTCATTCATCCCTGCTACTGCAGTACTGTGGAACAGTCTTCCCCCTGATGTATTTCCCAATACAATATATAGGCATTCAAATCAAATGTAAACAAGTTTCTCCTTTCACAACCCATCACCCATATATGGTACTAACGTACTATAGGTTGACCAGCCAGCCAACCTCCTCTATATGGGCCCAACATAAAAAAAAAATAAAAAATAAAAAAAACTTGGTATCATCTCTGGGTCTGGCTCCCATTGAAGAGACTCAATAAAGGTCTAAACTAGCCTGGGTAGTGACCTTTCCCTTAATGCATAGCATTAGACATGTCTGCAAAGATATGTGCTTTGCATTATGGGATACTAAGGCAAGTGATGTGAAGTCGTTGGCTTCTTTATATGAGTTGCCCCACTCCTAAAAATACTTCAGGTGCAAACTTTGTTTGCTTACACTTGGATAAAGAATCAAACCAAGTATGTAATTTCTTGGTATCTATTTATTAATTTATAGTATAGCCAAGTGAAAAAAACTTCTAACAATGAACAATATAGTCTTTTTAGGAAAGACAGATAGGAGAGAAGACTACTAATATTAGGTGATTTGAATCACAGATATGAGTTTCTATTCTAACTATGGTAAAATTCATGGAAACAATAATAGAATAATGTTCCATGTAGCATTGAGTTTGATGGTGTGAAGTGGAGGCTAAAGATCAATTGTGATAGTGTTGCTGGGGATGATGAAATTAAAGTTTCAAGAAACTTGTTAATCTTTGAGGTATTCCTCTTACAGATTCATACATCCTTGACTTCTTTGGAGTAGATATTTAACTAGATTTAAATGAGCTCCAGGGATATTCATAAGGTTATGGAAGAACAAGAGGTCATCCTAGAAAGGTATCTTCAAGTAAAGAATGAAAAGATTTTTTTTTGCATGGTAAGTAGTGAGCATGATCCAATGCTGAATGTCTTCAAGACAAGGTATATGTTAGTTATTATGCTCTGTGAACATTATACCTCCTGCAATGGGTCTTCAGACTCCATGGAATGTTAAAAGAAATGCTAAAATGCTATATAACAGACACAGATATCACTGAACACATTTTTCTCTTTTGTATTTATTCTTGGTGTTTTTATATATATATAATATTAAATATTTAATGACTGGAAGCCGAGAGATAAAAAAATAAAATACTGTTTTTATTCAGCATAACTAGTTTCCTCTTTAAAAAGACTTCATCTGAACTTCTTCATCTGAACAAAAAAGAGAGACAACCAACAAGAACTGTAAAGGAATAAAGTCTAAACCACAAAGCATTAGCATGAAAAAAAGCTAAACATTAAAGCATTATCATGTGAATATTTAAAGCTGTTCTCTGTATAACCTCATTGTTGGGCGTGTTTATGCGTTCAAAGTCTCGTGGATGCCAAAGTTGGATGGCAGCACAATGACAGTCTGAGAGATTATAACTAAGATTGTTGTTAAAATGTATTGAATTAATGGAGAATTGTGAAAAATCACTTCAACATTGATCCTATAACAACTCCTTACCAACATATGCATCTCTATCATATCACCCATCTTCCTGCTATATTCGGTAAATTGGATCTTCTCAACCTTTTCTCACATTCGACATTCCAGAGATCAGAAACTACCTTAGTCAGTTGTCTCTGGACCCTTTCCAACATCTCTTCATCCTTTTGAAAACCTGGTGACCAAATCTGTGCAAATATACAGATGTTTTGGAAAACTTTGGAGGAAGTCACAAAGCTGATAATGGTAAATGCCTGCTGAATATCTGTTCAGGACATGGATTAGTTATTACTAACACGATGTTCCAACATAAAAACGTGTACAAATTCACATGGAGAGAAAGATTCAAGAAATAAGGAAAGTCTATTTGACTATGTTATAGTTGATAGTGATGTTTTCCCACTGGTTCAGGACATAAGTATATATACAGAGAATATGAAATAGAAAATGATCACTATTTAGTTTTAGGCAGGATAAAATTGAATTTTATCCTGCTTTTGTTCTTTTTTGAACACTCTGTTTGTTCTTCAGACAATCTTTTACAGAAAGAACTACAATATATAACTTCCTTTCTATCTAAGAATTGCTTCATTAAAAGAACTTTGAGTAGTTTTAATGTCTTCCTCTTCAAACACAAGAAATAACGTGCATTCCTATCCCTTATATACAAGGCATTAGTGAACATATAGCAAAAGTTTTAAAACCACTGAATATTTTTGTTGCCTTTCGACCGTTTAGAAAAATCTCCACCTTTCTCACTTCTCCTAAGGACAAGCTTCCACATCTTAATCATCCAGGTGTCTACCAGATTCCATGCTCTTGTGGATTATCTTATTTCGGACAAATGGGAAGATCTGCCTCTATTCGGCTAGAAGAACACCAATCTTATTGAATACTTTAAACCTGAAAAGTCTGCTGGACTTGCAGAACATGCCATCTTCACTAGACATAGAGTTCATTGGAGAAAGAAGAGTTCTTCACAAAAGTCAGTTCCTCATGGAACGCTTTTATAAAGAAACGTGAAACTCTGCTTCATTCTCCTAACTTAAACAGATCCGATGGCTTACATCTGTCCCCTTTATGGGAGATAGTACTTTACAAATCGGCTAATCTTTCCTAACTTTTTATTGTATTGATTTTTTTTTTTTTTGATTTTTTTTTAGGAAATTTATTGACCTTTTTAGTTATCTTACACCAGCTACTTAGGTGGCGCTTTTTGGAATTGTCAGTTATTGTTTAATTTGAGCTTAATATGTACTAAAGATACCTGTGACACACAGGTGAAAATTATACTATTAAATAATCTTTGTATGCGAGTTTTTTCCGTTATTAATTTTGTATCGATATGTCTACTCACGGTATACCTCTTTTAAAACTTATAGAAAATAAATATCAAAAAGGTGACAAAATATTATTATTAACATCCGACCTCCATGGAGTCAGAGACTCATCTTGGAAAAAGATTGCCCTAATCTGGAGGCTATTGAAAAAGCTTAGAAATGGAGGAAAAATTACTGCAAAAGAAATTAGAGATGATAAAATCACATGAAAACTGAAGATAAAGATATTCTAGATGTCAGGTGTAATTACTTTGAAAAGCTGCTAAAATAAACGAGCAATGTTGCCATGGTAATAGAAAACTCTCAAAAATAATGCAGTTGGGAATATGTATCTATACTTGAAGTAGAAAAAAAGCAATCAAAATCCTTAAATGTGTAAAGGCAGCTAGAGTATATGAAATTCAGCCAGAAATACACAAATGTAAAAGTATAAAAATTTTACAGTGGCTGCATTGCAGGTGTCCTGATCAGAGGGTCAAATTCTGAATGATTGGAGCAGAGCTCATAGTATCATTTATATGAAAAAAGAAAACAATGTCAGAATTACAGAGGTATTTCTCTGAGAATTCCTGGTACAATTTAGGCAAGTATACTGAGAAATGAGGAGGATTGTGGAAGGGAAGCTTGGTGAAGAACAAGCTGGATTCAGGTCAAATAGGGGTTGGCAGAATCAGATTTTTGCTCTAAGACAAATAATCCAGAAATTTTGTGAATATGACAAGAAGTTTTGTTGAACTAGAAAAGGCATATGACCGCGTCAAGAGGAAAGCTCTTGGAAGTTTATTTTGCACTTGGTTAAGACTATAATAAATTTAGTTTAATCCTTTATCCAAGTGTAAGCAAACAAATTTTGCACCTGAAAATATCTTTAGGACTGAGGTAAGGTGGTGCAACTCCAAGCAAAGGTGGACCAAGCTCTCATCAATCCTTGTCTCGATGTCTCCCATAATGCAAAGCACATCTCCTTGCAGACATGTATACTGCTATGCATTAAGGGAAGGGCCACTACCCAGACCAGTTTCAACCTTTATTGAGGTCTCGTCAGTGGGAAGCAGACCCAAATGTGGAAATACTAAGGCAGAAGCAATAGGAGAGGTCATATTTACCTATACAAGTTGCCAACCAGTGTACCACCTTATTATTGAATTACTCTGGATTTAGAGAAAGATGTTGGAAGTTTATTTTGCACTTGGTTAGACTATAATAAATTTAGTTTAATCCTTTATCCAAGTGTTAGCAAACAAAGTTTGCACCTGAAAATATCTTCAGGACTGAGATAAGGTGGTGCAACACCAGACCTGCCTCCCACTGACGAGACCTCAATAAAGGTTAAAAACGGTCTGGGTAGTGGCTCTTCCCTTAATGCATTATACATGTCCGCAAGGAGATGTGCTTTGCATTATGGGAGATACTGAGACAAGGAGTGATGAGAGCTTGGTCCACCTTTGCTCAGAGTTGCCTGGTGTTGCACCACCTTTCCTCAGTCCTGAAGATATTTTCAGGCCAAACTTTGTTTGCTTATACTTGAATAAAGGATTAAACTAAATTTATTATAGGAAAGCTCTTCAAAATGTTACAGTTATATAATGTAAATGGAACATTATATAGTGCAATATATAATTGCACTATATATTGCAATATATAGTCTATTTAAGTTTGTTGCACACTGGATTTGATGTTAAATCCAGTGTGCAACAAGGATGCACATTATATCTATGGTTATTTATTATTTATATGAATCACATTATGAATGAAAGTGGTATTAAATCTGATATCAAAATTGGCAATGTTAATCTTAGCTCTTTACTTTATGCAGGTGATGTTATACTGAATAAATGCAGTACAAGTCTGCAAGATTCCCTGACTAAATTGAATAACTGTTGTAATAAATTTGGTACGAAAATCAGCAATAAAAATATAGTGAAAATAGGCAGAAATATTGAAAACATCAACTGTATCCTGAATGGTGAACCTATAGAACATGATTTCAGCTATTTAGGTACAATATTTAGTGAAGATGTTAAATTAAATATAGAAATAGACAACAGAATTAGTAAAGCTGGTATGGTAGGAAGTTAGCTAAATAAATTTATATGGAATAAGAAAGAAATTAGTCAAAACACTAAATTAGCTGTTTACAAGACAGTGTTTAAACAGTTTTAACTTATGGATTGGAGAGCTGGATTAGAAATAAAATACTTAATCAAAGACTAGAGACCTCTGATATGAGACTTCTGAGAAAGATTAGTGGAGACGACAGATGGCATTAATGGCAGTATCACATTAAAAAGTAGGATATTATGATAAGAAATTGCCATTGTTAGCATTCAGGAATGTGTTAATAGAGCTAATCTCACTTGGTATGGTCACTTAAACAGAATGGAAAAATTGCAAACAAGCGCCCTTTGCCAGATTGGCAGGGAAAAGACATCCAGAGGAAGACCAAGATGTAGATTATTATTATGCGACACCTCCAAGGAGTCCAAAGACTCATCGAGAGTTGGATAGATGGATTATCGAGTAGATGGGTTGATATAGTAAAAAGTGCCTTAAAATTTTGAAACATAAGATCTGATAATCTTATGTTTCAAAAGATCTTGACAAATAATGGTAATTTGGAGGAAAGTTGTTGATCGAGAGTTAGTAATGGTATAACATTTTCATGTAGTACTATCATAATTATTCTTTACATCCTCTAAAGGTATATGTCAGGAAGTTATCATCAAATTCCTGACATGTACTGGATATGATAGTTGTCATATCCATATGGATCTGTTACTTGTCAAAACTCCAACATTATCAGATCTTATATTTATATCGTTTAAGGCACTTTGTACCGTATTAATCCACCTATATCTTGGTCTTCCTCTGGGTCGTTTTCCTGCCAACCTAGCAGAGAACACTTGTTTTGCTAACCCTTCCTCGCCCATTCTGTTTAAGTGACCATACCACCAGGGATTAGTTCTGCTAATGCATTCCTGGATGCTGACAATGTCAAGTTCTTTCCTAATATACTCGTTTTTAATATGATATTGCCATTGATGCCATCTGTTCACGCCTATAATCTTTCTCAGGACTCATATGTCTGCGGTCTCTAGTCTTTGGTCAAGTGTTTTACTTCTGACCCAGTTCTCAGATCCATAAGTTAAAACTGGTTTGAACACTGTCTTGTATACTAATTTAGTGTTCTGATTAATTTCTGTCTTATTCCATATGAATTTATTCAATTGACTTCCTACCATACCAGCTTTGTTGATTCTGTTGTCTATTTCCATATTTAATTTACCATCTTCAGTAAAAATCGTGCCTAAGTAGCCGAAATGTTTTACTTGTTCCACAGATTCTCCGTTCACAATGCAGTTGACATTTTCAACTATTCTACTTATTCTCATTGTCTTTGTCTTTTTGTTGCTAACCTTCATACAATATCTATTACAACAGCTATTCAATTTAGTCAGAGAATCTTGCAGACCTGTAGCGGATTTATTTAGAAGTATAACATCATCCGCATAAAGCAAAGAGCTGACATTAACATCTCCAATTTTGATATCATGTTTAATACCACTTTCCTTCATAATGTGATCCGTATAGATAATGAATAACAGAGGGGATAATGTACATCCTTGTCTCACACCAGATTTAACATTAAACCATCTTCCTGTACTTCCTTCAATTCTAACTGCTGACTTACAACTCAAATAAAGACTAAGTATTGCTTGATATAATGCCCCATTGACACCATATAACTGTAATGTTTCGAATAGCTTTTCTCTTGGCACCTTGTCATATGCCTTTTCCAGTTCGACAAAACTTAAATCCAGATCTTTGTTATATTCCCATGATTTCTCCACTATTTGTTGTAAAGTGAAGATCTGATCCTGACAACCTCTATTTGACCTGAATCCAGCTTGTTCTTCACCAAGCTTTTCTTCCATAATTCTTCTCAACCGTTTCTCAAGTATACTTGCATAGATCTTACTAGGAACACTCAGTAGGGAAACACCTCTGTAATTCTCACATTCAGTTTTATTTCCCTTTTTATATATGGGTACTATTAGAGCTCTACTCCAATCATCGGGAATTCGTCCTTCTGTCCAGGCTCTCTGAACTATGCAATGCAGCCACTGGAAGACTTTTATACCCCATACTTCAGCATTTCTGGTGGTATAAATATCCTGCTGCCTTTCCGCATTTCAAGCATTTGATGACTTTTTCTACTTCAAGTATGGATATGTATTCCTGACTGTATGCATGTTGAGTGTTTTTTACCACGGTGCTATCACTGCTCGTTTCATTTAGCAATTTTCGAGATAATTACTCCATACTTCAAGGATATCTTTTTCTCCCGTTTTCATGTCACCTTAATCATCTCTAACTCCTTTTACAGCACTCTCTCCTCCATTTCTATGCTTCTTCAACAACCTCCAGAATATCTTACCACCTTCTTGATATTTATTTTCTATTTTAAATTAAGGGGATATTAAATCCCACATAGTTTCAAAACTGAATAAGAAACTCAAAGATCGGAATCAAAGAGTTTCATGCTGAATATAGTAAACTATAAAAGTATCGGCGGATACTAGCATAAGCCAAAACACGTAACAAACTAGGGCAACTCATAGCAAAGGTGGGTAAAGCCCTGATCACTATTCTTAGTATTTCCCATAATGTAAAAACATCTCCTAGGAGATGTATGATGTTATATATTATGGTGGAAGGTCACTACCCAGACCGGTTTCGACCTTTATTGAGATCTCATCAGTGAGTAGGTAGACCAAATTAATACTGAGGGTATAGCGAAAAGAACTTGTATACTCTGGTATATGAGTGGTCAAACAGGTGCACCCATTAACGTACTTAAATAAATCGCCAATAGGCTTCATTTCGGTGATGTAATATTATTTAAATTAAGGGGATATTAAATCCCACATTTATTTTCTATGTTCTTGCCAAAGTCCTCCCATGACTTTTGTTTAGCTAGTTTTACATAGTGTTTAGCTTTCTTACATTTGTCTCTGTATTCTCTAAGAGCACATGCTAACTTATTTGCCAGGAACTTTTGATATGCTTTCTTCTTTTCCTTCACTGCCTCTTTAACTTCCTGTGTCCACCATGGAGTTCTGATTTTTGTATCCTTCCAGACAACCTCACCACATGCCTCTCTGGCTGAATCAATCTGGGTTTTCTTCAAGGCTTGCCACTGAATCTCCAAGGTTTGGTTCCTGTTCTCAATCTCTTTCATTTTTTCTTCAATAATCTTTGTGTATTTTAGTCTACAGTTCACATTTGAGAGCTGCTCAACTTTTATTCGCTTTAAAACTTTCTTACATGTCATTCTTTTCAATATGAAATTCAATTTTATTCTGCTCAAGACTAAATAGTGATCACTTTCAATTTCAAATCCTCTGTACACTCTGGTGTCCTGCACCAGGGAGAAAATATCACTCTCAACAATAATATAGTCAATGAGACTTTTCTTATTCCTTGCCTCTTCTATCCATGTGAATTTGTGCACATTTTTATGTTGGAACATGGTGTTAGTAATAACCAGTCCATGTCCTGAGCAGAAATCCAACAGGTATTTGCCATTATTATTAGCTTTGCTCTTTTCTGCAAATTTTCCCGAAATATTTTTGTATGTCTGACAATCATTTCCTACTCTGCTATTTAGATCCCCAACGAGGACCAACTTTTCCTTTTTCATTGTGTCAGTTGCTTTCTCTGAAGCTTCAAAAAATCACTCCATTTCTACCTTAGTAGAACCTTCTGTGGGACCATAGGCAGAAATAAATCTCATTGTCCAGTTCCCCATTCTGATATTTGTCCAAATCACTCTACTTGACATTGCCTGCCATTAAAGAAGATGAGCCTCATATTTTGTGTTCAATACAATGGCTACTCCTTTTCCTTCATTGTCATTGCCTGAATATAACAGTTTGTATTTATTGCTCAGAAAGATCTCGCCAGTTTTTCTCTTTTTTGTTTCAGTCACCCCTGTTATGTCGATCTGGTACTTATCTAATTCCTCACTAGCTCCATTTCTTTGCCATTCAGGCTTCTTATGTTGATAGTATTGATCTTTAACTCTGGTGATGTCGAGTTGAGGTGTGCTTTCAGATTTGTTCCAGTAGCTGACTTTTCGCTGTTGCCCTGGTTCCCTGGTGAAAACAATGTGGGGCGACGTCCCAGCAGGCATGAAATTTTGTCATGTTGTACCATCATTTTGTATATTGGTTTAAGCCTATAAGAATGCAATTTGGTCGCCTAAATCCCAAATTGCCAGCCCATCCTCGTTCGTTCTGTATCCAGATAGATACCCAACAGGGTGCACCACGAGAAGGTGAGGATTGGACAATCGGTCAGAAGCCGTGGTCAGTTCTCTGCATTCCTTTAAAGGCTATGTGGAGTCTCCTTTCAGTTATACAGCTTTGACCCTTAAGCACCCCATGTCAGGAAGTTGATGATGTTAAATTTATATAAAATCCATTTTTACTGTATCACTGGTTATACAGAAAAAAAAATGAAGAGTATGAGACATAATTAATAGTGTGTGGGGAAATAGTTAACTCTCAAAATAGGAAGCATTGTTATATTGGATTTGCTCTTAGAAAATTACTAAAAAAAAGACTTGCACAAATCCTCATTTGTACCAATACTATTTTAAAGGAAAATTTCACAGGAAATACTGCTTAGCACTATTATTGTGTATCCTTGTAAATTATTTTTCTCTAGGTATTTACTACAGAATGGAGAAGAATTCCCTTCCTTGAATAGCTTAAAATACCACAAGGCATCCAACCCATGCAGTACCTTTGGACCAGTGAAAGCAGATCATAGTGTGTTGAAAGAATGCAATCAGTAAGATTTCTTTTAATCCAGAATTAATGGCTTCTTCTATATAAAATTCTTAATTACTATGTTCTAACACTAACACAGTTTATTAGCTAACTGTTCAGTCAAGGCCCACCTGACCCACCTTTACAAAGGATAGTGAGCAGCATTTTTGAAACTGAATTGGTATATGTCGGACTATACCAATCTTATAATTCAGTTAATAAATATTAGTTCTTTGGAAGAACATCCCTTCTCCATTATATTATGAATGGTCTTTAAAGCACTGCCGTCTGATATTTGCTTTCAGACATCAGATTAAGCAAAATATGGATGGGTTAACATATTATCCATTTCCAAAATTGAGATGGTGGGACAAATTCTTGGTGCATAGTCCCCTTAAAGTCGAAAAAGACTATCAACATGCTCTTTGTTGCACCTCTGACTTGCCTTCTTCAGTCTTGTGGAATGTGGACTCTTCCACTGTGATAATTGCTGTTTTGTCTCTGGGCGTAGCCAAATACCCAAGTCTCGTCTCCTGTGATGACCCTTGAGATGAAGATTGGGTCATCAATGGCCTTTTGAAGATCTTGACTGACATACACACGGTGCGCCTTTTGGTCAAAAGTCAAGAGACTGTGAACGAACTTGGCAGCAATGTGATGCATGTTCAAATCTCTTGTGATGATCATTTGAGCTGCTCCATATGAAATCCCAACTCTGTCAGCAACTTCCTGGATGGTAATGTGTCGATTTGCATGGATGATCTGTCTAATTTTTTTGACATTTTAGTGGGTTGTGCTGGTGGACGGTCATCCCGCCTTCTTGTCATCCTCCAAGGTGGTTCTGCCCCTTCTTAAAATGTAAGTGCCACTCAAAACACTGAATTTGACTAATGGCTTCATTTTCATATGCCTTATGGAGTAATTTGAGAGTCTCTGTGGAAAATTTCCCCAGTTTTTTGCAAAATGTTACATTTTCCCTTTGTTCTAATTTCACATTCATGGCAAAATCGCTGAATGGCACAACACATGATAAGAATAACGTGTGTTACATGAATTCCGGTACACACAGCTCAATGCTATATTTGGCAGGCTGACTCAACTGTAACTCAATCTGTTGCTGAGTATCTGCCACAGTCTAGTTTCTTTTTTGATAGCACCTGATATGAGGATGAGGCTGAAACATCCTCTTGAATTATTCACTGAATACCTGACTACATCCTCTGCGGTAGTTGCTGATCTACAATTTTCATCCATTAACATCTTATCACATCATTCTTTCTTCTATTTGCTACATATTGAAATAACTTACTAAGATTTTCTTGGCCCGATTGGCTATTTTCTGCTCGCACTGTATTTTTTCTGCCCTTACCAAGTCTCCTTCTTACCTGCTCTTTATTCAACTGATTATTAACCATATTTGGATGCAGCTGCCACAGTATCTTCTTCCAGGTTGCTTGCTTAATCTCTTCATTCATCTCTCTATTTTACACCCACCTTATTCAACCTTTTGTCCACTGCTGCACAGATTTGCAGCAGTGTGCAAATGGAATACATTTGCACATTGCTGCTGCTGTTAAACTCTTAATCAGTTCCCAAGCAATATTTATCTCCTTTCTGCTCAACTCATTTCTCCCAGCAGCTCCAAGCTGTTTCCTAAGCTTTTTTGTAATCACTGATCTTGTATTTCCACATGTATCCTTTCCTCATAGTTGAAAGCCATATATTTATATGGCTGGCTGGCCAGGTAATCACCATATGATCACATCTCACCAAATGGAGGCAGATGTAGTATCCCATTCATAATCATATCCTCTGATATAAGAGCTAAGACTTCATATACCCTTTATGCTTCCCAGGTTTCTAAAATGGCTTTTGAATCTTTTGCTATGCAATTTATGCTGCCTCCTTGGTCTTTCTGTCAAGTATCAAAATCATCTTTATCCATATTTTTAGCCAACTGTTTAGTCAAGGTTAAATATTATTCTTTCATTCCCATTTAAATTGATAGCTGATGGTAATATAATATAAATTGTTGAAATCAATTAAAAAAAATCAGCTAACTCCTTTTATTCCCATATAGAGAGGCAGGTGATGCATTTTTATCCCTATATAAGACTGAGGGTCAGTTCAATCTCCACTGGTAGCCAATCAGAGATAGCTGGCCCAAGGCTATCATTAATTACACATGGCATTCAGTGAAGAGAGGCAGCTGAAAAGTGCTGCCATCTCATGGTCCGTATTTCTAAAACCATGTTTGCTGTCTGAAAACTGTGGATTCTACAGTTGATTTTCTTGAATTTATATGACAAAAAAAACTGAGTTTCTGGGAGAAAAAGCCCTCTTACCCATGCCAGAGGTCGACTAACTTGGGAACTGGTAAAACCAAAAGCTTAGTAAAAGTTCCTCTAGTCAGTGACTAGAGTTGACCTTACGATGCTCTTTCTTTGGGCAATCTAACACCATGGACTTCACACACCACTTCCAATGAGCTCCATAGGTGCTATAAATTTTTTATTGTAACAAAAATTATGACAGTTTTAAAACATGATAGATGTAGGATGCAAACCTTTCTTTTGAAAATAACATGCTAAATTATACTTGACAAGAAATTATAATCGTTAATCCTTTATCTAAGTGTAAGCAAAGTTTGTACTTTACTTCCACTGATGAGACCTTTATTGAGGTCTCATCACTGATTTAACACAAATTGCACATATACCAACCTGAATACTTGATAACCCCCTTTTTCAGTCTTAAAAGAATTATTAAAAGGACCTCCCAGATGAGTCTTTGACTCCATGAGGTCTTGCGGTAATAATGATACTAATAAAAATTATAATAATAATAAAAAAAAATCTAATGGTTTTAAGGATTCTTTCATCAAAAAAGCTTTTAACAGTTATGGTGTTTCTACCTTTTCCAATACAGAAGCAAATAACTTGTATTCCTATCTCTTATGTGCATGGCATTACTGAATGCATAGCAAAAGTTTTAAAACCATTGAATATTTTTGTTGCTTTTTGTCCCATCAGAAAAATCTGCACCTTTCTCACTTCTCTCAAGGATAGGCTTCTACCTCTCAGTTATCCCGGTGTCTACCAGATTCCTTGCTCTTGTGGGTTATCTTATTTTGGACAAACAGGAAGATCTGCTTTTGTCTAGAAGAACACAAGTCTTATATTAAATTAAACATAGTTCATTGGAACAAGATTCATCCTTCTTAAGTCATTTCCTCATAGAATGTCTTTACAAAGAAACGTGTGAAACTTTACTTCATTATTCTAACTTAAACAGATCCAGTGGCATACATCTATTCCCTTTGTGGGAGATAATACTTTTTAAATCTGCTAATCATTCTGAACTTTATTTTGTCTATGTATATGTTTATATTTTTCTTTTCTTTTTTTTTTTTAAATACATTAGAAAATTATTGACCTCTTTTAGTTATCTGACATTAACTACTCAGGTGGCACTTTTTAGAATTGTCTGTTATTGTTTAATTGCCATTCTGTGATCTTATACTGATGGTGTCTATGATGCCTAGGTGAACATTCTACATTAATAAAGTTTTTTTACATGATTTTTCCTGCATTTTTATAATTTTTTTAATTATACCAACTCACAGTATTTCATTATTGAAACAAACCTTTTTATTCCACCACAGTACCCTTTATATTTTCTTAACTAGTTCTATTTCTAAGTATACTGTGGAGGTCACCTCTGCTCTCAGTCAGTCAGATCTTAATCTTGTGCAAATTCACTCCCAACTCTGTCCATTGGTAGTACAAGTATGCCAAGTGAGATAACTTCTGGAGCTTTTGCTCTTCCTTTCCTTTCATACCACTGCATCTGATCTGATAACCTAAATGCCTGCTCCGAGCAAGTTACAAAAATTCCCACTTGAACAAAGGCATTCTCCACTCCTCCATCCAAAATTCCCACCCTTTCAAAGCCATAATTTAACAGGAGTACCAAGGCAGTTGAAAGAAAAAAAGAAAAAAAAATTGACATATATTTACTCAGCCTACTTGAAGAATACAACAAATGCAAAATAACTCTGATGAAATCCAAATCCAACTTTGAAAGGACCAAAAGCAGAAAACTTGCATCTTATCCAAATGGAAATCATTCCTACTAGTCTTTGCAAAAGCCATCAGGTGCAACTTTTTATTTGGGAGCTTTGGTGGATAAGGAGATGAAGTTTAGGGGGCACATTGCAAAAGTGACTAAATCAGCTCATCAACTCACTTGGTTGTTGAAAAATACCTTGACGAGCAGAGACAAGCAAGTTATTGTACCTCTACCGAGCCTTGATAAGACCTCATCTCGACTACTGTGCCCAGATTTGGTCACCTGGGGGTTCCTTCTTGATGGGGAGAAGGTGGAGAGGATCCAGAGGTGAGTGACTAAGATGATAGCAGGTCTATGGAATGAACCATATGAGAACAGGTTGAAGATTTGTGGGTTGCAGAAATTAGTTGATAGGTGGAAAAGGGGAGATATGATTGAGACATTCAAATTGCTAAAGGGTTTCTGTAGGATTAATTCAGAGGATATTTTTGAGATTAGGACTGGTGGTGGGAGAATTGGGGGGATACCTACGGAAGCTGGGCAAGAGTGTGGTTAGCAGAGGTGTTAGAGCTGGGTTCTTTACTTTTAGAGTGGTAAATAAGTGGAATAAGCTGCCAGAGTCTGTTGTGGGTGCTATGACGGTTAGTGAGTTCAAGGCAAGGTATGATAGATACTGTGAGAATGTCGTATAGTTGTGTGGACATGATGTTTAGGGCCTCCCTCATTGAGTCTAAGGACTCCCTGGAGTCACCCATAGTAACAGTAACTTCTGCTCTCCTGTTTCTGCCTTTCCCTCATTTAGATGGTACCACTGTTATATGAACTATAGATAAAGCTTGAACTCCTGATCATTCTTCACTCCTGCATTGATTACCAGTGCATATCCTATGTCATCTTCATGATCATTTATATTCTTCTGGCACTTCTTATCCAGAATACACGGAGACAAGCAGTGGCGGATTTAGACATTAAGGGGCCCGAGGCGTTTGCAATTTTCGGGGCCCTTTAAATTATTAAGTTACAAACAATTCATTTTAATTTTTTTTTTAATATTTTATGTATAATTGCACAATACATAATTACTTCACAACAAAAATTATAAAATGTTTTTTATACATATAAATATGAAAATAGGTAGGTAACTTTAATTGTATATTACATATTATAGGAACAATTCTATAATATTATAATCACATTCAGGTACTGTCTGTTTTTTATGAAATTATATTGGCACTTTTCTACTTTTTGCAGCAACAAATTTGTCAATAAATCAAATTGTAATTCTTGTAATACAGAATTTTCAATAAACGTCAGTGACAAATTTGATAGTCGATCTTGAATTTCTTAAATTAATTTCTTAAATAATTCTTGACACGCTTAAGGACAGAAAAAGATCTTTCTGCAGAAGCATTACAAATAGGCATTGTTAAAAATTTTTTTAGTATTGTTTCTGCATTTGGAAAAGTCGATTGCAATCCATTAATGATTGTTTTGTACATTTGAAATGGACATGTGATTTTTTTCTTCTTTTATGTATTTTAAGAAATGATGTACTTTGTCATTGAAATAGCTAATTTCAATATCATTCTTATATATATTTCCCAATTTAGAAATGCAATCGTTTATGTCGTCTTTACTCATATCGTGATCAAAAAATAATTGAAAATGACTTAACACATTAGAATACATATTAATTTTGGTGGAAATTTCGGTACTCAATCTATCACAAATCATATGAGTTTCTACGATGAACAATTTGCGACCAGTTAGAATTGTCTTGTTCGTGTTATTTGATGCTGTATTTAATTCATCAAAATGTCTTTTTTGTTTCTTTATCCGGTTTATTTCATAATTTGTTTTATCAGTTAATAGATTTGCTTGTCGTTCTATTGTTTCAAAATCATTTCGTACATCCATTATAAAATTATGCAAAGATTTTAAAAGTTTTACACATTGCAACAAATGTGTTTGAACTTCTTGAAGTGAAAGACTTGTGTTATTTATTCTTTGCAATAATCTATCCCATAATATTGTTAACACTGCAATTTCGTATTTATTGAAATATTTTGACAATGTTTTGGCTTGCAATCTATTATCTGGTTTTTTGAAGTTCATTTTCACCTATTTTAATAAGAACAGTTTTAATATGTTTATAATTTAATCGCAAAGCAGACACGGCATCAGCTCATGATGACCATCTCGTGTCGTAGATTTTTTTAATATGTTTGGGAATTTGTATCGGCAAAACTGCAAGTGAATTCCATCATTGCATAGATTTAGAAAAAAAATTATATACGTTCTGTACGAAATCGAAATCATAAACAGCCTTTGAACAAGCTTCTGCAGCAGAGTTTCCAGTTATGTTAAGTGTGTGAGTGGAACATGGAATGAAAATTGTTGATTCGTTCAACATCTTAATTCTTGCTTGTAGACCATTATATTTGCCGCATGTTTGGCCACGACAATTTTTTATATCTAAAGATGGAGCATTTAAATTGTTAAAAACGAGTTCCTCTAAATTTTTTGCGTAATGGTTATTTAATTGCAGAAAACCAAAACACCATTCCAGCACATCTCCTTTACTATTTACATATTTCAATATAAAAGTTAATTGGTCTATATGGCTCACATTGGGTGTGGAATCGACGATCAACAAATAATACAGAGTAAAGGAAACTGAAGTAAAGGAGAAATTAACTTCCAAAATTAATTTCTCCTTTACTTCAGTTTCCATTAAAGCAATAAATTCATCACATATCTTATGAGATAAGTAATTAACCTTCCCGATTCCGATATTATCATATCTTGTTAAATGATTTTTAATAAACTCATCAAACTGTGATAAATATTTTATACAAGTTATAAAATTTCCTCTTATGTTAACACCACCAACACTTTCATCCTTTCTGTGCCCCCGAAATCCTAAACCCAAACTTGCTAACAACTTTACTGTGGCTACAATTCTTTTTAAAACATCTCGCCAATATTTTTGTTCAATATTAATCTGATTATAATAAATTTAGTTTAATCCTTTATCCAAGTGTGAGCAAATAAAGTTTGCACCTGAAAATATCTTCAGGACTGATATAAGGTAGTACAACACCGGGCAACTTGTAGCAAAGGTGGATCAAGATCTCAACTCCTTGTCTCACTATCTCCCATAATTCACAGCACATCTCCTTGCAGACATGCATACTGCTATGCATTAAGGGAAGGGCCACTACCCATACCGGTTTCGACCTTTATTGAGGTCTCATTAGCGGGAGCCAGGCCCAGAGTGGAGATACTAAGGCAGAAGCAATAGGAGAGGTCATCCTTACCTATAGGAGTTGCCAAAAGGTGTGGCACCTTATTATTAAATTACTCTGGATTTAGAGAACATCTTTCTCTAAATCCAGAGTAATTTAATAATGTAATTAAATTTAATTTAAAAAAAAAAGATAAATTCAGCTATATCTTTTTTTACAAGCATTTCCATGACGTGGTAGCTATCATTCCTCCACTTTCCACTAGGCCTAAATGTGAACAATAGCTATCCAACACCCTTTTACAGTTCAAGGGCAAACTAGCCAAACCTACTGCTTCTTTTCCTCTTTTATTCCATATTCCTTTTCTCCCTGCCATCCTCATGATGTGTTTCTCATTTGGTTTTAAAACTTTTGCTATGCATTCAGTAATGCCATGCACATAAGAGATAGGAATGCAAGTTATTTGCTTCTGTATTGGAAAAGGTAGAAACACCAACTGTTAAAAGCTTTTTTTGATGAAAGAATCCTTAAAACCATTAGATTTTTTTTATTATTATTATAATTTTTTTCCTTGTCAAGTTGTAGTTCCTTCTTTCCCAAGCCTTGTTTACCTTACACAGAGCATTAATATGCTGTAGTCTTTTACCTTTCATGTGAGGGACTGATATATATAAAAAAAAAAAGAAAAAGTAAATCCAATGGAAATTGACTGCAACAGACTTCATCAAGTGCACTGAATAGTTATGATTTTAATCTGTTTTTGTTAAGCATGAATAGTTATTAAATGATTGATCTTCTCTTCTGTCCTCAAGATGGGTTGAGTTCCATGTGGATAAGAGCCTTCGACTGTTCTCTGTCCAAAGCAAGCGCTTTCATGTGCCAGCAGCTTTAAAAGTCTATGCAGTTCTAAGGACTTTATGCTGTTTTCATCTTGAACTTCCCCTGGGTCCTGTGCCCTCTGTAATGTCCTCAAATACCAGGCAAGGAAGTCTGTCCAGTCACATTCACACAATGTGACCAAACCAACAGTGTTTGTTTTTTAACTATGTGAAGAATTGTTGAGTTAGAGATATTAAAATCTTGTAGCACTTGTGCATTTGTTTTATGTTCTGTCCAACAAGTTGCTGGAAATGCTGAAATGCTCCAGTAAAAATCTGCTGATTTTTCCTTTTAAAAGCCATTAGTTTACTCTGTTTTTTGGGTCCAAGTTTCCTCCCCATAGAGAGACAAAACTGTTGGTAGCATTATAATTTTGTATAAGTTTATTTTTAGAGTGGTAGGAATTTTGTTGTTTTTCCAAATTTTATTCATTATTAACCATGCTATTATTATTTCACAAGACCCCATGCAGTCAAGGACTCATCTAGGAGGTCCTTTTATCAAACACACAGCTCATTATTCCGTGCTTTAAACACATTCAAATTCTCTGCAGACACCACACGCTCAGCAAGGCATTCCAATCATTCAGACTCTGCATGAAAAAAAACCTCCTTCTCACTCCCCTACTCACACCCACCTTAAACAGCTTCCAGGGATGACTTTTGGTTCTCCTGTGATCTCCCACTATTTTCTGTACAGCCTCTCCAGCATTGATCCTATAACAACCCCTTAATAACTTCTAGGTCTCTATCATATCCCCGCCTCTTCCTGCTGTCTACCAGACTCTAAGTTGCATCTTCTCAATTTTTCCTCATATTTGACATTCCAGAGTTTAGAAACTAGCTTAGTCAGTTGCCTCTGGACCCTTTCCAACATCTCTTCATCCTTCTGAAAACCAGGTGACCAAATCTGGGCACAGTAGTCAATGTGTGGCCTAATCAAAGCCTTGTACAATGGAACTAGATTCTCCATGCTTCTACAAGTCAGTGTCCTTCGCATCATTCCCAGAAGCCTTTCTGTTGTCTTCACAATTTTGGCTATGTGTCCCCTAAATTTCAGATCCTTATCCACTATCACCCCCAGATCTCTTATTTCCTCCACCTCCGACAATATATCCTTACCAAGCATAAATTCTGCATCCCATTTTTGTTTTCCAAATTTTAAAACCTTACATTTTGCAATATTGAACTCGCATTCCCGTGCCCAATCACTCAATTAATTCACGTCTTCTTGTAAGGCCACAACATCTTCTCCACTCTTCATGGTTTGTTGCAACTTTTGCATCATCTGTAAACAACTGAATATCTCCATCCATATCTTCACCAATATCATTAATATACAAGTTAAACAGTAATTGCCCTAAAACAAACCCCTGTGGAACACCACTAGTAACTTTCATTTTCTTGAATATCACTCCCCCATACACAACTCGTTGATTCCTATCAGATAGCCAGTCTCCAATTCAGTGTACCAATCTAATATCCAACCCCATCCACTCTAGTTTGACTATCTACTTATGTGATAATCTATCAAAAGCCTTGGCAAAATCAAAGTATATTATTGTGTATCCTTCTCTTCTGTCCATGGAAGCAGTCACCTTATTGTATTAAATAAGTAGGTAACTAAAACATGAACTCCCTTTAGCAAATCCATTCTGTCCATCAAAGATAATACCATTGTTGTCAACCCAATTCTGGTCCTAGTTCTCACAAGCTTCTCCAACAACTTAACTACAACACATGACACACATATAGTTTGATGATTGAGTTCTATCACCTCCTTTATGAAGTGGCACAATCCTGCCCTCCTTCCACTCCTTAGGAACTTCACTGAGTGCAAAACTTGTAGTAAAAAAATATGTCAAGGCAGGTGTCAACTCTCTGGCACATTCCTTCAGAATACGTGGTGATATATTATCAAGTCCCACAGCCTTATTTACATCTAGTTTGCTCAACTCCCCATACACCTCTTGCTCACTTGGTCAGTTTCTCTTCACCATCATCAACTGCTCTCAATCTCTCCATTGAGTCACATTCACAAGATTGAAAGACCTTTATGCTCATTAAGTATCTCCACCACACCTTCTGCAACAGCTGTCTTTATTCCATTTTCTCCAATCAATGTCATCCTTCCATAATCATTCTTTCTTTTGCTGGCTACATATCGAAAGAACTCCCTAGGATTCTTTTTGGCTTCATTAGCTAACTACTGTTCATACCTCTCTTTAGCTACTCTCACCAACCAAGTTACCCTCCTTGCCTGGTCTTTGTAGACCTAATGAAATTGGTTATTTCTACTTCTCTTATGCTGCCTCCACAATGCCCTTTTTCTCTGTATTGCATGCTTAATCTCTTTATTCATCCATTTCACATCTACTTTATTTAACCTTCTCACCCTTGGAATATGTTTAGACATTGCATCTACTAGATAGTTTTTGAAAATTCCCCAAGCTGCATTGATCTCTTTTCCAGCTAACTCCTCATTCCCGTTACACCCGCAAGTTGTCTTCTGAGCTCTTCATAATCACTCCCCTTGTAATTTTACATGCTCTATATCCCTTTCTCACAGCGGTCCTCACGCTGCTGGCAATGACCCAGGTAATCACCTCATGGTTACTCTCACAAATTGGTGGGTGATTAGACACCTCATTTATAATTACATCCTCTCATGAGATGATCAAATCCAAGACCCTCAATCCTTGTGTGCCTTCTGTTTCATGTTGTCTGAGGCAGCTGTCTCTAAAAACTCAAGAAACTTATTTTCTTTACTTCTCATTACTGTCTCATCATTCCAATGTATATTGCCATAATGATCACTCTTTTCTTATTTTCTTTTTCAATGCTTTCTTAACAATTTTTCGCCTTTCTTTCACACCATGCTTCCCTTTCGAATGAGCACTCATTCTTCTCTCGACATTCTTGCAACCAACACTTTCTGTCATCAAATTCATATTAGTACTCATCAAATCCTCGTTTAGCTCACACTTCACACATACCCTCCTTCCATCCTAAATGTCCACAAACCACCTATGTAATCAAAAGAATACATGTAGCACACCTCGCATTTCACAAAATGGCTGGTCTAAGTCAAAGTTATCCACTGACAAAGCCACTACCATCTTTCCTCTGCCATTTACTACTCTAAGGGCCAAAAACAACGAATTTGTAATCAAGTTTGTGCAAAATATCCCACACACTAATAATACTAGTAGTGCACAACTTTTATAGCAGCTCTTACTCAATCACTCATATACAATTATTTCAAGAATAACTTATCTGAATCCTGAGCACTTCTTACACAATGCCCTCTATGGTGATACTATGGAGGGCCTGTTTTATTGTTATTTAAATTTGAAATCAAATATTCTCCTAGGTAATTAAAACCATTAACTTTTCTATGGTTTTCTAATTAAATGTTATCTGTATATCTTCCAGGTGTCTTCCAATTTTCATTATCTTAGTTTTACTTGAATTTATAATCGTATTATAATTTCTGCAGGTTTCTTGTAATTTTGCAAGCTTGTATTGGAGATTTGATTTGTTATCTGTTATAATTACTACATCATTTGCATATATGATATGTGTGTGATTGGTCTTCCATTGTTTTTTACTCCTTTTTGTTGATGGCAATGCTTCTTTAATGAGTTCTTGGATAAAAATGTTAAAAAGGCATGGGGAGAATGGACATCTTGCATAAATCCTCATTTGATTTCAAATTATTTTGTTGTGATATTTTTATACTGAACTACTGCATTTATATTCTAATAGTAGTTTGAAAAAAATCTTAGTATTTTAATTTTTTGTTTCACTATGCTACTACACATAGTAAGCCACATGTGAAAAAATATTAACATTTATTATTAAATATCAAATTTGAATTTTGTTTTCTTTTTTTCCAGACGGCCTCCAACTCCAATTTCATTATTTCACAATTGCCAGCAGAGAGTTAGATTTGATGACGAACTGCATCTCTCAGAACAGAACATAAGACGATCTTGTCGGAAACTCTTTGCTACTCTTTATGCCCAGAGGTTTTCCTATCCTACCCACCAGATTGATTTATCAACACAGTCAGGTGTTCCCAATCAGAATGAAAATATACAAATCTCTACAAGGCCAAGGAGTAATACTTTGCCTGAATCAAATTTTATTAATTGTCATAATGGGGTTTCTAGTAAAGCAGCATCAAATTTTTTGACTTTGTGTGATGGCATTGGTACAAAACAATATGACAATAAAGAAAACAATATGAAATTTGGCAGTACTTTCACAAATCATGAAGCATGGAAATCTGTATCATCCAAATCATTATCAGAGATCAATCTTGTGAAATCAGATTTATCTTACTGTGAAACAACTGATATTTGCAATGCACATAAACATATGTCAAATGCTGCAAAAAATGGAATTTTGGTATCTACATTAAATTCACTTAGTCTTCCTAAATCTCATCATCAGTCATTGTCAGGTGTTTTATCTAGTCCTTGCCCAGCATCAACTTATCTTTCAAAACCAGAGAACACTACAGTGTCCAATAAAGTGCTTTATAAAAGTAGAAGTTGCTCAATGTTAATTTCGCCTCAGTTAGTGCCTAGTGTACAACCCTCAACTCCCACATGCCAGGCAGAGAAAATAAGCAGTATACAGGAGACTTCAAATTGTTCTGCTCCCAATACAAGGATTAAAAATGAAACTAAACAGGATAAAAGTGTTTATCATGACAAAATGATAAAAGCATATGCAAGAGTAGCAAGTGTTATTCCTGATGAAGAAAATACTACTCAAAACAGGACATTCAGAGTAAATCCTCAGAACAGCCAATTGAATAACCTAGAGGACATTAACAATGATTATTCTTGTCTCTTAGCTAAAAATAATGTAGACCAAAATGAAAAATCAAAAGAGGTAGTTTCTTGTGAAAAGCACAATCAGCAGACTACTGCAAATAAACATCCAATTGCAGTAACATCACATCAAACCCATTCTTCTACTCCTAGTAAAGACTATGAATGTATTAGAGAGGGCTCGATGAATAGTGACCATTCTAATGTTAGTAATAAATGTTTCATTTCCAGTCGTGCAACAACTAAAAATTTACAGCCAGACATGTTTGAAACATGCTGCAAACATGGTAAGCTTATAAATACAAAGTATTTAGATTTTCATTAATTCATGGTAAATGTACATTTCCTCATTTAGAAATAAACTATGTTCAGCAGTTCTCTTATCTGAAATTAATAAGTTTATGCTAAGTGAAAATTTTTGGTGTGTATGCCAATATGTAAATAAATACAGTAGTCATAAGTAATTCTCTTAACTATGAGTGACTATACAGTTAAATAGTGCATATTTAAACCACTATCATCATAATACAGTATGTCCTCAATTTATACGGTTAGTTCATTCCAAAGATGTAAGTTTAAAATCTGTGTAAGTTGAATCAGTAGTGCACTCAGGATTTAATCTTGGAGGGGGCCAAGCATCCAAGATTTAATCATGGGGGGGGGGGGGGGGGGGGGCATTCATGATTTAATCTTAGGGTGGGCCGAGTTGAGTAGACTATTTGAGAATGCACACTACATTGCATACAACCTATGACTGAGCATCTGCAGTGATTGCCAATACATGATACCCGTGATCTCCTCTGGCCTGACTTGGGCAAACGAAGTAGTGCTCCATCTGCAAGCGCACTGCTTCGTTCGCCTGGCGTTCACATCGGCCAGGATTCCCGTGAGCTATAGGGTATTTCCACTTTATGTGACCGCTAATTCATAAGTAGTATGGAAATATAAGACACAACATAAATAAAAAAAAAAAAAAAAAAGAATTTTAATTAGGAAAAGATTTTTTTGGAAAATTTTCTAGTGTTTTGTTTTCCTTTTTCTTTTGGAGGGGGCCAGGTCCCCTTGGCCCCCTCCCTGAGTGCACCACTGAGTTGAATGGTACTTAAATATGATGCAGTTTTGACAAATATGTTCATTTCAAAGGATAATTGAAGCTAAACAGGTTCTGCATATGAAAAAACTTGGTAAAAATAAAAGTTTACTCTATATCCTACTGAGTATATAAGTATAAAATCACATAGAATTGTATGAAAACCAGTACAACCAGTATTATATACATATTTACGGTCCATACTACTGCAGATTCCCCCCCCCCCCCTTCATAAATCAGTTTACAATATGCAACAGCATCTTGGATTTTCTGTTGTAACACTTATTAGCATTTGTTATTGCTGTTCTTCAATCCAAATTGCTAATAATTTTTTCCATTTCTTTTATTAATAGGCCTCTTTTCTAGGAAGTGATCATTGACTGCATTTGCTAATCTTTTCATGTTCTGCATAATACGAACTTTATCTTTTATAATAGTTCTGACAGTCAACTCATTTTGTAAGCTCATGCAATGTGTACAAAACTTATTGCATTTTTCATGTCATTTATTAATATCTGCTTTAGTCTCTATAGTTATGAGCCTCTTCTTACCACTGTGAATACATTTATTTAGTATCATCACTTTTACATTTCTCACACATATTTAGAGTTTATATTTTGTTTTCAGTAAGTATTATGTAGGTCCATTAACAAAAACAAAACATGACTTGCGCTCAAGGTAGAAACAAACAAATAAACACACAAAAAAAATGGCAATCATGCTATGAGCTGCAGTTAATAGGAAAGTCATCTATTATGTTTCAAGTGTTGTTTGATAGATTGTGATACTATTCAAAATACAGCAACTGCATATCTACAAATCCACATAACTCGAATCCATGCAAGTTTAGGACTTACTGTAATAGTAGGTCAGTTGTCATGTAACTTACTATCTGCCTCACTAGTCTTTTGAATTTTTCAAACTCCAACATTACATATTAAATTTTAGTTTCCATTGTTTCTAACTTGTAGTTTTATTGATAATATGAACATCTTACTGCTACCCCACTTCTAGTAATCGTAAACAGTTAGAAAAACTCTAAAAATCTATTCTGATGTACTTGCGGTTTTACTGATCTAAACATCAAACTGCTAATTATTTAACATATAAAAAGCCCCCAAAAATATGATCATGCTCGTGTCCATTATTTGCAGTTTTCCTAATTATTTGAAGAGTAGTTTTAATGCGAGTCATTTGGAGAGACTGCTGCTGCTGAAAGGGAGAGTAATGATTGAAGAGAATGAATCTGAGCAAGCAAGAAGCAATGTGAAAGAGTAGGAGTGTAAAGGAGAGATTGAAGTGGTTCTTATAAATGAAGTGGGTAGCATGAGTTTAGAGAATGAGAGAACAAGTATGCAAGGAAACGAGGACACTCAGGGGAAGGAATACAGCACGAGAAAGGTTTATGCTCCAATAAGATGTGCATGCATGTATACACAAGGGAATGGCCTAGAGTATAGGGAAAACAGTTGGATTTGAAGGAGGTTTTGGGATGAGCAAGGAGAAAAAGAAAGTATGGAAAAGTTGCATCTAATACAAGAGTGGTCTGAAAAGTTCTTGACCTCAACCATAGATGGCAACACTATCGGCACAATTTTTTTTTTTTCTAAGTTAGTCATCTGTGAAATGTGAAATTGCAAGTCATTCTATCAAGTAGTTTGTTTTATACAGCTGTCTGAAGCAAAAGTGTTGTCTGTATCCCTTGAAATGGATAAAATTGAGTATCGTGTGGTTATAAAATTCTTTGTAAAAGGTTTAATGCCAAAAGAAATTCATTCGAAGTTCATAAAAGTTTATGGACACTCTTCTCCTTTGTTTTCGACAATTAAGAAATGGACTGCTGATTTAAACAGGGCTGTACTAGCCTTGAAGATGATCCACGTGAAGGACGTCCAAAAAGTGTAACAACACCAGAAATTATTGATCAAGTGCACGATATGGTATTGGATGACCGGCAAGTCAAAATGCGAAATTGCTGAGACTATAGGCATTTCACAAGAACATGTAGGATATATTTTGCATGAAGAATTGCAAATGAAAAAGCTTTGCGCAAGATGGGTGCTGCACTTGCTCACAGCAGATCAAAAAGGCACTCGCATGCACTGTGCTTGGAGCATTTTAACAAGAATAAAACTGATTTTGTGCATCGATTTATTACTATGGATGAGACTCGGATTCACCATCACACACAGTGGTGAGCTATGGAAATTTTAACAAAGGGCTTGCATCATCGACCAAAAAAAAAAAAAAAAATCGTATTTCACACAAAAACTTTTATTAATACAGTTTGTGTACAAATTCCAATCAAAAAATATGAGAGGACAATCAACCTCTAAAGGCTATCATTTTTAAACAAATATTTCATGATCTAAACATAAAATATTTGCACACAATCAACTGTATTAATTTATCTTACATAAGAAAAACATTTTTTAACTATCAAAATATAATAAGAATGAAATCTTTTATAATCTTTTATAAAACATATGATTGGCTACTGGTTTTACCATATGATTGGCTACCAGAAGGGAGAAGGGTAAAGATAGCACATTGGCTTATTTTATTTTCAAACTTGGGTGCATTTGTTATAGAGGAGTTGAAACAATAATTCCAAATAATCTATACACTGCCGAATAGACTAATTTTTGTTAGGTTTCCGTATGAGTTTGTCGCTTAAAAAAAAATTTTTTTTTTGAAAAAATCAACGTAAACAAGAAGAACAAGGGGCTTGCAAATTTGAGAAAAATTTAACAAAGGGCTTGCGCGAGCTCCTTATAGCTCGCCACTGATCACACACCAAAATCCAAACGGCAGTCAAAACAGTGGACAGAAGCCGGTTGTTCAGTGATAAAGAAGACAAAGTCGGTTCCATCAGCAAGAAAGATCATGGCATTGGTGTTTTGGGATGCTAAGGGCATTTTGTTTATTATCTTGAAAAGGGTAAAACAACCGGGGAATATTATTCCGATCTTTAAACCAGACTAGATGAAAAAATGTGAGAAAAGACCCGGTTTGCAGAAGAAAAAATCATCTTTCATCAGGACAGTGCACCTGTCCACAAAGATGTTTTGGCAATGGGAAAATTAAGGGATATGCACAATGAATTGTTGGAACATCCACCCTATTCCTCAGATTTTGCTCCCTCTGACTTCTTTCTCTTCCCAAAACAAACTCTTCCTCACTGGTCAGCGTTTTTCTTCAAATTAATTGCAGCTGTAGAGGGGTATTTTGCAGATCTTACTGAGAACTACTACAGGAATGGGATAATGGTTCTGGAGCATCGCTGGAATAAATGTATAGTCTTATGGGAGATTATGTTGAAAAATAAACAATTTTGAAATTATAAATTTTTTTCATTGTTAGGCTGAGAACTTTTCAGACCACCCTCGTAAGTTGTATCAGTGCAACTTGTTATAGTTCCAGGAATGAGTTGATTTGTTTATGTATTAGGGTGGAAGTGAGCGTGTGAATTCACCCATGAAGTGAGTTCGAGAATTGACCAAGTGAGGAATCTAGTCTCCTAAACAAAAATATTGAATAGGGTAGTCATTTCAGAAAGTAAAGATGTGTGGATGACTAAAGAGATACTGCAGTTTCTATATATTAATGCCAGAAGTATCAGGAACAAGAGAAGGGAGTTTTTGGCATTGGTTAGTGCAACCTCGGCAAAAGTTATAGGTATTAGTGAGACTTGATTAACAGCATATGATGTAGTTACAGGGATTGAATGTGATGGATTTAGTATTTTCAGGGAAGATAGGATGGGGGGAGGATTCCTGCAGATGAATTGCAATATAAGTGAATGGGAGACAGCAGGAGGGTGGCTGTTCATTTGAAGCAATCTGATGTTAGATTAAGGCCAGTAAAACAAAGTATACAGTTTGTTGTTGCTATTAGCCAGGGAGTTCCACAGATGATCTGGAAGATATGCATTGCCAAAATAGTACAATGAGTACAGGTCGAGAGATTATTATGGGGAACTTCAACTATGGAGATATAGACTGGAAGGAAGAAAGATCACATAGAAGGAAGGAAATAGAATTTATACACCAGCAAGAGATAATTACTTGATGCAGTATGTGATGGAGGGGACTAGGGGTGGGAGAGTATTGGACCTGGTCATAGGATCAGAAGAGCTATCCATAACCAATGTGACAACATTGCCTCCATTTGGTGAAAGTGGCCATGCAGTCTTGACTTGGAAGGTTGTAAAACATGAGGAATATTCTATCAAGAAGGGGTATTTGTGGAACTGCAAGGCAGGTGATTATGTCATGCTTAGGAAGCAGTATTAAATTGTATACTAGGGTAAGAGGGTTAATCGGGTAGGAGTTAGATGGATGAGTAATATCATTAAGCATGAACTGCAGAAGAAGAAAATGCCGTGGAGGGTATATAAAGTGAAAGGTGATATCAACAAACTCATGAACAGTACAAGGCTCAGCAAGAGGGGGTGAACACACATGGCAAGGAAGGCAAAATCAGATTATGAGAAAAATTTAGATGAGCAGACCAAAGGAAATCCCAGAGTTCTTTTGTTATGTGGCAAGTAAGAGGAAGAATGACTATGGAAGATTAATCTTAATGAGTGATGATGGTCATGAGGAGACAGAATGAGAGAAAATAGTTGAGTTACTGAGTGACCACTTTGCAAGCATATATTTTCCTAGTGAAGTTACTGCCTTAATATATGTGACGGTCACTAATTTGGGAACGGAGATGGATGAATTGGAGGTTCTTAGGATATTGCTGAATCTCGATGTAAATGCAGCTGCAGAATTATATGGGATATTGGCTAGGATTTTGTGAGAATGTGCAAGGGATCTGGCAATTAGTATCTCAGGCATGGTGGTAAAAGTACTAGAAAAATTGGTAAAAAAAAGAGAATTCAAGAATGGTAGATAAAAATATGATACTGGATGAGGGTCAACATGGCTTTGTGAAGTGTCAGTCATGCCTTAATAATTTATTAACTTTTGATAATAGAGTAACAGCTGAGTTGGACCAAGAAAATGGCTAAACAATGATTTTACTGGATTCTATAAAGGCATTTGACAGAATGCCACATGGAAATCTGTTACATAAATTAGAACAAATGGGGATGGACATGACACTGGATAAGAGGATGGCTGCTGTATGCATATGAAAAAGTGGTAATATGGAGGAGCAAAAACAGGTGACTAGTGGTGTGCTGCAAAGTTTAGTGCTGGGATCGTTGCTGTTTAATTTGTATTAATACAATACATAAATGATATAGGTAATAACCTGAAAGGAAATATTCAGTTTGTTTGCAGTTATGTTAGAGTAATAGTTAATCAAGGCGATGTGGAAAGAGGGGATATGATAGAAACATTTAAGTTGCTTAAAGCGTTTTATGGGATAGATGCAGGGGAAATGTTTCAGCAATTGGTTTGAGAGACCAGAAAAGGGTGTTTGAGGTCATCCCTGGAAGTTGAATAAAGATGTGGTTAGTAGGGGTGTGAGGACTAGATTTTTTTGCTTTTAGAGTTGTGAATGAATGGAATGGATTGCTGGAGTCGTTGTGAGTGCTTTGTCTGTTAATGGGTTCAAGGAGAGGTATGATAGATTTGTGTGAGTTGGAAGACTCTGATATATTTTGTGAAGATAGAAAGGGTAAAAAGGCAGGTGGAGTGCTATTGATGGTAGAAAGAGTTGCATCCATAAAAAGTAGATGCAAGGGGAAAAATAGTGGTTTTTAGGCAGATAGAGATGTGAGATAGAGATGAGTAGAATGAAATACTTAGTTTGATGTTGCTATAGACCTGGTAATGTGGAGCGTAGTGATGAGGAAATGTATAAGCAAATGGGAAAGGGTGAACATTATGGGTGATTTTAATTACGGCAATATAGATAGCAACTGGAAGTAAAGAAAATGTAGTTTTTGAGGGACAACTACCTCAGGCAGTATGTAACAGAGGGTACAGAATTATTTGAGGGTCTTTGGTCTGACCATCTCAACAGAGAATGTTATTATAAATGCAGTGTCAAATCTCCCTCCAGTTGGTGAGAGTGACCATGAAGTGATTACTTGGGTAGTTGTCAGCCATGCAAAGACTTCTATGAGGAAAGGATATATGTGGAACTACAAGGCTGGTGATTATGAGAAAATCGGGAGACAGTTTGAGGCTATAGCATTGAATGAGGAGTGGAGTGGAGAGGAAATCAATACTGCTTGGTATTGTAGTACTCCATAGTTCAGAAGGTTAAATAAGGTAGGTATGAAATGAATGAAGAGATTAAGCATGTGATATAGAGAAAAAGGCATTATGGAGTCAACATAAGATGTGTGGTAATAATAAATTCCATGAGGAACACAAAGAATGGGCAACGAGGATGACTTGGTTGGTAAGGGTATCAAACGTTCAGTATGAGTAGCAATTAGCTAATGAAGCCAAAAAAAAAAAAAAATCTGGAGTTCTTTCGATATGTAGCCAGCAAAAGTAAGAATGATTATGGTAGGATGGCATTGATTGGAAAAAATGGTATAAGGCAATTGCTGCAAGGAAATAGTTGAAATATACATAGGAAGTATTTAATGAGCAGTTCATAAAGGTCTTTTATCCTTATGAATGTGACATCGTGGAGAGTTTGAGAGCAGAGGATGATGAAAGACTAACTGTAAGTGTAGAAGAGATGTATGGGGAATTAAGCAAACTTGATATTAATAAGACTTGACGATATATCACCACATGTTTTGAAGGAATGTGCCAGGGAGTTGAAATCTGCCTTGACATAATTGATTAATATGAGTCTTACATTGGATCAAGTTCCAAAGGAATGGAAGGAAGGCAAGATTGTACCACTTCATAAAGGAGGTGACAGAATTCAAGCATCAAATTATAGGCCAGTCTGTGTGTCAAGTGTTGGAGATATTGGAGAGTAGTCCAGAGTTGATTGACTAAGGTAGTTTCTTGTCTCTGGAATGTTGAATATGAAGAAAGGTTGATACAATGCAATTTACAGAGTCTAGTGGATAGTAGGAAGAGGGGTGATATGATGGAGATGTACAAGCTAGTAAGGAGTTGTTATAGGATTAATGTTGAAGAGGTTTTTCATAAAATGGTGGGAGATTGGAGGAGAACAAGAGGTCATCCCTGGAAGCTATATAAGGAGAATATGAGCAAGTAGGTTTTTTGCATTGAGAATTGTGAATGATTGCAATGCATTGTCTGATAGTGTGGTGTCTACAGAGAATTTGAATGTGTTTAAGGTGCAGTATGATGAGCTATGTGTATGGCAAAAGGGACCTCCTGGATCAGTGACTCCATGTGTTCTCAGGATAATAAATTCTCCATCCTAACATCCAATTCCAAACAGTGGTCACAAACTCAGTGATCACAAGGCATGTAACTCATCAAATTTCCATCAGTTTCATTAGTCGTATCCATTCTCTTGTTGTTGTCGTCATGTCTGTTGAAGAGTTTCTAGATATGACCATGGGCCTGTAGAACTTCTTTGGTAATCTATTGAACTTTAATGGAGTAGAGCTTTCTATAAGGTTAATTTTCTGTAGAGTAGTGGCAATTGCTGGACAAGAATAGATATGGGCAGGTGTTAGACTCCCGAACAGTTCTGGCATATTTCATAGCTTCTAGTACCATCCAAATGAATTTTCATGCCTTTAAAATGTTCTGTCCTTAGTCTGGTATGATTGTGGTTATTTCTCTATTTTTTGTTAATTTTGCTGATTTCATTCTTCTTCTTGATAGTTTGTTTTACCAATCTTATTTATGCAACAGAGTTAGCATCAGTTAGTGATACTGGGTGTAATTTTTGAGGTAAGTATCTTGCTTCTTTTGCTAGTCTGTCTGCTCTCTCATTGTGGCACCCCACTTGTCACCAACCTTTTTCAGGACACTGCACATCCATACAAAACTCACTGGCTCCTATTAATCAGCCATCCCTGTAACCAAGCTACTAAATGACTATCAATCCCTGTCCTGCACAACTTTGATAGCAGTTTATTCCAAAGTACTCGAATGCTTTAGCAAAATCCAAATAAATCACTGTATAAGCATCGCGCTCATCCAATATCCTAGTCACCCTATTATAAACTTGAATGAGGGAGATGGATACACAGTAATGAACTTAGATTTTGCAAGGGCTTTTCATAGATTATCTCATAAGTTGTTAGTCAAACTACAGCAGATGGGGTTGGATATTAAATTAGTGCATTAGATTGGAAATTGGCTATGTGATAGATATCAGGAAGTTATGTGTGGGGGTAGCAATATTCCAGAAGCAGAAAAAAGTCACTCATGGTGTGCCTCAGGGATTCAGTTGTTTGCAGATGATGCAAACTTAGGAAGAACTGTGAGAAATAGACCAGAACTTGTGGCTTTACAAGAAGGCTTGAATAGACTGAGTGAGTCGCCATGGGAGTGGGAATGCCAATTTAATTTTGCAAAATGTAAGTTTTAAAATTTAGATAACAAAGATGGAATGTGGAACTTACACTTAGTGGGGATATATTATTAGAGATAGAGGAAATAAGAAATCTTGAGGTGAATGATGGATAAGGATCTGACATTTAGAGGACACAGTGCTAAAATTGTGAGAACAGCACAGTGGATTACAGCCATGATGCAGTTAGATACTGACATGTAAAAGTACAGATGTTCTTATTTCACTGTATAAATCTTTGATTAGACCACATATGGACTACTGCTGCACAGATTTTGGTCACCTGGTGTTCAAAAGGATGAAGAGATATTGGAAAAGGTTCAGAGGCCTTTGACTAAGGTAGTTTCTGGTCTCTGGAATATTGAATATGAGGCAGGTTGAGAAGATCCAATTTACAGTCTAGTGTATAGCAGGAAGGGGTTGTTATAGAATCAATGTTGAAAATTTTTCATAAAATGGTGGGAGATCAGGGGAAAACAAGAGGTCATCCCTCTAAACTGCATAAGGAGGTTTTTAACAAGGAATGAGAAGCAGTTTTTTTGCATGGAGATTTGTGAATGATTCGAATGTACTGTCTGAGAGTGTGGTGTCTGTAGAGAATTTCAATATATTTAAGGCATGGTGTTCTGTTCAGCATATGATGATACAATAGCATGTCCCCCTTTCATGGGGAGGTATGGCACCATCTCAATCCCCCGATTTTATCCAGGCTCGTGACTGGCCTAGCTGGAAGGACTGATTTTGCCTGTTCTGGGGGGGGGATGAATAACCCGAGTTTCCAGATGCAAAAACCCCTTACCTCTGTATGAGACTAGCTAACTCTCTTTTCATCAAAAGAGAACAGATAAAGGTTCCTCACATCACGAACGGGAATCAAACTCGGGTCTTTCTTACCAAAAAGCTTCACCGACTGAGCTACAGAGGCTCCAAGGCATAGTATGATGAGCTGTGTTCAAAGCACCCTTCTGTAATGAGTCTTTAGCTCCATGAGGATTTGGGATAATGTTAAAAAAATAACCAAGTTACTAAAGCATGTTACTTTCCTTAACAAACCTATGCTTCTCTCTCAAAAGATTTCTCATCAGTCCAGGTTTGTATTCTGTCTCTAACCAGCCTCTCTAACCTTCACCACTACACTTGATGTACACACTGGTATATGGTTTGGCACTACTGACTTGGCTTCTTCCTTATGCAGTGACAATGTGTTTTCCTTTCTATTCTTCTGCGACTATTGCCAGACTTCTGTTGAACATCCAAGTCTTTGGCACTACCTGCTCTTTTGCACATTCCTATAATACATGTGGTGATATTACATCCAATCCTACATCCTTATTAACATCAAAGTTACTTAATATTCTAAACACTTTCTATTCTTGAACTTTTAGTCTTCTGTTCTCATTCCTATTGGTATTCAATGCTATTCTTAGCTCCCCTACATGAAATACTCATCGAACATTTCTGACTATATCTTCAAGAGATGTGACTTGTTTTCAATTTCCAGTAAGTAAGATTAGTCTTCCATATTCACCCTTTCTTCTACTAGCAGCATAATTATAGAAATCTCTAACATTTTGTTTTGCTGCTTCAACCAATCTCTTTTCATATCCTAATTTCTTTTTCCTTATTACACTTGTCACCCTTTGTAGCCTACATCTCATACTCTTTAAGCTGATGAGGGGTCCCCTATTCTTTATATCCCTTCCATAATGCCCTGTTTCTTAGAAGATCTTGCATAATTCACTTTTTATTCTGAACCTTAAGAATACAATCTGACATTGCCATATTGATTTCTTTTCCATTCAACTGATTGAGCCACTGGACATTCACCAATCTTTCCTTAAGTTATTATAATTCCCTGCTCTCTAATTCCACACTTGTTTGAAGCTTGTACCTAGCTGGCCACAATCCACATCAAAACAACATGATCTCTCTCTCTCCTCTTCCCCCCTCCAATTGTGGCATTGTGGTGATATTATTAAACCTAATAAGAGCTCCATTTGTTTTACTTCAGCTACATGCTGCAAGATAATTGTCCCTAAGAAGCTCAAGAAATTTGATCTCAATACTCACACATGATATGTTTCCTGCTTCCAGTTAGTACTTCCCATTATTATCACCCTTTGTTGCTCACTAGTCTCATCTGTCTGAACATTTCAGAAGCATCTCCCTTTGCAATCCCTGGCCTGTAGCAACATCCCACTAGATTAAAAAAAAATAAATAAATGTCCTAACATCGCACTTAGATGGCATCAAAGACATTTTCATTCCTGCTTTTCTTCAAGTTTTCCAGCCTGATTGGCCGAATGGTTAGTGTACCTACTCTCCAACAAGTAGGCTGCTGGTTTGAATCCCACCGAGGCCATGGATGTTTGTGACTGTTCTTTAGGTGGGAGATTAATTTCCTTGCCTGGTGTGAAAAAACCACTGCCCCTGTTTATTGGAGGCCTAAAATGGCTTGAAAAAGTTTGATTTTTAGAGCAGGATTTCTGAACCATGTAAAAAAATAAATTAAAAATATTAAAAAAAAAAAGTTCAAATTAAGTGGATATTGAATTGAACATTATTTCCAAGCCGAATAGAAAAACTACAAGAGTTTCATGCCGAATATAGAAACTATAAAATTTTCGGTGGATCCAAGAGTAAGCAAACCTTTCATGACAGGGGAAACTCGTAGTAAAGGTGGAGTAAGCTCAGATCACTATCCTTAGTATTTCCCATAATGTAAAACATCTCCTAGCGGACATGTATAATGTTATACATTATGGGGGGGGGGGGGTCACTACCCAGGCCAGTTTTGACCTTTGTTGAGTTCTCATCAGTGGGAGTCAGACCCAGATGTAAATGTAAATACTGAGGTTGTAGTGATGCAGAACTTATATACTTTACCATACGAGTTGCCAAAAAAGGTGTCGCATCACAAAAGACACCAAGAATTACTGAAATAAGAGAGCCAAAAGTCTTCACTACGAACGTATAACATCATACATATCCGCTAGGAGATATGTTTTACATTATGGGAAATACTAACGATAGTGATCGGAGCTTACTCCACCTTTACTACGAGTTGCCCCTGTCGTGAAAGGTTTGCTTACGCTTGGATCCGCCATAACTTTTGTAGTTTCTATATTTGGCACGAAACTCTTGTAGTTTCTCTATTTGGCTTTGAAATAATGTTGGATTCAATATCCACTTAATTTGAATAATTGTGCATTGCCAAAGTGATGCCTTTTTATGATGTGACACCTTTTTTGGCAACTCGTATGGTAAAGTATATATAGTTTCAGTATTCGACACGAAACTCTTGTAGTTTCTCTATTCAGCTTTGAAATGATGTTGGATTCAATATCCACTTAATTTGAATAATTGTGCATCGCCGAAGTGAAGCCTTTTGGCTGTCTTATTTCAGTAATTCTTGGTGCCTTTTGTGATGTGACAACCTTTTTTGGCAACTCATATGATAAAGTATATAAGTTCTGCGTCACTACAACCTCGGCATTTACATTTACATCTGGGTCTGGCTCCCACTGACGAGACCTCAACAAAGGTCGAAACCGGTCTGGGTAGTGAACCCCCTCCATAATGTATGACATCATACATCTCTGCTATGAGATGTGTTTTACATTATAGGAAATACTAAGGATAGTGATCTGAGCTTACTCCACCTTCACTATGAGTTGCCCCTGTCATGAAAGATTTGCTTATGCTTGGATCCTCCGAAACTCTTGTGGTTTCTCTATTCTGCTTGGAAATAATGTTGGATTCCATATCCACTTAATTTGAATAATTGTGCATCAATGAAGTGAAGCCTTTTGGCTCTCTTAATTCAGTAAAAAAAAAAAGTATGTAAATCTGATTAAAAAAATAGGAAATATTCCTTAGCTTGTCCACAGTACAAAATGTACTATAGTTTTGCAAATAACCTTGAGTGGACACAACTCTTCTGAAATCATCAGTAATACCCCACCACTTATCTTTTCTATCTTTGCTCATGTCATCATCCTCTGTTAACCACGTATCACTGACACCAGTGATTTGTAGTCTGACTAAACTGTATCAACGCCCCATACTTTGCACCCTTATCCTGATTACTTCTTGCATTGTTTTATAAGCACAATAGCTTTCCCCTGGTTCCCCTTTACTTCTCTCATTTCCTTATCCCAATCAACAGTCAATTAAGTAATTTGACTGTTGGTTCCACTGAGGTCACCCCTACATCCCTGTTTTCCTTTGTCCCTTATCTCACACCAATTCTGGTATCTTATACTCAGTTACATCCTCTAGTTTTTGTTTCTGGACTGGCTACATGCTTGCCTCTTCTCATCAGCAGTCTACCCAGCTTAATGCTGCTGATGCTCTCACTCAAATGTAGGCCATCTGTAGCTGTTTGTTACAGATGGTCTACAGAGGACTTGAGTCCCCCCACTTCCTGTGCATTCTAGCTATGATGCCATTCATGATCATTACTCTTCCTCTCAGTTCTCTATTATCACACCTGGGCAGCACACTGACAATTTTCCTTCTCAACTCTTTCACTTCCCTGTCTCTAGCAGTGCTTCCAAATCACAAGCTCACTTACTCACTCACACATCCTCACGAGTTTTTTGTTCCAACCAGCACAGTCAGCCCTTTACATTTCCTCTCCTTTTCCACAGCCTCAGTCACTCTTCCTATTGTTGCTCCTCTCAAAATACTTTTGACACCTGCTCCATTTCACATCTCACCATATTCCCCTTACAGCACTACACTACTTTCCACTAATCAACTGCACTCACTCTTCTGCCACTGGTACCTTCCTTCTTACACCTCCAATTACCAATCTCTTCTCTAAATTGTCCTATTTCACTCTGCACAAGCTTCAGTTCATTCCTCAATCTTGCTGATATTTTTTTCTAATATCCTTTCTTATGTTCTTATCTTTCATGCTATCTTCTTCTTTACCATTCTTCATTTCTTCTTCTGTCGTTCTACCATCTTTCGCATATTTGTCTATCTTACTACACTGCTATGTTATCCACTACATTCACTACTCTTCTTCTTCACTTCTCCTTTTCTTCTACACTATTTTCATTACATTCTTCCTGCTTATGTCATTGATGCCATTATCCATTGTTTCTTTTGGCTGATCACTTATTCGCTTTTTCTTAACTTTCTTACTATTCATGCTGCTCCTTTCCAATCTCTCTCTCCACTATCAGGCAAGCATTCATTCTTCTGATTGCATTCTCACTACTATCATCTTCAGTCATTGACACAATACTGCCTATCAAATTTGCACTTTACACAGACCTCCTATCTACCTTAAAATTCCATAATTTATTGGCATAATCCAACAAATACAGCACTTTGCATTTCACAAAAAGACTAAATTCAAAATTTAACTCTTACAGACTAAGCTGTAAGAGTTAAATTTTTTCACGTTGCTTTTGAAGCTGGTTAGTATATCTCACTCTAAATTTAACAATTTTGTAAACAAACTCAAACAAGTTCACACTCAACAAATGCTGGAAGCACAACTTCTACCACAACTCATGCATGAACACAGAAATGTCCACAATTAATTAGTCAAAAAAAATTATAAAGTATAAAATTTATAGACTGTTTTATCTTCTTTCCACTGCCATCAGACTTTATTAGTGCTAAAAGTACTAGAAAAATTGGTGAGAGAATTTAAGAATGGGTAAATAAAAATATGATACTGTTTGAGGTTCAGCATGGCTTTGTGAAGGTCAGTCATGCCTTAGTAATTTACTAACTTTTTATAATAAAGTAGCAGCTGAGTTGGATAAAGGAAATGGCTATGATGATTTTGCAAAGGCATTTGACAAATACCACACAGAACTCTGTTATGCAAATTAGAACAAATGGGGATGGGCATGACACTGGTTAAGAGGGTGGCTGTTGGACAGATATCAAAAACTGGTATATGGAGGAGCAGATTCGAGGTGAAAGGTGACTAGTGGCATGCTGCAAGGTTCAGTGCTGGGACCTTTGCTGTTTAATTTGTACATAAATAATATAGGAAATAACCTGAAAGGAAATATTCAGTTGTTTGCTGATGATATGAAATTAGATAAAGTAATAGTTAATCAAGGTGATGTGGAGAGCTTGCAGGATGATTTAAATAGGCTGTCAGTATGGGCAAAAGTTAATGGGTGTCAGTTTAACACATTCGCTGCCAACTACGAATATACTCGCATATTCATAGTTGCCAAGTGGAGCATCGCATCGAACATGTGTATACTCGTAGTTGGTATGTGAGCCTCACAAGCCAACTACAAATATACTCGATGTTGATTACCGCCCATGACGAGATTACTCATACTGACCTTGAAGTGAAAGTGCTTGGCGTGTGATAGTGAAGAGAACACATTTGAGGCTATTTTGTGTGAAATTGAGACAAGCAGAACAAAATATACAATTGGGTGCTGCTATAGACCAGATGGTGGAGATAGTATGCATAGACAAATAGATGCAATGAGTGGAAGGAGAGTAATTATTATGGGGGGATTTCAACTATGGTAACATTGATCGGAATGAGGAGAGGACACATGGGAATAAGGAATTGGATTTTATGCAGTTATTAAGGGATAACTACCTGAGGCAGCATGTAATGGAATATACGAGGGGTTCAAGAGTGCTTGACCTAGTAATTGCATCAGAGAATTTGACTGTAATGAATATGACCACCAATTGGTGAGAGTGACCATAAGGTTTTCACCTGGGAGGTGGCCAAATGTGTGGAATTTTCAATTAAGAAAGGGTATGTGTGGAAGTACCAGGCTGGTGAGTATGACAAGCTCAGGAGATTGCTTGGTTCAGTGCCATGGCATGTAAAACTGCAGTGGCTGGAAGTTGATAGGGCATGGGAAGTGGTAAAGGAATGTTTGAAGGAGATAATGACTGACTATACCTAGAGTCTGGATAGTAAATCAAGTAGGGGTTAAATGGATGAATAACAGCATTAAACTTGAGCTGCAAAAAAAAAAAAAAAAAAGAAACAACTGCAGAGGGGATTTAAGGAGAAAGGTGACCTGCAGGCACACAAACAGTATAAAGCACCGGCCAGAAAGGTAATGAGTGTGGTAAGGAAAGCAAAAGCTGATTATGGAAGGAAATTAGCCACGCAAGCTAAAGAGAATCCCAAACAGTTTTCTCGATATGCTGCAAGTAAAAGAAAAAATGTATACGGCACAATGATTTTAAGGAACGCTGATGGTCGAGAGGTAACTGAATTAGTTGATATAGTGGAATTACTGAGCAAGTACTTTGCAAGAGTATATCATTCAGGTGGTGATATTGCAGGAATGAAAGATCCAACAGGTTATACAGGAATTGAGGTGACTGAAATGGAGGTGAATAGTATATTACAAAACCTGAGTGTGAATACAGCTGTGGGTTTGGATGGTATACCAGCTCAGGTCTTACGTGAAGCAGCAAAAGAATTGTCAGTACCCTTCACCATTTTGTTTAATCTGAGTCTTGGGACTGGGTTAGTCCCGAGGGGGGGTGAAAAGAGGGGAAAATAGTACCACTGCATAAGGGAGGTTTCAAGACTGCTGTTGCAAATTATCGACCAATCAGCATATCAGGAGTCCTTGTCAAGGTTTTGGAGAAAGTAGTCAAGATAAGAATACAGGAATGGATCGATGATAATGGGATACTGTATGGGGGACAGCATGGCTTTGTGAAGGGTAGATCATGCCCAGTGCCGGATTTACGTATAAGCTAAAAAAAGCTACAGCTTAGGACCTCGCAATCTGCCACGGCCTCAAATAAAAAAACAAAGACCAGCTGATGTAATTTAAAACAGTAGGGGGCCTCTGGGTTTTCTATAGCTTAGGGGCCTCGATAAGTCTAAATCTAGCCCTGATCATGCCTCACTAACTTGCTTAAGTTTTATAACACAGTAGCAGCTGAACTTGATAAGGATAATGGATTTATAGTCATACTGCTGGACCTTGCTAAGACCTTTGACAGGATACCACATGGAATTCTAATCAGCAAACCGCAGCATATGGGGATGGACATAGGGTTGATGAGATGGATAGGAGGGTGGTTGACGGAGAGATATCAGAGAGTAGTTTATTCAGGAGTAGAGTCCAAAAGACGGTCTGTGACTAGTGGTGTGCCATAGGGTTCTGTTCTTGGACCACTACTATTTAATTTGTTCATTAATGATATCGGAAAGGATCTGAGAGGAACTATTCATTTGCTTGCTGATGATGCAAAGTTGGGTAGAGCAATAGTGAATACACATGATGTCAAAATTTTGCAAGATGATTTGGATAGATTGGGGGACTGGGCTAAGGAGAATGGATAGCAGCAGTATACCACATTGGTGGAACTGTACTCCAGGGAGATTGACGAAGCCAGGGATTTGGGGGTGTTGGTGGATAGGGAGTTGAAGTTTAGGGGGCACATTGCAAAAGTGGCTAAATCAGCTCGTCAAAAGCCTTGATAAGACCCCATCTCGACTACTGTGCAGCCAGGGCACATGATCTGGGTGCCAGGGTTTCTTCTTGATTGGGGAGGAGTTAGAGAGGATCCAGAGTCGAGTGACCAAGATTATTATTATTATTGTTGTTGTTGTTGTTCCGGGCAACTCCAAGGAGTCGACAGACTCATCAAGGGAGGCCCTAACATCATGTCAAGAACAACTATTCGACATTGACATAGTATCTATCATACCTTGCCTTGAACTCATTCATGGTCGTAGCACCCACAACAGCCTCTGGAAGCTTATTCCACTCATTCACCACTCTCCAAGTAAAAAACCTAGCTCTAATTCCCTTGTCAACCACACTCTTGCCCAGCTTCCATGCATGGCCCCTAGTCCTCCCACCACCAGTCATATTTTCAAAAATATCTTCTGGATCAATCTTATAAAAACCCTTCAGTAATTTGAATGTCTCAATCATATCACCCCTCCTTTGCCTATCGTCCAATCTCTGCAACCCACAAATCTTCAACCTATTCTCATAAGGTTCATTCCACAGACCTTCTATCATCTTGGTCACTCGTCTCTGGATCCTCTCCACTTCCTCCCCATCACAAAGAAACCCTGGTGCCCATAACTGGGCACAGTAGTCCAGATGGGGTCTTATCAATGCTCGATACAGAGGAACAACAACTTGTTTGTGTCTGCATGGTAAAGTATTTTTCAGAAGCCAAGTGATTTGATGAGCTGATTTAGTCACTTTTGCAATGTGCCCCCTAAACTTCAATTCCCTATCCACCAACACTCCCAAATCCCTGGCCTCATCAATCTCCTGGAGTACGGTTCCACCAATGCGATATACTGCTGCTATTCTTTTCACCCCAAAGTGCATAACCTTACACTTTGTCACATTAAATTGACATCCGTTTTTCCTAGCCCAGTCCTCCAAACTATCCAAATCATCCTGCAAAATTTTGACATCCTGCACACTCACAATTGCTCTACTCAACTTTGCATCATCAGAAAACAAGTGAACACTTCCTCTCAAATCCTTTCCTATATCATTGAAGAACAAATTGAAAAGCAGTGGTCCAAGAACAGAGCCCTGCAGCACACCAATCGTCACAAGCCGTCTTTTAGACTCCACTCCTGCATAAACCACTCTCTGGTATCTCTCCTTCAACCACCCTCCTATCCATCTCACCAACCCTATATATATCCCCATCTGCTCCAGCTTACTGATTAGAGTTCCATGTGGTATCCTGTCAAAGGCCTTGGCAACGTCCAGTAGTATCACTGTAAACCCATTACCCCTATCCAGTTCAGCCGTCACTGTGTTATAAAACGTGAGCAAGTTACTGAGGCATGATCTATTCTTCACAAAACCATGTTGTCCCCCATACAATATCCCATTTTCATCTATCCAATCCTGTATTCTTTTCTTGACTAATTTCTCTAAGACCTTGACAATGATTCCTGATATGCTAATCGGTCGGTAATTTACAACAGCAGTCTTGGAACCACCTTTATGCAGTGGAACTATTTTCCCCTCTTTCCACTCCTTCGGGACTAACCCAGACCCGAGACTCAAACAAAATGGTCAAGGGTACTGACAATTCTTTAGCTGCTGCTCGTACGATACGAGCTGGTATACCATCCAATCCCACGATGTATTGACATTGAGGTTATGCAATAGACTACTCACCTCCACTTCATTCACCACAATTCCCGTATAATCTACTGGTTTATTCGTTTCTGCAATGTCACCACCTGGATGATATATACTTGCAAAGTGTTCACTCAGTAACTCAACTATATCAACTGATTCAGTTACCTCCCTACCATCGGCATTCTTTAAAATCATTCTGCCATGTATATTTTTCCTTTTACTTGCTTCATATCTAAAAAACTGTTTAGGATTTTCTCTAGCCTGCTTGGCCAATGTTCTTTCTTAATCCTTTTTTGCTTTTCTTACCACACTTGTTACCCTTCTGGCCTGCGCTTTATACCGTTCGTGTGTCTGCCGGTCACCTTTCTCCTTAAATTCCCTCCATAGTTGTTTCTTTTTTTTGCAGCTCAAGCTTAATGGTGTTATTCATCCATTTAACCCCTACTTGATTTATTATTCGGACTCTAGGTATACAGTCAGCCATTGCTTCATGCAAACACTTAACTGCCTCCCATGCACTATCAATTTCTAGTCCTTGCAGTTGTACATGCCATGCCACTGAACCAATCAAACTCCTAAGCTTGTCATACTTTTCAGCCAATAATTCCACATGTACCCTGTCCTAATTGAAAATTCCACACCTTTAGCCACCTCCCAAGTCAAGACCCTATGATCACTCTCACCAGTTGGTGGCAATGTGGTCATATTTGTTACAGCCAAATCCTCAGATGTAATTACTAGGTCAAGCACTCTCTGACCCCTAGTATTTTTCATTACATGCTGTCGCAGATAGTTATCCCTTATAACCGCATAAAATCCAATTCCTTCCTCCTGTGGGTCCTCTCCTCACTCCGATCAATGTGACCATAGTTGAAATCTCCCATAATAATAATTATCCTCCTTCCACTCATTTCTTCTATTTGCTTGTGCATACTGTCACCACCATCTTTTTCATCACCTGGTCTATAGCAGCACCCAATTGTACATTTAATTCTGCTAGCCACAATCTCACACCAAATGGCCTCAAATGTGCTCTTTTCTCTGTCCTGCAATTCAATTTCTGTTCTCCGAGGCTGTAGCTCATCAGCTACAATCAACAGTACTCCTCCCCCCCATTCTCCCTGTCATTCCTGAACACACTATACCCATCACATTCAATCCCACTAGCTATATCATCTACAGTCAGCCATGATTAACTAATAGCAATAACCTGTGGTCTGGAAGTGCCAACCATGGCCAAAAACTCTTCCTTCTTGTTCCTAATACTCCTAGCATTAGTGTACATGAATTTAAGACCCCCATTAGCCCCAACCCTACCTTGATGCCTTATATTAACTATCCCACTCTGGTTTGTTGTCCTTATTCGCTCGGGCATATTATATTCATTCATACATTCAACTGCCTCCGTAAGGACTGTATATCAACCCCCCCCCCCTTAATAAATCTAGTTTTCCTGAATTTGCATATCCATTACATTCAGCAACACTTTCTCAAGTCTCCTTACACCGTAACCATTCAAATGCAAGCCATCCATCTTTCGTGTATAGATCCTTTCGCCCATCGAACTCACTCCACAAATTCCACACCACTCGTCATACATAACCCACGTATAAAGTCATTCACAATTATGGCCCTCCTTTTAAACATTTCACTGTCATACCGTGGCAAAAGACTAATCATTCTAACTCTCTCACTCTTTTCTTTTGCTACCTCAAACAATTCATTCAGGTCTTCTATCATTTCCATTTTATCTCCTTTCAAATCATTTGTACCTGTCACAACAATCATTTCTTTCACCCTTTCCTTTTGCTCTCTAATAGATTCAGTTACATCCTTTATGATCGCACCAGGTTGGTACGATTTTGTCAAATCCTCTACTAATACACCTCGTACTAACTAGTCTCTATACAGCACTCTATCCTTCATTTTGTTCCTGTTCACACTCATACGCCTATTTTTCCTGTCATACTTTTTATTATTGGTTGGTTCATTCAGTCGACTTTTGCTCATACGCTCTAGCTGCTGTTTTGCCCTTTGTATCGCACTATTCAACAACACGATCTCACTCATTGCATCTATCTCATCTTTTTTATTCTCTGTAAAACCATTAATACTATAATTCACACTTTCTACATTCACTCTCACAATTCTCTGGTACAACCTTGCCGTTTCTTGTCATATCCCTATTTTCTTCATTCTGAAGTTTGACAAAAATATCACACTCACAATCTGAAATGCACTTCAATTCCTCATTCTCCCTACATTTTCTACACACATTCACTCCTTTATTATCATCTAACCAAACTCTGACCACACTCCACAAAGCATACATTTCGCAGATAGTACACTGAATCATCTCCTTTACATTACCGTTCTTGAAAGAAGATGGCGAGCCATCATTACTGGCTGCCATTTTCCTTCGTACTGGAGCCATACTAGTAACGTATTTTATCAAATTATAAATTATAAACACCAAAAACACATAAACAGACGCACTAAGATACATAAGGCAAACAAAACTGTGCAATATTAAAGTAAATTTATCAACGATAACTGAAAATAACGCTTATCTTATCTGGAGCTTTCACGAACACTACACACTATGAATCCCTCTAGCGGCGACTTCCCAGCATAGATTATGTTATAAAACACTTTAGTACACTAACTACACTAATATAATAAAATTACACAATTAAATTTAACAAAATATTAATAAATCAACAGAAATCGCAAATCTTTCAGGAGCTCTCCGACAGTACATCCTTTCACCAGCTAGCCTCGACACCAGTCTCCAGATTCCATAAACCTGCTATCCAGATGATAGCAGGTTTATGAAATGAACCTTATGAGAACAGGTTGAAGATTTGTGGGTTGCAGACATTGGTTGACAGGCAGAAGAGGGGTGATATGATTGAGACATTCAAATTACTGAAGGGTATCTATAAGATTAATTCAGAGGATATTTTTCAGAACAGGTCTGGTGGTGGGAGGCCTAGGGGCCATCCATTTGTTTTTTTTTGTATTTAGAGTGGTGAATGAGTGGAATAAGTTGCCAGAGTCATGATTATGAGTGGATTCAAGACAAGGTATGATATATACTGTGTGGAAGCTGAATAGTTGTAGACATGATGTTTAGGGGCTCACCTCGATGAGTCTCAGGACTCCTTGGAGTTGCCAGTAGTAATAATAATTTAAAGAAATGGACATTAAAAGAATACGGATTAAAAGCATACATTAAAAGACAAAAATGCCACTTGCATAAATATTAAGCAAAAACATAAAATGTCAAATTAATATACTTTAAAGCTGTTTCATTACACTGCATTAAATCTTCTCAGGTACATATATTATTAATGTGTATTAAGTAGCATTGCAGATGATGATCCATGGTTTGTGTTTTACCACATGAGCAGCTGTCATTGTCGGTGTAGCCTCATCTGCTCATATTCTGCTTTGGTCTGCCCATTCTGGAACGAAGTCTATTCAATGTCTTCCATTTTTGCCAGTCAAGATGTGAGCCGGAAGGAAGATTCGTTTAAGTTCGGAGCCTCTGGAGATTGTTCTTGCCACGTTGTTGACCTTGTAACTTTTATGGAATCAACCAATGGTTTCACTGAGTGAATAAAACTTTTCCTTGATCTTAGCCTCTTTATGTACTGCAACATGTCCATTCAACGGATGCCATTCATCATTTAGTTGTTGTTTCTGCTCATATCTACTCTGTGTAGTCCTTCTGATGTGAGGAGGTGCAATACCAAACAGTGAGTATACATGGTCAATTTTATCAATACATGGTAATGTGCCGACATGTTTTATTAAGAACCTTATAATTTTGAGACATGTGATGATCTTTCTCAAACAGGGCTAGCATACTCGGCTATCAAAAAGCAGAGCCAGTGCAGTGGTGTGCAGTACTTGTGGATTTGCACCCCACTGAGATGATGTTAATTGGCACAGAATATTATATGTTTCAGTTTTAGCTGCTGTCTTCTCTATGTGTTGCTTATAATTTAAAGTACTATCTAGCGCAACACCTAGGTAAGTTGAATTTGGATAATTGACCAGTTTCACGCCATCCCATTCTATGTTCAACTCTTTCCTCGCCTCCCTATTATCGAGATGGAAAAGACACATTTGGGTTTTACTGGGATTTGGTTTCAGTGGTTTTCCTTATACTAAACTGTAAGGGTTGGCCATTAGTATATATATTGAAGAGGAGGGGAGATCACACACTTCCCTGAGATAGACCATTTTTCTGGGTATGCCATCTGGTCTTTTTTTTTTTTTTTTTCTTTTGTTGATTTTTAACCACTCTGTTTCTGAAAATCAACAAAGAATCTTCTGCTGAACAGCATCTACCTAAATATCTCCACTAACCAATAGCTGTTTGTCATGCTGTAAATTTTAACTATAAGCTTTCTAAGATTTAGTGTGTCATATGCTGCTGTCAAATCTATAAATACAGCATCTGTTGCTAACCCCTTTCAAAGTTGTCCTCAATAAACTGTTACGTTTAATACTTGTCCAGTGCAAGATCTTCCTGGTCTAAATCCTGCCTGTTCTTTTATCTGCACTTTCTCTATTTCTAGACTTAGTCTGTTCAAGATTAACCTCTCATACAGTTTCAGTTGTGCATAGAAGAGCTATAGACCTGTAGCTCTTTGGATCCTGAGCAGGTTTACCCAATTTCAGGATAGGTATTACTTTCATTTGTCTCCATATGCTGGGTATTTTAGCAAATTTCCAATAAAAGTTGAAAAATTTTAACAACCACTCTGTTGCCTTTTCTCCCAGATTCCTTAGTATCTCATTTCTGATATCATCTATACCGGCAGCTTTTCCTGGTTTTAAGGCTTTTAGGGCATTTTTTAGTCCCTCTTTAGTAAATGGTGCTTCGAAGAGATTATTTTCTGAATTCCTAACTTTTTAATATAATCTTTAGATATTTTTCCTTCGGTACTTGGTTTACCATTCAGAGATAGCTGAGTTGCAATTTGGTTTGCATTTATATTAACTTCGGTTGCTGCTGTTGTGGGGTCACCAGATAATTTTTTGAGTAAGAGCCAGGCTTCCTGCTACTGTGCTTCATATCTAAGCTTTTAATTTTCACATTGTCGAGTCCTTTTTTCAGACAGTGCTGCTATAAGTTCCTTTCCTGCATCAATTGTTTCTGATGAAAATGGATCTTTATCATATAGATTACAATATATTTCATATATTTTCACGTTGTGCACTGTAAAACCTGGAATGTAATATGTTCTACAACCTCTTGGGATGTGTCTGGTAGCAGACCATCTAATAGCTTTGATGAACTTCCATAATTTTCTGGTTTGGGTGAAATATTGATCAGGTTTATGTCTAATTCTCTTGAACTGTTCCCAGTTAGCTTTTTTTAAAATCATCTTCTGAGTGGGATCTCCTTAAGTCGAACTTGTGGGAAAACTTGTAGCATTATTGGTCTATGTTGTGAACTTGGGATTGGTGCAAGTACCTGTTTAGTGCACAGATTAGCTATTCTATTATTAACAAATCCAAGGTCTGGGTTATAACCTCTTTTCCATCTTCCACTGTTAAATGATAATGGCTGTTTAGGATCGTGTATAAGATTCATTTGATTACTTTCAGCCCACTGTTTAACTAACTCTCTATCCTCATTTGTTTCACTATAACCCCACTCTGTGCTATGACTGTTCAAGTTGCCTATAGTAATAGCAGATTTCCTTTTGTCAAGTACTGAGACATTTCAAAAGCAAAGGTTATACCAGGTGGTTTATATACTGAGAAAACACTGATGTTATCCAGATCTATTCTAAGGATTTCTATGTTATTTTGGTTTGTGATTAGGCATCCTGTAACCTGGAGCTCCTGCCGAGTGAAGATAGCACTTCCATACTTTTCATGTGGTATTTCTTTTATGAGCTTCATTCCAGCAATTTTAGGTCTGGCTTGTTGAAGTCCTTTGTGTGTCTCCTGTAGACATAAAATATCACATTTTTGTTCTTTACACATTTTTGCAATAAGATCTTATTTTACAGAGGAGAGGCCCTTTATATTGTGTGAGATGATTGTCAGGGTTGGTTCCCATAAGGCTGTTGAGTTTTAGTCATTGTCTCTGATAAAGAAGATGCTAGTTGCACTATAAAACTGTAGAAAACTATAGAAGACTTTTTGCACTATGCTATACTGTAGATCCCTACTTAATGATATACATTTTAACAAGTTGATCACTTAGTGATTTCATCTTTTACTGAGTGATAGTTCCTCCCCCATCCCAACTGGATTAGTAGTGCTATCAGTCTACTGCGTAATGGTACTACTCATTCATATAATTCCCATCTGATTTACCATTCTGACCTAAAACTGCGAAAGTATGCAGGCTGATGTCTACTAACCTTGGATACAGTGACTATCCCCCATGCATTGCTAACATCTTTCCAGGTCAAGATGGAATAATTGCTCTTTCTAGTTAGAGGCAAATCTTCAGATACCATTACCAGATCTACCCACAACTGTCTTTGCATCTTGTAATTCAAACTCAAATAATTTGAGTGCTAAGAGACTATGTTCAGCATTTTTTCCCTTTCTGTTCTCACATTTACTTGCCTGAAGTAACTACACAATCAACTACAGTTTCCCCAGTAGCTGTGGATGCTTCATATTTGCATTTCTACTCTCTCACTCAATAATTTTCTCTAGACACTGCAAATCCATCCAAGCACAGTTATGTATTAGGTCATTTTCCCATTAAATTCACTCTATTCAGTCTGCAATTAATCTTCTTTATGAAGTTAGTTTGCTGTTTTTTTTGTTGATGTATTCACTTTTTTTAAATCGTGGGGAGGTATTTTAATTTTTGGGGAGGTATTTAAACATGGGCAGGTCAGAAGTATTGTGAATTGTATTATAAATATTAATTAATATTGACTAATGAAGTTGTTCATGGTTTTAATTTTTTTTTTACTTTCAAAATTGACAAATGTGATTCATAATTTTCTTTTAGAAATAAATGGGTTACAAGATGTTAATAAACAACTAGAAGTGGAATATGCTGTGGTAGATAAAAGCAAAAAAAAATATTTAAGCTTGCCATCTCTGCCTAGAATTACCAGTCAGCCATGCATTATTGAAAGCAGTCTTTCAGACCAAGAACCACCTGTACCTCCCAAAAAGTTTATGCATAAAAGGTAAGAATCTGTCTAAAGACATGGGAAATGCAACTTTTTATATAAAAAGTTGCATTTCCCATGTCTACATAATATTAAGTAGTTTTTTAATAGCTTTTTTTTTTTTCTTTCAGCATACATTTCAGTTTGAGACATGGACAAAACCCACTTCAATCTATTTACTGATGTTAAGCTTAACAACAATTGTCCCTTTAAAATATTTTAAAATAATTGCCAAAATATTAGTATGATGACTACTGTTTGTTCTTTTTTTTGAAGCACAGTAATAATAAAATATCAAAAACTTAATGGTCAGTTGGACACTGACAACTCATAAATTTGAACCAACTTTATTTCAACATTTTCTTAAAATAACTGTAGTATTAATAAGGTTATTAGCTTTGTTAAAAATATTACCTACCATAATCCTCACTGACTCACAAATGCATTTTAGTTTACTTTGAATATAAATTTACTTTGTGTATATTATTATTATTCAGACCTCTATGAAGTCAAGACTCATCCCAGGAAGTTCTTCCAGGGAAACACAGTCTATCAAGACTCCTTGCAAAAGGTCCCTCCTAGGAAACAGTCTATCATGCCACTCCTTAAACTCATTGACCATTCTCGCTCTCACCACTCTATTAGGACATTCCATGGTTCAACCAACCTCCATGCAAAGAAACCACTCCTCACCCTCTTGCTCACAGCTTCCTTTCATAACTTCCAGGGATGTCTCCTTTTCATCACTCCTTCCTGCAGTTCAACCAAGTGAAAGAACTCCCCAGTGTCAACCCTTTTAACCACCTCTCAACAGTTTAAAAGTCTCAATCATATCACCTCTTCTTCTATCTACCAAACTCTGTAGTCCATATTCCCTCAGCCGATCCTCATAACTAACATAGTACAATCCTGAAACCATCTTTGTTATCTGCCTCTGTACCCTTTCCACAGTTAATTTATCCCCTTCAAATCCTGGAGACCAGATCTGAGAACAATAGTCTAAGTGTGGTCTGATGAGGGTCTTATACAATGGAATGATAACTGTTTTATCTCTGTAGGTCAGTGTCCTTCTCAGTATTGCAGCAATCCTCTGGATTACCTTCACCACCTTCGCAATATGTCCCCTGAATTTCAGGTTTCTATCAATCATCAACCCCAGATCTCTTGTCTCCCCTATTTCCTTCAGCACAACTCCACCAATAGAATATGAAATTTCCCATCAATGTGTCCCAAACTTCAAGACCTTACATTTTGCTGCATTAAACTGATATCCACATTCATATGCCCATCTGGCTAGTTTATTCAAATCCTCTTGCAGGGCTGCCATATCTGCACTATTACTAATAACCCTTCCCAGCTTCACATCATCTGCAAACAACTGAATATCTCCCTGCAATCCACTGACAATGTCATTGATATAAAGGTTAAACAATATAGGTCCCAGTACTGAGGGACCCTGTGGGACCCTACTTGTAACCTTCTGCCTCCTTGAAACTGCCCCACCACACACAACTCTCTGATACCTATCAGATAGCCAATCCTGAATCCAGTTGACCAACCTGACATCCAAACCCATGTGCTGCAACTTAAACATCAGCTTATCATGTGGCACCCTGTCGAATGCCTTTGCTAAATTCAAGAAATTGGCAGTATATGCCTTTCCCTCATCTACTGCTCTTGTAACTTTATTATAAAAGGCAATCATATTACTAAAGCAAGAGCATCCCTTAACAAATCCATTTTGATTCTCACAACAGCCTCATCTGCCCAACGCTGTATATAGTCCCTCACTAATTTCTCCAATATCTTAACAACTGCTGATGAAACACAAACTGGTCTATAATTTGACACAGTCTGCTACCGCCCTTATGCAATGGCACTATCTTACCTTCCTTCCATTCCCTGCGCACCTTTCCCATAGCCAGACTTTCATTGAAAAGCCATGTTAAAGGAGCTATCGGTACTTTAGCACATTCTCTCAAAACTCGTGGTGAAATACCATCCAGTCCCACAGCTTTATTGACATCCAGAGTACTCAGTATTTGGAACACATTCTCCTCCTGCACCTCTAAACCTCGAACCTGCTCTATCCTGCTAGTCTTAAAATTTACTTCATCAGGATGAAATACTCCAATAAAATGTTCATTGAACAATTTCACTATGTCCTCTGCATCAGTCACTCTATTCCCATTTCTATCCCACAATGTCATTCTTCCACAATCACTTCTCCTCCTACTGGCCACATAGCTAAAAACATTCCCTAGGATTTTCTTTTGGCCAGTCTCTTCTCATATTCCAGTTTTGCCTTCCTTACCATACTAGTCACTCTCCTAGACTGTGTCTTATATTCTTCATGCATCTGCCCTTCACCTGTCTTCTTATCTCTTCCATAGCCTCTTTTTCACATGCAGTATATTCATAAAGGCAAACTAAATTGAATCTTTTTGAGACATGCACTTTATGTTCAGTAGACTTGATTGATCTTTTTTACTGGGTTAAAATAGAAATGAATTATAAAACCAGAGGAAAACTCATGTAAATAACTTTATTAACATAGAATTTCCTACTCAGCAAACAAAAAAACGTTTGCTTACACTTAGATAAAGGATTTAAAAACCAAGAATATGATTTCTTGGCATCTTTAATTTATAGTATAATTAAGTTAAAAAAAAACTTTCAACATCTCTCACTGATCTGGAGTATTTTAGTAATAAGGTGTGACACTGTTTAACTAATTGTATATGAAAATATGACTTCTGCATTATTTCAATCCTGGTATCATTTCTGTGTCTGGTCCCCACTGATGACACCTCAATGAAGGTCGAAGTACAGAGGTTCTGCTCAGTGGTTGTTTTCTGCCTCTCACTAAGGGGGAAAACCACCACTTAGTTTGCTATCCTGGAGTGATTCAGGCCAGGAGTGATGAGCTCGGCAGTGATCCTTTAGGGTCACTCAGTAAGATTTAGAGTGATCTTCTAGATCACTTCATTTTTGGAGTGGTATCCCTGCACTTTAACATACCTAGTAAAGGTCGAAACCAGTCTAGGTAGTAGCATTGATATGTGTATTGCATTATGGGATACGAAGGCAATTGGTGTGAAGCCATTAGCCTCTATATACAAGTAGACTGGTCATGAAGTTACTTCACGCTCAAACTACAGTTGACCCTTGAACGTGGGTTGGAGCCGTGTGGTTCCACTTATATGCATTCTTTTAAAAAATAAATATTTGGAGTTTTTTTTGGAGATTTGCAACAATTTAAAAAAAATCGCTGCTACTCTTGTAACAACAAGAGTAGCAGCTGCCTGCCATCCGTTTACAATACAAGTGCAAACATGCTGAACATGCTTTCCCTGTTCTTCTTTTATTCCATCTACCACTATGATATAAATTCTTCTACTTCTCATGTATGGGCTTGATATAGAAATTAAAAATTACTGAATAACGTAATGATTAGGGCTGCCATGCCATATTATGGTATTATCACTTTAACACAACACAATATGTTCTGAGGAAATTTTACTTTTTTCACTGAAAGAAAATTTTCAGGAAGGAAAAATTCTCTGCTCAGCTCTAAGGCTGAGTACTGTAGCCACTTAAAACTAATAAAGTTATTCTTGTCATATACAGGATTTAAATAGATCTTTTTCAGGTGATGTGTGGTGAAGGTACTACTGTATCTTAGTTCAAAGAATGTAATTTTCCATTTGGCTTGCAGGGCTTGTTAAAATTCCATCTAGGACTTTTTTATGCAAATTCCTCCCATGAAAGGTTGCAGTACTATAGGACATTGGCACTTTGTACATGCTGAGCATTAGATAACCAAGAAACTGTGCTTTATTAACCAAATATGGAACTTTTTAGAAGCCACTTCAAGCCTCTGGTAAATGTGATCTCACATTGGGTGATAACAAGGCATTCACAAATATTCATGAGGATGGTAGGATTCAGATCCAAAACTGTTGGTTGGAGAATGAACTACTCACCCAACAAGACCTACAGTTGTAAGAACATTTATATTGGCTATTCAGATTGTGTTAGCCATTCTCATGTACAATTAGCAGGTGCCTACTATAACCTCATTTTTATTCTCTATTAAGCTTCAGCTTAATGAGAAGAAAAAATTGGTTCTAATTAAATTAAGCCTAGTTGAAATTCATCTTTTTTTTTTTTTTTCCATTGTTAGAATTTTTTCTAATATCTGTTCCACATCTAAGGTTTAGAAGAACCTACATAACATTACTGCTAGGTATGGTGTGCATATGAGGTTTGGAAAAGAAGAAACATAATTATTATTATTATTATACAAATTTCTCCCATTAAAGGTTGCAATTTAGGACTGGTCCCCAGGATTTCAGAAAAAATAGACAGAACACTACACAAATACAACATCAAAACCACCTTTAAACCCCCAACAAAATTAAGGCACCTACTCAGTTCTTCCAAGGATCCCCTGCCATACCTAGCCCACCCAGGGGTTTACAAAATAGATTGCACATGTAACATACCATACATAGGGGAAACAGGGCGAACCATCCCAATCAGAAAGGATGAACACAAATGACATAAAATATCTCCATTTTGGAAAAACTGGCCTTTCTCACCATGCACTCCAAACATACCACAGAATTGATTGGAAAGGTACTAAGTCCCTACACTGCACCAAAACCTGGTTCAAGCGGAAATTCAAGGAAGCATGTGAAATGCTCAAACATAATCTGAATAAAAATGGTCTAACCATTCCAAGAATGTGGAGGACCCATCTGCAACCTTCATAGCAACCACGAAGAAAAATCTCAATACAAGAAGACTTGGTGAAGTGTTTTTTTTTTGTTCCTGAACAATTAGCAACCTGTAATGTACAAATCCAGAAGATAATCATAATATAACAATATAAACTGTATAATTCCAGAAGAATCCCAGTACATGAGGACTTTAGCAGAGTTTATTGTAGTTTTTGTTTTTGTGTTTTTTTTTTATCACTAGAGGACAGGCTAAGAAAAAAGATTAGTTAACAACGTAGATCTAATTTTCCTGTATAGAGTGCAACAGCATCTAGCTTGGTTCTTATACACATGTATCCTTCTGATGATGACCTCAAAACAGGGGTCTAAATGTCAAGTTATCATTTTATTATTAATCGGTAAAATAATCTTTTCAACATGTGTGTTTTGTGTCCCTAAATTCATAAATATGAGTGCTAATCACTGTGTAACCTTAAAAGAAACAGTCTATGAGATAGATGATCTCACTGCTGACTCACTATCAGTTAAATTGCTCTTCTCTGGACAGCATCAAGAATTTTTAGGGAGGTTTTTGATGTACCACCTCCAAATATGTGAACAATATTCTAAGATGAGCGCATTTGGGATTTAGTAGCCGGATGGATTTTTTAGTCTGAGGAAGCTATCACTGTGGTGCATTTATGCAAATTAGTGTCAGTCCAATAAGATCTGTTTTTGATTTTTGTTGAGCATGCTTTCATCAGCAAAACCGTGGATAGGATTATTGGTTAATGAGAGGTCATTTATGTCTAGGAGAAAGTGGATAGGTGATAGTCCAAGGCATTCCGTTGTTGAAGACTATGGAGAATGGAAGGTATACAGAATCAAATGCTTTGGAACTGTCAAGAGCAACAGCACACCATTTCTCTAAACCTTTTCATGGTATCTATTCAGTGGTTGATATATGCTAAGAGGTCTGCCATGGATCTGAAGTTTTGGAATTCATTATCATCAAATTCATGACATGTATCTTCAGGTGGTGTACAGGATAATTATGACAGTACTTCATGAAAAAGTTGCATCATTACTAACTTCTGATCAACAGTTTTCCTTCAAATTAATCTGTTATCTGTCAATATTCAATGTTATCAGATCTTATATTTCTGTCTTTTAAGGTGCTTTTTACCATATCAATCCATCTATATTGTTGTCTTCCTCTGGGTCTCTTTCCTACTGACCTGGCAAAGAACACTTGTTTTGCTAATCTTTACTGTACCATTTTGTTTAAGTGACCATACCATTTGCTATTAGCTCAACTAACATATTCCTGAATGCTAACAGTTGCAAGTTCTTATCTAATATCCTCATTTTTAATGTAGATGATACTGCCATTGATGCCATTTATTGACTCCACTAATCTTTCTCAGGAGTCTCATATCAGAGATCTCCAGTCTTTGATCAAGTGTTTTATTTCTAACCTAGCTCTCAGATCCATAAGTTAAAATTGGTTTGAATACTGTCATGTATATAGCTAATTTAGTATTTTGACTAATTTCTTTCTTATTCCATATAAATTTATTCAGCTGACTTCCTACCATACCACCTTTACTAATTTTGTTGTCTATTTCTATATTTAATTTACCATCTTCACTAAAAATCGTGCCTAAATAGTTGAAATATTTCAAATATTTTACTTGTTATTTTACTAAGTATTTATAGTGTAATATTTACCTGTTACTTTACTAAATATTTTACTAAGTTGAAATATTTTGCTTGTTCTATAGGTTCACCATTCAAGATACAGTGATGTTTTCAATGTTTTTGCCTATTTTCTCTCTGTCTTTTTATTGGTGATTTTCATACCATATTTATTACAACAGTTATTCAATTTAGTCAGGGAATCTTGCAGACTTGTACTGGATTTATTCAGTATAACATCACCTGCATAAAGTAAAGAGCTAAGATTAACATTGCCAATTTTGATATCAGATTTAATACCACTTTCCTCCATAATGTGATCCATATAGATAATGAATAACCATGGATAAAATGTGCATCCTTGTTGCACACTTGATTTAACATTAAACCATTTCCTGTGACTCCTTCAATTCTAACTGCTATGCACAGCTTAAATACACTATATATTGCTTGATATAATGTTGCATTTATATTATATAACTGTAGCATTTTAAAGAGCTTTCCTCTTGACATCTTGTTATATGCTTTTTCTAGATCAACAAAACTTGAATACAAATCCTTGTTATATTCCCAAGATTTCTCAACTATTTGTCTTACAGCAAGAATCCGATCTGGACAACCTGTATTTGACCTGAATCCAGCTTGTTCTTTACCAAGCTTCCTTTACACAATTTTTCTTAGCTGTTTCTGAAGTATACTTGCATAAATGAATCTTTGGACTCTTTAGAGGCATCACATAATAATAATAAGAATAATCTTACCATGAACATTTAGTAAGGAAATACTTCTGTAATTATCACATTAGTTTTATTTCCCTTTTTATAGATGGTTCTATGAGAACTTTGCTCCAAACATTCAGAATTGGACCCTCTGATCAGGACACCTGAATTATGCAATGTAGCCACTGGTAAAATTTTTATACCTTCATATTTGAGCATTTCTGGCTGAATTTCATCTACTCCAGCTGCCTTTCCACATTTAAGGATTTTGATTACTTTTTCTACTTCAAGTATGGATATGTATTCCCAACTGAATTCCTGTTGGGAGTTTTCTATCATCATGCTAACACTGCTTGTCTTGTTTCATTTAGCAGTCTTTCAAGTAATTACTTCAAACATCTAGATATCTTTATCATATCTGATTCCTTTTACAGTAATTTTTTCTCCATTTATAAGGTTTTTTTTAGTAATTAGTAGAATGTTAACAGAAAAGAGTTAGTGTTTGAATCCATACTGTTGGTGGCAGTGGGGGCTCTTGATAGCAAAGTTGACTATTAATGATCTTTTCCATTATTTGGGTAGGGTCAAAGTGAAGGCAATTGGTTCATAATTTGACTGCAGACATCTCCCTTTTGTGGCATATGTTGGGTCTGTGCTATGCTATGTGTTTTGGATAAGCATTGGGAGAGTATAAATAATGATGCTGGACCATGTTGTTTCTGGAGCTCAACTTTTGGGTACAAGGAAGATACTGTTAGGACCACAAAAGTTTTTGATATGTAGGTTATTTAACCCACTCTGCTGGCGATGACATGTTTATACATGAATCAAAACATGGATGTGAAGTATCCAATAAAATTTAATAATATTCTGTGAACATAGATATGAAGCATAAAATTGGCTGATATATTCATCCACATGGTAGGAAAGGAAATTAAGACTATTCTGATGTCTTTGCCAAAAGATCAACAGGAGGCATATGGTACACTGTTTTTTTTTTTTCTGGAAGAGTAAGTGATTTCCCTCCATCATCTGTGCAGAAGATGGTGCCAAAGAATGATATCAGGAAGTAGCTTTATCTTTAGGTGTAACAATGGTAGCATCTGGATGTGTGTTTGTGAGATAGAGAGAAAGAGAGAAGCATTGTTGAGCAAATGTTGCATCTGACAGTCTTTCAAAGGAACCAGAAGGTACTGCTGTCATTTTATTGAACAACAGAAAAGTTTTCTTCTGTTGGCTCTTTCAAAGTGAGGTTTGGATTTGCTGATTGGTGTTTGCATTTGGAGCTTGCTTCAGTGTTGGCTGAGTCTGAAGCTGGAATTCTTGTCGCAAGCCACCTGTGGTACGCTGAATTTTTTTTCTTGAACCACCATGATACATCTGTTAAACCATGGCTTGTAAAATGTGTGGTCATTTTGGGTGAAAATAATTTTTGTAACTTGCTCAGAGCATGGATCTGGATCAGAATTGCAAAAGCAATAGATAGTCGGAACACAGAATGATTATCCCATTTGGAACCTATGTAATGCCTAAGGACATGATGGGGTTGATGGTGATTGAGGGGTAGAAGGGATGCTCCATGGAAGAGGAAACATGGAAATATATCCTGAGTTACTGAGAGGAAACCTGCAATATACCTAGAAGAGTTGGTTAAAAGAAGATCAAAGCTATGAGGAGAGTGGAGAAAGTTGGATTGGTAGATGCTTGATTTGCATTAGATATTGCCTATAGCAAACACTTCCACATCTCTTCCATCTTGGATAGCAACATTTCTGCTGTAGATGTTGATAAAGTAAATGTGAAAGTAATTATTTTTTATACAGAGTTTTAATAGTATTTTTGTTAGGAGTTGGTTTTTAAAGGATTTTTTTTATTACATGATGCTATCATTACCTCTGTTTGATTTGGATTTTTTTAAATTTTTTTTTTTAGCACACATGAGTCTGCAAGGCCTATTAGCAAATAAATGTTGAGTGAGCAGAAATCAAGCAAAGTGATGGTTAATATTCCTCTTAGAGAGTTAGATGATGTAGTCTTGAGAAAATACTTTGTGGGGAAAGTTGTTCCACAGAACTGAGGTAGATGAAATGAAAAATTACTAAGCTGGTTTGGTGAATCAGCAGTTCAAGTGTGAAAGGCTTTTCAAAAAGGTCAGACTTTAGTGATAGTCTAAACTAATGGTACACAGCAAATTTGAAATTATCTGAGAAAAATGTCATCCCATATGAACAATAAACACTAAAAACATGTAAAAGATCACAGTTAAGGGAATCAAGACGTGAAACATTCTAACGTGTTATCTGCACTAAGAAATGAAGTATTTTATGTAAATCTGTTTTTTTCATTTGGATGAGGAACTTTTTTTTTTAAACAGTGCGAGAGTTATACTTTTGACTAATGATGATGATGAGTGAGAGACCATATACAGCGTTGGGCAGATGAGGGTAATGTTATCTGTGAAAGTCAACATGGATTTAAGGAGCACTCTTTCTTTAGTAATATGATCGCCTTTAATAATAAAGTGACAAGAGCAGTTGATGAAGGAAAGGCATATACTGCCATTTTTTTGGATTTTGCAAAGGCATTTGACAGGGTGCCACATGATAAGCTGATATTTAAGTTGCAGCAGATGGGTTTACATGTCAGGGTTAGTCAACTGGATTCAATCAGCCCTGCAAGAGAATTTGAATAAACTAGCCAGATGGGCAAATGAATTGGGGGTGTTGGTTTAATGCAGCAAAATGTCAAGTTTTGAAGTTTGGAATACATCAATGGGAGGCTGCATACTCGATTGGAGGAGCTGTACTGGTGGAGGTAGGGGAGATAAGGAATCTGGGGGTGATGATTGATAGAAAACTGAAATTCAGGGAGCATATTGCAAATGTGGTGAAGGTAACCCAGAGGATTGCTGCAATACTGCAAAGGACACTGACCTGCAGATATAAAAGAGTTATCGTTCCATTGTATAAGACCCTGATCAGACCACACTTAGACTATTGTTCTCAAATTTGGTCCCCAGGACTTGAAGAGGATAAATTAACTGTAAAAAGGATACAGAGTAGGATAATAAAGATGGTTTCAGGACTGTACAATGTTGGTTATGAGGATCAGCTGTGGGAATGTGGACTGTAGAGTTTGATAGATAGGAGAGGTAATATGATTGAGACTTTTAAACTATTGAGAGGTAGTTACAGGGTTGGCACTGGGGAGTTCTTTCGCAGCAGAAAGGAGCAATGACAAGGGACCATCCCTGGAAGTTGCAAAAGGAAGCTGTGAGCAAGAGGGTGAGGAGTGGTTTCTTTGCATGGAGGATGGTTGAACTGTGGAATGCATTGCCTGATAGAGTGGTGAGAGGTAAGAACAATCAATGAGTTCATGGATTGGTATGATAGACTTTGTGTTTCCTAGGAAGGATCTCCCACGATGAGTCTGAGTCCATGGAGGCCTGAATAACAATTATAATAATAATGTTCCTACATTGCACTGGCAAGTAAAAATGCTGTTTTTTTTTGGAATATCAAAGAATCTTGTTATTTCCTAAAGGAAGTTTAAGGAATTTTGACATGATGTAATATATATTATGAATTGTTAAATTCCTTAGATTAACATTTGTAGGCTATTTTTTTTTTGTGGCTAAACATATTCAATGAGTGATTCAGTTTATGCTAGTTTTATCATTTCTAATTATTCCTTGTTGGTGCGTGAATAATTTCTGAAACCAGTTCTGATTATGGGAAAAACTATTATTTCCTTTGTTATATTGAATTGAAGGACAATAACAAGATGGACAAGATTTTCACGGTACTTTACTTCTTCAAGCCACATTAGGTTATTTCACTGCAGAAAAATAAAAATCCAAAATATACCACCTAAAGAGATTCACAAACATTCATGCCACAGTGAGATTTAAACTTTCAGTCTGTTGGTTGAAAAATGGAGATGCTATTCATTTGTCCAACCAAGCTAGCATTAAGCCTCTAAGTTTTGTATTTTCATGAACTCTGAGACAGTTCAAAACTTAGCAGTTCCAAAATAACAGTCAAGCTAATAAAAAGCAAATATATCTGTAATCTGCATAAGGAGGGTGTGAGCAGGAGCATAAAGAGCAGGTTCTTCGCATGGAGAGTGGTAGGTGAGTGGAATGAGTTTCCTGACATATTTATTTATATATATATTTATTGTGAGTATATGGATTACAGACTCTGGTGAACAGGAGAAAGAGGCCTATAAACTTTTGAATGGGAGTTATAGCATTTCAAATGATGAAATTTTTCGTTATATGGAAGGCGGAGAGAGAACACCGGGACATCCATGGAAGTTAAGGTTGTTCTCAGTCAAGAAAGGGGTAAGAACTAGGTTTTTCTCTCAGAGAGCAGTGAGTGAGTGGAATAATTTGCCCTTAGGGGTAGTGAGTGCATCTAGTGTAAATGAATTTAAGGGAAGGTATGATAACTGGGTTGGGCAATTTACAGCCTCCCTCGATGAATCCTTGACTCCCTGGAGGTCTCAGATAATAATAATAATATCTTATGGCTTGTACACATGGTTAAAAGACAATAAGATAAAATACATATGAATATAGATAATATACACATATGATGATATAAATTAAAAAAAATAAAGCATTCAGGCAACTACAAATATGAAATTTCTGACAAGCATCAGACAGAAGATTAATCATATTTTATTATTATTATTATTATTACCCCAAGACCTCGTGAAGTCAAAGACTCATCTGGGAGGTCCTTTTATCACACACATCTCATCATACCATGTCTTAAACACACTCAAACTCCTTGCAGACACCACACTCTCAGGCAAGGCATTCCAATCATTCACAACTCTGCATGAAAAAAACCTGCCTCTTACTCCCCTACTCACACCCCCTTTATACAGTTTCCAGGGATGACCTCTGGTTCTCCCCTGATCTCCCACTATTCTCTGTAGAACTTCTTCACCATTGATCCTATCACAACCCCTTACCAACTTGTAGGTCTCTATCATATCTCCCCTCTTCCTCCTATCCACCAGACTTTGCAAATTACATCTTCTCAATCTTTCCTCATACTCGACATTTCAGAGGTCAGAAACTACCTTAGTTAGTCTCCTTTGGACATTTCCAACATCTCTTCATCCTTCTGAAAACCCGGTGACCAAATCTGGGCACAGTAGTCCATGTGTGGCCTAATCAAAGCCTTATACAACGTAACTAGATTCTCCATGCTTCTACAAGTCAGTGTCCTCCGCATCATTCCCAGAAGCCTTTGTGTTGTCTTCACAATTTTGGCGATGTGTCCCCTAAATTTTAGATCCTTATCCACTATCATCCCCAGATCTTTTATTTCCTCTACCTCCAACAATGTATTCTCACCAAGCATAAATTCTGCATCCCATCTTTGTTTTCCAAATTTTAAAACCTTACATTTTGCAACATTGAACTCTCATCCCCATTTCCATGCCCAATCACTCAATTTATTCATGTCTTCTTGTAAGGCCACAACATCCTCACTACTCTTTATGGTTCGTCCCAACTTTACATCATCTGCAAACAACTGAATATCTCCATCCAAATCTTCACCAATATCATTAATATACAAGTTAAACAGTAATGGCCCTAAAACAGACCCCTGAGTCACTCCACTAGTGACTTCCCTTTTCCTGGATATCACACCTCCATACACAACGTGTTGATACCTATCAGATAGCGAGTCTCCAATTCAATGTACTAATCTAATATCGAACCCCATCTGCTCTAGTTTGACTGTCAACTTATCATGAGGTACTCTATCAAAAGCCTTTGCAAAATCCAAGTATATTACTGTGTATCCTTCTCCTCTGTCCAAGGAAACAGTCACTTTATTGTATTAAGTAAGTAGATTACTGAAACATGACCTCCCTTTAGCAAATCCATGCTGCCCATCAACGATAATACCATTGTTATCAACCCAACTCTAGATCCTAGTTCTCACAAGCTTCTCCAACAACTTAACCACAACACCTGACACACAGATAGGCCTATAGTTTGATGCTTGAGTTCGATCACCTCCTTTACAAAATGGCACAATCTTACCATCCTTCCACTCCTTAGGAAACTTGACTGAGTGCAAGACTCGTTAAAAAAAATATGTCAAGGCAAGTGTCAACTCCCTGGCACATTTCTTGAAAATACGTGGTGATATATTATCAAGTCCCACAGCCTTATTTACATGTAGTTTACTCAACTCCCCAAACACCTCTTGCTCGCTTACAGTTAGTCTCTCCTCCCCATCATCAACTGCTCTCAATCCCTCCATGAAGTCACATTCACAAGATTGAAAGATCTTTATGAACTGCTCATTAAGTTTCTCCACAACACATTCTGCAACAGCTGTCTTTATACCATTTTCTCCAATTAATGTCATCCTTCCATAATCATTCTTTCTTTTGCTGGCTACATATCGAAAGAACTCCCTAGGATTCTTTTTGGCTTCATTAGCTAACTACTGTTCATACCTCTCTTTAGCTACTCTCACCAACCAAGTCACCCTCCTTGCCTGGTCTTTGTAGACCTCATGAAATTGGTTACTTCCACTTCTCTTATGCTGCCTCCACAATGCCCTTTTTCTCTGTATCGCATGCTTAATCTCTTTATTCATCCATTTCACGCCTACTTTATTTAACCTTCTCACCATTGGAATATATTTAACATTACATCTACTAGATAGTTTTTGAAAATACCCCAAGCTGCATTGATCTCTTTTCCAGCTAACTCGTCATTCCCACTACACCTGCAAGCTGTCTCCTGAGCTCTTCATAATCACCCCCCCCCCCTTGTAGTTCCACATATACCCTTTGCTCACAGGGGTCCTCGCACTGCTGGCAACCACCCAGGTAATCACCTCATGGTCACTCTCACCAATTGGAGCATGGTTTAACACCTCATTTATAATTACATCCTCTGATGAGATGACCAAATCCAATACCCTCAATCCTCGTGTGTCCTCTGCTAAATACTGTCTGAGGTAGTTCTCCCTCAAAAACTGAAGAAACTCATTTTCTTTACTTCCAGTTGCTATCTCATCATTCCAGTCTATATTGCCATAATTAAAATCACCCATAATGATCACCCTTTTCTTATTTGTTTGGCTAATTTGACTATACACTTCACTATCACCACCATCCACATTACCTGGCCTATAACAGCGTCCCACCAAGTATTTGATTCCATTCTCCTCTATCTCACACCATACTGCTTCAAAACCACTGGCACTATTTCTGTCTTGCATCTCTACTTTGTATGGACATAACTCTTTCTCTTATCATCAATAGCACTCCCCCTCCCTTTTTACACCTTCTATCCTCACGAAACACATCATACCCTTCCATCTCTATTCCTGTCAGGATGTCATCCTCTTCCAACAATGTCTCACTTATTCCGACAGTCTTTGGGTGAACAGACGCAATTAGTACAACCATTTTATCTGCCTTGTTTCTTATACCTCTATCATTTGTATACAAACACAACAGCTCATTTCTGGATCTACAGCTAGTTACACTGATACCACTCACTCAATGTGATCTCTACATGCTCGACTGGGGCCATTTCCCTGTCTGCTTCTTCATTTTAGAACCCTTTGCAATTCCAACTGTTTCGTCTTGGAGCATCTGCCTTTCTCACGCTGTGTACCCCTGTCCTCCCTGTTTCCCTGCTCCTCTTGCACACCTATTCTCTCATTTTCTATACTCATACCACTCACTTCCCCATTTATATCCACCTGTTCACTTCATCCCTCAAACTCATTCCATTAACAAACTTTACTCCCATCTCCTCACACATTTCAACCAGCATATCATTTATAATTCTTGCTCTCCGCCTCATTTCACCACATACCTAGGCAACACACTGACTACCCTTCCTGTCACACTATTCTCTTTTATCCTTCCAAGCAGCCTCCTGATATCCATTCTGATGTGCTCTTTGTCCTCTCTCAAATGATTTGTACCAATTAATACTATTAACTCTTTTGCTCGCTCCCACCTCATATCCAATGCCTCAATCACTCTACTCATTTTACCGCCTGGAAAACATACCTTGTGCATTCTATCCTCTAGCACACCTTTAATAATGGAGTCGCCATACAATGCCACTCGCTCATCTTTTGTTAACTCTTTCATGCCATCATGATTTATTTTAATAGTTTTGACCTGAATTCTCTTAATTTCATTCTGCATGCATTCCATTTCTTGCCTGATCCAATCTAATTCAACTTCCGAATCGTGTGATACATTCTCTCTATCATTCAATCTTTTTAACTCTCGTCCCCCTCTTCTCACTTTCACTCTCATTCATCCTTCTTTGTTTCCGTACTTTCGGTGTAACATGCGTCAAACTTTTGCTATCATTCTTTTCACTTTCACTCTCATTCATCTTTCTTTGTTTCCGTACTTTCAGTCCAACATGCGTCCAACTTTCGCCATCATTCATTCATTTTTCGCTATCATTCATTCTTTCTATTTTTTTAACTTTCGATTTCTGCATCACACCATTTCTAGTTTCGTTCATTCTCTCAATTTCGTTTCCTTCTGACACTTTCACCTCACTTTTGTCCCTTTTAACATCCGTTACGGTTTTCAAATCGCTCTTTTTCTTTTTTACTGAATTTTTAACATTTTTTCACCTCTTTTCTCACCATCCTTCTCTTTCAGACGTGCACTCATTTTCCCCATGACATTCTCACTACTAACACTTTCTGTCATCAATTTCATATTTGCGTTCATCAGTTCCTTGTTCAGGTCATCACACTTTGCACACATCCTTCTTCCATCCACAAGTCATTTATGTAATCGAAAGAATACATATAACAGTCCTCACACTTAACGAAATGACTGAAATCTAAATGAAAGTCATGGAATGACAATGCCACCACCATTTTTTTTTTTTTCCTTGTTATTAGACCTAGTAACACGGAAAAGGTTACTAGGTCTAATAATAATGATTTTGTAATTAAGTTTTGGCAAGAAAAATCCCCCACACTAATAATACCGGTAGCGCATAACGTTTACAGCTGCTCTTACTCAAACAATTACGCATATGTACTTAATTATTCCTAGAATAACTTATCTCAATCAGGAGCTCTTCTTAGACATGTCCACAGCGCTTGGCTCACTTGCGCCCTCTAAAACATTAGAGCAACTGGTGGCCAGGCCATTGTGCAATTATGCAATCTTCTGACCATATTTACACATGGAAACTCCTGACATGTGGTGAATGCAGACTCACTGAATGAGTTTAAAGCATGGTTTTGATGGACTTTCGGTATAACATTTTTTGCCTCCTGTGATGTGTCTTTTGACTCCATGGAGGTTTGGTGCTAATGATAATAATTTTCTGGGCAAAGTGTATCTTAAGTAGTGCAATGCCTAGCAAAATCATGAAGGTTTGTATTTCACCTAAAGTCTGTTGCTTTTGAAAGAGTTTGAGGCTGATACTATTTGCTATTTAGCTGTAGAATATCAGTATATTTATTATCCTTCTTCTAAAATTTATTATGTGGAGAAATGATTTTTTTAGCCCTTTTTTTGTTAATATGCATTTATCATAATTCAAGTTTCCAAACTATATAAAAGTTTTCATATATACCAAATTAAATATATTTCATATACAATGTTATGATTGTCATTTAAACATTGAAACCTATTTGTTGTAATCACTGAAATTCCACTTAAAAATTTATGATTATTTACACATTTGCTTTTCAGTGATATTGCATTATACCATGGCTCTTCATCACCTAAAAAATCTTTCTTTGAGAGAGTGCAAGGATTAACAAAATCTGCTAAAAATGCACTACAGAAGGCATTCAGCACAGAACGCATTTACAGACCTGAAAAGGAGGAAAGACTTGAGGCAACAGGGCAAAAATTACAAAGGTCAAAGTCATTTATCAAAGGTTTAAAAATGCGAATGAGCACCCGCCATAAGAAACAGATATTTCAAACTACAGAAATGATTCATCAGACTAGGTATAGACTTTATTCCATTTTTGATTTAAATCTCATTTTCTTGAATTTTTTGTAAAGTGATGCATTCCAATTTGAATATTAAGTACTGATCATTAGACATAACTGAAGTTTTTGATTGAGAACACTTAGAAATGATGAAACTACATAAAATTCCTACTTTACAGCATGTGTGTGAGTGCATCTATATTGAATAGAGAGAGAAGAACTTATAACATGTCAATATCATGTATAGGGTGCAACAGATGAAGGTTGGAAATGCTTATTGACATTTTTCCTTAAGCGTTTGATGTTATAATTGTTTGGGATCATCATGAGGAAGGCTGTCCCAAAGGATAGAGGTATATGGAATAGAAATAGATTCTGGAGGTCATCCCACTTAGTACCTTTGTAGTATCCAAAGACATGAGCGGAGAGGTGACATCCACGGTGTATCTGGAACTATCTAGTGTACTAATTTAAAAAAGATCATAGTATTGAAGAATGAAAAGGGTTATCAGAAATTTAGTAAGTAGATGCATGATTTACGTTAGGTTATTGCTTACAGCAAAAATTTTCATCTCATCCAGCTTGGTCTGTCGCTGGAAATTGGTAGCCAGTTGGAGTTTGTGGACATTAAAAGCTGTAACCTTGAATGGTAATAGCAAGCAGTGATCTTTCAGTTTTTCTGTAGGTAGTGCTTAACTTACCATTTTTTAGCCAAAGTTCATGTTTCAGTTTCCTATTTTGGAAAGAGCCATGAAACACTTACAATGTTTCAAGGTTTTTTTCCAAAGACTACCAAACCAAGTTGAATTTTTGATATAACTGCTACCTCTCAGCCTTCCCTCTGCTGTAATCTTTCATCCTAAGTAAACATAGAACATTACTATATCAATGTTCTGGTTTATCTGTCTGTATTGATTTTTTTTTGTTAGGTATTTATTGTGCATTATTATTTGCTAGGTAGAGGGAAGTATGAATAGTGAGCGATTAATTACAATGAAGAAGCAGAAAGATGAGCAGTTTTTTTCCACTGGTAGTTAATAATATTAGGTTAATTTATTGTAGTTTTTTGAGTTTGTGAGAGTATGTTTTGCTTTTAAGAAACATTCTGTATTTTACTAGATATCAGTGTAGCACCAATGCCAATACAACAACAGCCAAAACTCATTTGTTAGTTTAATATAAGAGATTTTGCCCTTGCTGTGCGTGAGTGTGAGAGAGAGAGAGAGAGAGAAAACTGTATTTTGCTTTTTATGCAGCTTTGTGGAAGAAAAGCAAGACTGTGATTGAACATATAAGAAGCATTTGGAGAGTGGGTGGGGTGTGTTGATTCATACAAGAAGTCACAATGCAATGATGTATGGAAAAGCAGTTAAGGAGAAAGGACTCTATTAACAGCTTTCTTGTAAAGCTGGAGGTTTTACTCATTGGTAAAATGAGTAAAATTCTAATTGAGCAAACAGCATAGTTTGTTCAAAAGAGCAACGGTTGCTGGAATAAAGGAAGAAGATGACACTTCAATATGTTTGGAGTTGGACTGTGTATGAATGTTCACCAGTGGCTACTCTTGTTCTTGATTAGAGGAAAGCAAAGAAATAGTAGGGGACATTTCACAGAAACAAAGTACCTATAAAAAGCTGAATATGGAAACAGATTGCCTGTAACAAAGACTAGAGAAAGAGAGATTCTTTCTTGAGGGAGGCTTATACATTGGTTATTCATAATGGTATTACTTAAGCAAATTATATCACACTGTATTAATTAGAAAAAAAAACTTAATGTTTCCAATATTTAGCAAAATTAACTTACTACATGGGGTAAGTAGCACTGATGCAGAACAACAAAGGCACAAGTCCTGAATAGTTTCCTTTAGTGAGCTGGTATGGGTGTTCTTGGCTGTTCAGCCGAAGTTCTTAATAGAATAAGTGCTTTTCCGATTTGAATCGGTTTTATATAGCCATATTTATTGAGGTTAGAGTAGTTTTTAAGGCTGAAGAAGATTCAGGGAAAAGACTTGACTATTTAATTTGCTCCTGTGGAGTAAGGTAGCTTTTTTCCATCATAGCTTGTGGATGTCCATGGCATTGTTGATAAGCCCTGAGTGGTGGAACCAGATTGTAGTCCTTACGTTTGGTAAATCTGACATTGGCTGTCCTGCCTGTTTGGCTATAGTAGTACAGTTTAACTTAGTTACAGTTTAACTGCACAGAACCTGGTAGACAGAGGTCTAGAGGGGAAGAAGAGGGAGACATGGCTGGTCTTTGGGGTTCTGTAACTCATTGTAAGGTTGTATCTTTTTAAAATTTTTGTCAGTTTTTCAGATGTGCCTTGGATATGTGGATAGTAATAGATTTGGTGTAGTCTCTGTTCTGGACGGGAAGAGGAGTTTGTTTTTGAGGTTTTAATATTCTTTGGATATGTGGAGATTGTAGCCATTAGCTAAGAAGATGTCGTAATGTTCAAGTTCAGATTTAATAATTCCATATCAGAATTATTAAAATTCAGTACAACAGGGCAAAATTAATTGGCTCCAATAATAATGTCTTTCTACCAGGTTCCTTGTAGCTGTAAGCTGTTGTACTATGGCCCCAAATAGGTAGGACAGCTAATATTAGAATTGCTGAACATAAGGACATCTGGTTCTACCACTATGCCACTCAGGGTTTGTCAACCATGCCTTGGACAAATACCATAAGCTTCAATGGGGGAAAAACCACCTTACTCCATAGGAGCACAGTCAAATAGTAAAGCCTTTTCTTTGAATTGGCCTTAGCCTTAAGGAACTAACAAAACCTCAATAAATATGGTTTTATAAAACTACCTCAAATCTGAGAAACACTTACCTGAGAACTTCAGCCCAACAGTGAAGAACACCCATCCCAGCCCACTGCAGGACATCATTTAGGTCTTTAGACTTGCCTTTGTTCTACTTCAGTCATACCTATCCTATGTAGTGCCTACACGCTCATAACAATTTGTTCATTTCCTTGGTGATAGCAATTACAATTTGCTGAAATATTGGAAATTAAGGTTTTTCTAATTAACATATTGTGTACATTATACGTTTCTCAATTAATACCATTATTATTATTATTACAGGCTGCTCCGTGGAGTCCTTAGACTCATCAAGGGAGGCCCTAAACATCGTGCCAAGTACTATTCAACATGTGCGAAGTCTCTATCATACTTTCCTTTGAAGTGCAAGCAAAATAAATCCTAGGAAGCTCTATTGTTCTTTTTGTCAGGTGTCATCTCCTTCCAGGAGGTTGACTACCATGTAGGATTTGTGCTTCTCTCTTACATTCTTCATAAGACAAAAAAGGTCCAGTCCTTAATATTTTCCTTCCAATCTGTTCTTTGTCTGCCTCTTCTTCTTTTTCCTTATATCATTCCTTCTAAAAGTTTTTTTTGAAGGGATTCATGCCTTAGTATATGACCAAGCTAGATGGTTTTCCTTTTCTTATTGGTTTTCAACAGAGTTCTATCTTCTCCAATCATCTCTAAATTAGATTTTTTAGCAGTCCATGGGACTCTAAGGATTCTTCTGAAGATCCATATTTCAAAGGCATTTAGTTTATTTTCACAATATTTTGATATTTTCCAGGTTTCTACTCCATATGGTAGTGCTAACCATACGTAGCATTTGGACATCCTAATTCTTATTTAATTTTAATTTTTTTTTTTTTTTTGTGAATTTTCCTTGAGGTCAGAATGTTTTTCATGCTAATGAAGGTTGATCTAGCAATTTCTATCCTTCGTAATATTTCCTTATCACACCATTTCCATTCTCTGTAATTAGTTCCTTATCACACCATTTCCATTCTCTGTAATTAGTTGAGCCAAATATATATAACTCTACTTGATCTAAGGTATTTCCTCTGATCTTAATATTTATATTGGGTATTTTCCATTTTTCTCTTGTTACCAGCATGGTTTTTTTGAAGTTGAAATTAAGTCCATATTTTTTACTTAGTTTCAGCATCTCTTCTAGTAGGTTTTGAAGATCTTTTTTATTTTCAGCAAGCACTTCCGTATCATTTAGAGATGATTTTGGAAAAGATAGAACTCTGTTGAAAACCATTAAGAAAAGGAAAACCTTAATCACATACTAAGGCATGAATCCCTACAAAAAAAAAAAAAAAAAAAAAAAAAAAAAAATTTAGAAGGAATGATACAAGGAAAAAGAAGAGGGAGACAAAGAACAGATTGGATGGGAAGTATTAAGGACTGGACCTTTTTTTTTGTTTTATGAAGAAGGTGAAAGAAGCATAAAACAGTACAGGATAGAAGCTCATGATACTCATGGAAGGAAATGACACCTGACAAGAAGAATAACAATAAAACTTCCTAGGATTTGTTTTTCTTGCACTTCAAAGGAAAGTATGATAGAGTCTGTGCAAATTTGGATAGTACTTGGCATGATGTTTAGAGCCTCCATCATTGAGTCTGAGGACTCCATGGAGTAGCCCGTAATAATAAAATTATCTTAACCCACCCATGGTACTAATGTAAGATTTGGTTTACAACCTTTTTTTGGTGGAATGATATAAAAAATTATCAGATTTTTTTTTATTCTCTATTCTCTTCGCATAATATAGAATGGCCTGTTTTATATAAGAGCCTGTGTAGCACAGTAGAAGGTGGCATTTTCACACTCTATAGTGCTTGACCACACGAAGAAAGACTTGGGGTTCAAATCTAGTCGACAACTAGAGGAACATTTTCTAAGCCTTTTTTTGACTGGTTCCCGAGTTAGTCGATCTCTGGCATGGGTAAGCAGGTTTTTTCTCCCGGAAACTCGGGTTTTTCGTCCTGTTAAACTCAAGAAAATCAGCTGCCGAACCCACACTATTTTCAGTCATTAAAAATATTGTGTTAAGGTTAAGGACCACGAGATGGCAGCACTTCCTAGCCACCTTTTTCACTGTGTACCAATTAATTAGTGATAGCCTTCGGCCGGCTATCTGATTGGTTACCATTGGAGATCGAACTGCCCACTCAATCACCAAAAGTTAGATAGGATTAAAATAGCCTTTGTTCCCATATAGGGAACAAAAAAGGCGTTAGCTGATTTTTTTTTTATTTTACTTTCTTATGTAATGTATAAAAAAAAACAACTATTATTTCTGAAAATTTCTCATGTAACTCCTCTAATTACAAATCAGTATAAGAGGGCATGCTGATTTTGCTAAGGAGCATTGCTATGTTTTGAACACACTGGATTTTTTTCTGTGATTTAATAAGTAAAACTCTTATGACATAGATAAAGCATTTTAATCCAGTATTAGTAAGGTGGGGTGTCACAGACCCCAAAGATATAGAAAGAAATAACTGTGACACTGCCACCTTACTAACACCGAATTAAGACACATACCTTGGGTTAGACCTGGAGTACTTTGTGTTGCTATCTTCATAACATTGAAATTTATAACATGGAATGCAACTAAGATTATACATCATCCATAAATTGTTTGCAATCACAAGAAATTGAACAACCAATAAAATCAATAAAAGAATAAATTACAAAAGAATTAAAACCGATGACTGTAAAGTTTAAAATTTGAAAGTGAAGGTTTAAAATACTTAGGAAAAGATTAAAACAATAGAAAAAGATAAATGATTTGTCAAATAATTTGTCAAAAAACAATAGAATGAATGAATGAATAAAAATGACATTTTTATTGATGTTTTTAAATGATGTGATTTACAGAGCCATTTTGAATTCTTATCTTCAGAAGTGCAAAGAGAGCTTTGCCGATGGAAAAGTGAGAAAATATTATTATTATTACATAACACCTCTAGGGAGTCCAAAGACTCATTGAGGGAGGGTACCTACTCTCAGTCTCCACCAACCACAACTATCTTCATCTACACCAACGGCATTTACCACCAACTACCACTAATGTTTTCACAGACAAACATCTATGCCCATTTTGGGATTTGAACCCGCAGCCTTTTGGCTGGAGAGTGAATACGCTAACTGCTCGGCCAACCAGGCCAGCTTTATTATTTGTCACCTCCAGGGAGTCCAAAGACTCATCGAGGGAGTGCACCTACTCTACAACTCGGTCTCCACCACACATAATTCACCAACTGACCGCAACCACACCAGCGCCATCTACCACCAACCACTATCAATATATTTCCACAAACAATCATCACAAACATCCATGCCCACAGTGGGATTCGAACCCGCAGCCTTTTGGCTGGAGAGCAGATACGCTACCCACTTGTCCAGCCAGGCTGGCTAAAATAGTTGAAAATAAATCAGAAAAAAAATTTAACACAAAAAAGGGCCTGTCTATATATACTGATATATTTTACTTTCTACATACTGATAAAAACAATTGCTCACAATAGTGAGCAAGTGTTTTTATCAGTATTTTTATTTTTTGCAGCTATTAAATTGAATTAGTGATCTCAATAATCCGTACATTGTATCTTCTGATTGCTGAAGATTTAAATATTTCCTTTTGTACATAAATTTATTCTGTACTTCTATGGTTTTTACAAACAGTTGAAGCTTAGAGATGAGGAATAATCTTGAAATATCATGTTTCTTAGGCTTCTCCAGAGTTTTTAAATTTTTAAAGAAAAATATATAGTTTTCCTTGAAAATTTCAGGTATATTTATTACTGTAAATTACTTCACTTATTTACATATGACAGTATCTATAATACTGTGAAGTAAGCTTGTTTTGTGAATCCACATGTGAAAGGCTATTAGCCTATATTATGTTTGTATTTATACATTAAAAAAAGTTTACACTTTGATATGATATCATTCCACAGCTAAGAGTATGACATCATTTAAAGATTACCTTAATTTTAATTCATGAATTTATTTAAGTTTCAGTCCAGCATGGGATGAAAGTCCTTCAGGTGTATCAACTTCTTCTCATGTATGGGGGCAGTTATTACAACTAAATGTTGATGGATCACAAGTGGTTGAGCTGTCTAAACCACCAGGAAAACCATATGGATTTTTTGTAGCAAGGGGTAGAGTTAAAAATAGCAAAGGTAATTTATTTTTATTTCTTCACCCTAATAATAATCTGATTTACAGTTTAAACTTTTTACTATGATCTTTTGTAACTCCATTTTTGTCTTCCTCTTTTGTAAATCACTAACATGTAATTAACATCTTGAAAGTGTGATGACCCTTCTTTACCATACTAAAAGAAATAGTAGAAAATATGGTGGGAATCATCAGTTGGTTGCTGATGATGCAAAGTTGGGAAGAATTATAAGTAGCACTACTGACTGATGTCAATTCCCTTCAGGAAGATTTGAATAGACTTTTTACTTGGACAAAGGAGTGTGGTTTTTGTTTAATATCAATAAGTGCAAGGTGTTGCATTTTGGGGTTCAGAAATATAAGGCTGTGTACTATACTATATCAATGCAGGAAGTGAATGAGATTAGAGATTTGGGAGTGATGGTTGACAGTAGACTGAAGTTTAGAGGGCATATTGCTAGTGTTGCAAGGGCTACACATTGTAGTGCTACTATGATAAGAATTACTGTAACGTGTAGGGATAAGGAAGCGGTTATGCCATTGTATAAAGCACTGGTCAGACCACACTTGAAATTATTGTGCTCAAATCTGGTCACCTGGTTTTCAGTGTGATGTGGAGATATTGGAGAGAGCCCAGAAGCGAGTGACTAAGGCAATATCAGGACTTTGGACTGCTGGCTATGGAGAGAGAGGTTGAAAAAATGCAGATTGCAGAATTTGTTGGATAGGAGGAAAAGAGGTAATATTGATAGAGACATTTAAGTTAGTGAGATTATAAAAAGAGTAGAAGGCAAAAGGGAAAAATCCAGAGGTAATCTCCTGAAGTTATGTAAGAGTGTGGCAAAGAGGGGTGCGAGGAGTAGTTTTTACATGGAGAATTGTCAGTGAATGGAACGCATTCCCAGAATATGTTGTTAATGCAAGGAGTGTTAAGGATTTTAAGATTCAGTATGATAAATATGTTGTCAGTTGAATAAAACTCTCACAATCAGTCTGCCGACTCCATGGAGAGTGCAATAATAATAATATACTAGTTGCTGTATATTATCTTTTCATTCAGTGAAAGTAAATGGTGAATGACATTCATCATATAAGATTTATGGAGTCAACAGCCACTTTAGATTTTAAAAAATCTTTAATAATTAAATTCTATTTTGACTTTCACATTAAGATTATTCTCAAGTATTTGCTTTGTTGCTGTAATGTGGCAGTTGCATATAATTGCTACGTTACAGCAACTAGCAATGTACCATAATAAGCTACATAACATCTTAAACTCACTTAGCATGACCTCTTCTGATTTTTAAAAAAAAATTTAATTAAATTTTAAAAAATTGAAAGAATGATAGCTAACATGAAATTTATATTTAAAAAATCCAATACAGATTAATAATTAATTGCTTTGGCCACTCAAAATGTTATTTATGGCATCTGGTTCTTATATATTACTTTTAGTGTAGATAATTTTTTATCACAAGAGGTAATGCTAGATGGGTTAAGTAGTTTTAGATATGATGTAGCTTAATATGGTATGTTGCTAGTTACTGTAATATAGAAGTTGTACATAGCAGATGACCTTAATGTGAAAGTCAAAATAGAATTTTATTATTAAAGTTGATCTTGAGAACAGACTACTGTGCTGTGCTGTGCTCAGAGAATTAGGCTAGAATATAAACAGTTCATCCAAGATTGGAGACTACAGATCTGAGTGTTCTAAGTAAAATTACAGGAAAGAAAAGATTGCATCTGTAGCAGAATTATATGAAAGATAAGATAATAGGAAGGAATTTGACATTGTTAGCTCAAGAATGGGTGAACAAATCTAATCCGAGGCATTATGTTTACTTAAATAGAGTGGAAGAAGATAGTTAGCAAAACAGGTGTCTGATACCACGAAAAACCAGAAGAAGATGAAGGAATTGGTAGAGTGATGTATTTAGTATCTTTTGAAAACAAAAATATAAGATTAAACAGTGTTGGAGAACTATCACATTAATTTAGAATATGATTGTTGATTGGAAGTTAGTAATGTAGGTAATTATGTACGGCTATATATTAATCTTTGTACAGTCTTCCAGGATCCATATCAGGAATTTGAGACCAGTAACATTTTGATTAACTTAGCCTCTTCTTCAGGCTCACCTCAGCTCTGAAATCCAATATCCAAATATGTTAACAGACCAGATCTAATGTAGAAAGTTTTTTCACTTTTTTAAATTAAAGATGCCAAGAAATTATATTCTTGTTTAATTCTTCATCCAAGTGAAGTGTGGGAAGTATCTTCATGAGATACCAAGGTTGAAGTAATGCAGAAATCATATCTACCATATACAAGTAGTGAAAAAAGTAACAACTTATTAGAAGTAGTGTAACACATTATTAAAATGCATCTGGATGAAAGCCAGATGTTGAAAGTTTTTCATTTGGTTTTTAATTAAATTAAAGATTCCAACACATTATATTCTGTGTAACCCTTGTGTAATTCTTGTTACATTTATCCAAGTGTAAACAAATAATTTGCACAGAAATATTTTTAATAGTAGTCGAGTCATGAAGTATCTTCATGACTAGACTACTTCTATAGGCTTATAGGATGTGTACTTTGTATTATGCAATACTAAGACAATTAATGAGACGTCACAAATTTCTATATTCAAGTAGCCTAGTCATGAAGATATTTCACACGCCAACTTTGTTTATACACATCACTTGGATAAAGGATTAAATAAGAATATAATTTCTTGGCATCTTTAATTCAGATCTCACATTCAATGTTGGAGCACTCATCACCTAAAAGAAAAGATTAATTCAGATCTGATGTGATGGTCATTTATCCAAGAGGCAATTATATTTCCTTCTTCCCCCCTCCCCCCACACACCTCAGTCTCAGTAGAATTCTCTAGTATAAGTGACTTTTGTGATGTTTCTCATGATATGGCAATATTTCAATTTCTTGTCAGTAGAAACACACCTGTATCTCTTATTTTCTTCTTCAACTTTATTCCATTTAGATAAGGTGATTATTATATTCAGTGTGCAAGACTATTCATTTGGCGATGTAAAGCAAGATTTGATGGTAGCATGTGAAAAAAGGCAATGCAGCTGACTGTAACAGTAAGGCTGTATGTAAGACTGGTGGCAAAAAAGGGAATGTGACTGGGAGTGCATTAGCAATTAAAATAAAGATTCCAAGAAATTATATTCTTGCTTCATCCATTATCCAGAGCCTCCATAGCTCAGTCAGTATAGACGAAGCCCTTTGGTCGGAAAGACTTTGGTTCGATTCCCGTCAGTGATGTGAGGAACCTTCATCTAGTCTCTTTTGACTAAAGGTGAATTAGCCTGTCTCATATGGAGGTAAGGGTTTTTCACCTGGAAACTCAGGTTTTTTGTCCCCCAGAACAGGCAAACTAGCCCAGTGAACACACATAGCTTATAGTCATCAATACATCCCAGCCATATGCCAGTCCTGAGCCCAGATAAAATGGGGGGGGGGAAGCAATGGTGAACTACCCTGTAAAAATCTCACCAGGAATACTCTGTGGGCAATGCCTACAAAGTGTCACCTACTGTCAGAAACGGCTGAAAGGGAAAAACAAATCACCAAACCAAATCATTTGTGCATGAAGTCACTTCATGACTGGTCTACTTTGGAAAGGGCCACTATCCAGACCAGTTTCAACTTATATTAAGGTCTCAGTGGTAGCCAGACCCAGAAGTAATACAAGCTTGAAATAATGCAGAAGTATATTTCCATATACAAGTAACCAAAAGATGGTACAACTTATTACTAAAATACTCTTGATTAGAGATAGATGAAAGATTTTTCACTTGGTTATACTATAAATTAAAGATACCAAGAAATTATATTCTTGGTTTCATCCTTTATCCAAGTGTAAGCAAACAAATTTTACACGTGAAGTCACTTCATGATTGGGCTACTTGTATGACTTCACATCAGTTGCCTTGGTATCCCATATTAGGGTATCATTAAAGATACCTTGGCATCTTTAATTGCCATGGCATTATACATGTCCGTAAGGCCAGGATATGGTCTTATATTATACATGTCCGTAAGGCCAGGATATGTGCATTGCATTTGATGTGAAGTCATTAGCCTCTATATACAAGTAGTCCAGTCATGAAGTGCCATCACGTGCAAACTTTGTTTGCTTACCCTTGGATAAAGGATGAAACCAAGAATATAATTTCTTGGCATCTTTAATTTATAGTATAACCAAGTGAATAAAACTTTAAACAGTACAATAAAATAGTGAGCATGCAAGGCAGCCAGAGTGCAACTGGCATCACAGTGAGCATGAATGGCAGAGAAAGTGATTGAAGAGATGAAAGGAGAGTAGATGAAGATAGTGTTACTTCCAAGCCTGCATGGAATCCAGACTCATCGCAATAGGACTAATACTCAGATCACAATAACTATCATACCTTGCTTTGAACACATTCAATGTTGGAGCACTCATCACCCATTCTGGCATTGCATTCTACTCGTTCACCACCCACCAAACAAAAAATATTTTTTTTACCTCTTTACTCACATGACCATTGCACAGCCTCCAGAAATGACCTATATTTCTTACATCACTGATTATTCCATGCAGTAATTCTACTGATGTATCATAGCAATGCTGTTTTAAAGGCTCCTCTCACCAGCTTATACGTCTCAATCATACGCCCTTCCTCTTCCTGTCCACCAAGCTCTGAAGGCCACATTCCCTCAATCTGTACTCATCCTCAATATTCCAGAGTACTGATTATTTCAATATTTCAATATCAATATTCCAGAGGCCTAATTAGCACCTTTATAGAGTTGAACTATCGCCTCCTTATCCTTACATGTCGGCATTCTTCCCAACAACGATTTTTTGAGTAAACCTTATAACTTTCACAGTGTTATAAGGTTTACTCAAAATCCATCTTCTCTTGCCAAAGTGCATAACTTTACACTTTTCAACATTGAAATGACATCTCAATTCTTCATCCCAAAGCATTAACCTATTCAAATCCTCTTGTAACAATAACACATTACAATTTCCTTCATTCAACCTGTATGCACGTGACATCCCTCCAACAGCTAGTTGAAAGTTTGTCTGTACTGATAACATAGCTGTCTCCATCCAAGACGGTACCTTCCAAGGCCTTGAGAAAACACTGTGCAAAGATCTGGGCTCATTACAAAATTACTTTGGAAGCTGGGGACTATCTCCTAATCCAGCAAAAACTGTTTTCTGCTTTATACCTAAATAACCACAAGCTTCATAGAAGATTAAATATAAACTTCTGCATCAGGACTTATCTTTGTAAGTAACTCTTGTTACCTTGGTTTCACACTTGACTGTAGTCTGACTTACTGAAAACATTTGGAAAAATCTAAGTTAAAGATATCTGCCAGGAACACAAGCTGACATGCACAGCTTGGGGTTGAAATGCCTCAACTCTAAAAACAGCAGCCCTGGCTCTGGTCTACCCTATTGCAGAGTACTGTTCCCTAGTTTGAAGCCAAAGTCACCACATGACTCATGGACATGCAACTTAACATAACAATGAGAAGAACTACTCCTCTCCCATAATTGCCTATTCTTTTCCACATCACTCCTCCATGCTTCAGAAGAGGAAAAACTAACATCACATAAAGAAAATCAGAAATAACATGTACCTTCCTATACATCAAGATAGCTTTCCACCTCCAGTTCTCTATATGGCTAGTGGAAGTACTGGCGTTCCAGTCATCTCCACTGCCAGTGGAGAAGATTGGAATGAACTACAAACAAGTACCTGATTTCAGATCCAACTATCATACCTCCAGGATTCAATCTACCTCAATGCCTCTGTGCCCACTTATTACGTTGTGGGGAATTTCAGTCACCATTTTGCATGTGTGGTGCTGTGTAGGCTATGCATCATATCACTGACTGCCCCCATACTCCTTCCCTGGAGGCCTCAGGGACTTGCATTCACTTCCAGATAGTGGCGTTGATTGGTTAACTATAATGCAAAACACATCTCCTTGCGGATATGTCTAATGTTATGCATTAAGGGAAGGGCCACTACCCAGACTAGTTTCGACCTTTATTGAGGTCTCTTCAGTGGGAGCTACAACACCAGTTGCCCTGGTGTTGTATCACCTTACCCCAGTCCTGAAGATACTTTCAGGTGCAAACTTTGTTTGCTCACACTTGGATAAAGGATTAAACTAAATTTATTATACTCTAACCAAGTGAAAAATAAACTTTCAACATCTTTCTCTAAATCCAGAGTAATTTATTAAAAAAGGGTGGCACACCATTTGGCAACTCCTATAGGTAGAGATGACCTGCGAATGCTTCTGCCTGGTATCTCAGCTTGGGCCTGGCTCCCACTGAAGAGACCTCAATAAAGGTTGAAACTAGTCTGGGTAGTGGCCCTTCCCTTAATGCATAACATTAGATATATCCGCAAGGAGATGTGTTTTGCATTATAGGAGATACTGAGACAGGAGTGTTGGTAGCTTGCTCCACCTTTGCAACGAGTTGCCCTGGTGTTGTATCACCTTACCCCAGTCCTGAAGATACTTTCAGGTGCAAACTTTGTTTGCTCACACTTGGATAAAGGATTAAACTAAATTTATTATAAAGTTATGAGACATCCATATAGCCTTTAAAGGAATGCGGAGAACCGACCAGGGCTTCTGCCTAATGTCCGCTCCTCACTTTCTCGTGGTGCACCCTGTTGGGTATCTACCTGAATACTGAACGAACGAGGATGGGCTGGTAATTTGGGATTTAGCTGACCAAATTGTATTCTTATTGACTTAAAATATATAATTATAGGTAAATTAATTTTCTTTATTAATTATAAAAAGGTAAATTAAATTTTGTTTATTTCCTTAAGCCCTTAACAATGCCAACACGAAAGTGTTTTTAATGATGATTATTCGAAAGAATGGAATTTTATTGCAAAAGGAAACGCCAAAGTTGAATGCAAAATCTGTGACTAATGTTTAGTATTGCACATGGGGGACGATCGGATATTGCACAACACATTAACACTCAGTATTGGTACTTATTTTGTAAAACCAAATACCATATTTATTTTTTATTTTGTAAAACCAACTCACCAAAATTGTTCCATATTCGTAAAACATGGGTGACCCATGTCCTGTATTTGGTTTTCCAAATCTGGCACTCCTACAATGCGGTCACCTTGGTTATGGATAGCTTTTCTGATCCCTGATCCTATGGCAGGTCAAAAATTCTCGTAATTCTCGCACCCCTAGTCCTCTACATCACATGCTGCCTCAAGCAATTATCTTTTAGTAGGTGTATAAATTGTTTCCTTCCTTCCATGTGATCTTTCTTCCTTCCAATCTATATCTCCATAGTTGAAGTCCCCCATAATAATCACTTGACCTGTACGCATTGTACTATTTTGGCAATGCATGTCTTCCTGATCATCTGGAATTCCCTGGCCTATAGCAACAACCAACTGTATATTTCGTTTTACTGCCCTTAATCTAACACTAGATTGCTTCAAATGAACAGCCACCCTCCCACCCATCTCCTATTCATTTTGGCTGCAATTTATCTGCTATCATCAGTACTCCTCCTCCATCCTATCTTCTCTATCTTCCCTGAAAATACTAAATCCTTCACATTCTATCCCTGTAACTATATCATCTGCTGTTAGTGAAATCTCACTAATACCTATAACTTTTAGTGAGGTTGTGCTAACCAATACCAAAAACTCCTCCTCCTTATTGCTGATACTTCTGGCATTAGTATATAGAAACTGCAGCATCCCCCCACCCACCTTTACTTTCTGGAATGACTACCCTATTCAATATTTTTGAATATGAGACTAGATTCCTCACTTAGTCATTCTCACATTCACTTGCTTCATGGTGCCTTCACACAAAATCATTTGCTTCCACCCTAATTGCTTAAGTTTCCTTGAATTTGCACTTCAGTATGCTCGGTGAACACAGCTTTCTCTATAGACACCTAACACCAAATCCAATTAGATGCAGTTCATCAGCATTGTACAAATCCTTCTTTCTGTCAAATTCTATCATTCCTTCTGTACAATCTACGTATAGCCTCATTGGCTATCAACTCTTTCCTCCTTGGTTTGCCTCTATCATTCACCTCCATACACAATTCTTTGGCTCCTATTAGTCAACTAACCTTGTAATGAAGCTACCAACTACCAAATGAGTATCCAACCCCATCCTGCCCAATTTCAACAGTAGTTTATTCTGTAGTTCTCAAATGCTTTAGCAAAATCCAAATAAATCACTACATAAGAATCTTCCCTCCCATCCAATATGTTAGTCACCCTATTATAAAATGTAACCAAGTTACTAAGCATGACCTCCCCCTAATAAACAAATGCTGTTCTCTCGACAGCTTTCCATTCTCATCTATCCACATATGAATTCTGTCCGTAAAAAGCTTCTGTAACACCTTCACCACTACACGATATACACAATAGCCTGTAGTTTGACACTACTGACTTGAATTCTCCCTTATGTTAATAGGGAATTCTCCCTATTAAGCTGATGTTGAAAGTTTGCAGGAGGATTTAAATAAGCTGGTAAAATGGGCAAAAGAAAATGGATGTCAGTTCAATGTGGAAAAGTGTAAAGTCATGCATTTTGGGATTAAAAGATTACCAGCTGTGTACTACATCGATGGAAAGGTACTCCAAGAGATTGATGAGGCTAGGGACTTAGGGGTATTGGTAGATAGGGAGATGAAGTTCAGAGGACACATTGCTAAGGTGTCCAAGATTGCACATAGGATTACTTGGTTGTTGAGGAACACACTGACATCCAGAGATAAAGAGGTTATTATTCCCCTTTATAAAGCATTGATACTTCCACATTTGGATTACTGTGCTCAGGTCTGGTCACCTGGATTCCTTGGAGATGAGGAGGCTGTGGAGAGGGTTCAGAGAAGAGTGACCAAGTTGGTGAGTGATATAAAAAAAATGCTCCCTACATTGATAGATTGAGAGCTTGTGGATTGCAGAGATTTGTTGATAGGCGAAGAAGAGGGGATATGATAGAAACATTCAAATTACTAAAAGGTTTTTATAGGATTGATGCAGGGGAAATGTTTCAGCTGTGTGAAAGTGATGGAAGAACAAGAGGTCATCTCTGGAAATTAAAGAAGAGTGTGGTTAACAAAGGTGTCAGAACAAGGTTTTTTGCCTGGAGGGTGGTGAATGAGTGGAATTCATTGCCTGACTTAGTTGTGAGCTCTTCGTCTGTAAATGAATTCAAGAAGAGATATGACAAATATTGTTTTGCTAGTTTGGGTCTCCCGCGATGAGTCTACTGACTCCATGGAGATACCCGTAATAATAATAATATGTAGTGACACAATTTTTCCTTTTTTCTACTCTTCTGGGACTGTTCCTGTTGCTAGACTTCTGTTGAACAACCAAGTCAAGGGTACAGCCAAATCTTTTGTACATTCCCTTAATATACATGGTGATATTCCATGCAATCCCATAGTCTTGTTAAAACCAAGGTTACTTAAAATTCTAAACACTTCCCATTCTTGTACTGTTAATTGTCTATCCTCCTTCCTATTGCTATTCAAACACCACTCTTAAGTCCTCTACATGAAATACATTAACAAAATACTCATTAAGCATTTTCACCATATCTTCAGCAGATGTGACTTGTTCTATCAATTCGTAGCTTAGTTACAAGGCTGGTTGACTAACTAATAGGAGGTGGTGTCCCAAAAACAGGAATGTGACAAGTGGAGTGTTAAAGGGTTCTGTTCTGGGATCATTGATATTTAACTTATATATTAATGATGTATAGGAAGGTACATGTACAGTACTTCCACTAGCCATATAGGAGAACTAGAGGTGGAAAGATATCTTGATGTATAGGAAGGTACATATCATTTCTGATTTTCTTCATATATGTGATGTTAGTTTCTCCTCTTCTGAAAAATGGAGGAGTGATGTGGAAAAGAACAGGCAATTATGGGAGACGAGTAGTTCTTCTTGATATGCACAGTTCATCATGTGTATTCAGTTATTTATTTAGCATATGGGGAAAAATACAAGAAATTAATGAACAAATCCATATACAGAGTGACAGAGTGATAAGAGATACTGAGACAGGAGAGTTGGTAGCTTGCTCCACCTTTGCAACGAGTTGCCCTGGTGTTGTATCACCTTACCCCAGTCCTGAAGATACTTTCAGGCGCAAACTTTGTTTGCTCACACTTGGATAAAGGATTAAACTAAATTTATTATACTCTAACTAAGTGAAAAATAAACTTTCAACGTCTCATAACTTTGTCTCAAAGCTTTTATACAGCATTGTTGGGGATCTAAATAGCAGAGTAGAAAATGATTGCCAGACATATAAAAATATTTTGGGAAAATTTGGAGAAAAGAGCAAAGCTAATATTAATGGCAAATACCTGATGGATTTCTGCTCAGGACATGGACTGGTTATTGCTAACACCATGTTCCAACATAAAAATGTGCACAAATTCACATGGAGAGAAGAGGCAAGGAATAAGAAACGTCTCATTGACTATGTTATTGTTGAAAGTGATGTTTTCTCCTTGGTGCAGGACACTAGAGTGTACAGAGGATTTGAAATTGGAAGTGATCACTATTTAGTCTTGAGAGCAGGATAAAATTGAATTTTATATTGAAAAGAATAACATTTAAGAAAGTTTTAAAGCAAATAAAAACTGAGCAGCTCTCAGATGTGAACTGTAGACCAAAATACACAAAGATTATTGAAGAAAAAATGAAAGAGTTTGAGAACAGGAACCAAACCTTGGAGATTCAGTGGCAAGCCTGGAAGAAAATCTTGATTGATTCAGCCAGAGAGACATGTGGTGACATTGTCTGTAAGGATAGAAAAATCAGAACTCCATGGTGGACACAGGAAGTAAAAGAGGCAGTGAAGGAAAAGAAGAAAGCATATCAAAAGTTCCTGTCAAATAAGTCAGCTTGTGCTCTTAGAGAATACAGAGACAAATGTAAGAAAGCTAAACAGTGCGTAAAACTAGCTAAACAAAAGTCATGGGAGGACTTTTGCAAGAACATAGAAAATAAATATCAAGAAGGTGGTAAGATATTCTGGAGGTAGTTGAAGTAGCTTAGAAATGGAGAAAAGAGTGCTGTAAAAGGAGTTAGAGATGAAAATGGGAGAAAAAGATATCCTTTAAGTATGGAGTAATTACTTCAAAAAATTGCTAAATGAAACAAGCAGTGATAGCACAGTGGTAAAAAGCACTCCACAGGCATTATACAGTCAGGAATACATATCCATACATATCCATGAAGTAGAAAAAGCCATCAAAGGCGTGAAATGTGGAAAGGCAGCAGGCATAGATGATATTCGACCAGAAATGCTGAAGTATGGTGGCATAAAAGTCTTACAGTGGCTGCACTGCATAGTTCAGAAGGCGTGGACAGAGGGACGAATTCCCGATGATTGGAGTAGAGCTCTCATAGTACCCATATATAAAAAAGGGAAATAAAACTGAATTTGAGAATTATAGAGGTATTTCCCTACTGAGTGTTCCTAGTAAGATCTATGCAAGTATACTTGAGAAACAGTTAAGAAGAATTGTGGAAGAAAAGCTGGGTGAAGAACAAGCTGGATTCAGGCCAAATAGAGGCTGTCAGGATCAGATCTTCACTTTATGACAAATAGTCGAGAAAGCATGGGAATATAACAAAGATCTGTATTTAAGTTTTGTCGATTTGGAAAAGGCATATGACAAGGTACCAAGAGAGAAGCTATTCAGTATGCTACAGTTATATGGTGTCGATGGGGCATTATATCAAGCAATACTTAGTCTTTATTTGAGTTGTAAGTCAGCAGTTAGAATTGAAGGAAGTACAGGAAGATGGTTTAATGTTAAATCTGGTGTGAGACAAGGATGTACATTATCCACTCTGTTATTCATTATCTATATGGATCACATTATGAAGGAGAGTGGTATTAAACATGATATCAAAATTGGAGATGTTAATGTTAGCTCTTTCCTTTATGTGGATGATGTTATACTTCTAAATAAATCTGCTACAATCTGCAAGATTCCCTGATTAAATTGAGTGACTGTTGTAATAGGTATGGTATGAATGTCAGCAATAAAAAGAGAATGAAAATAGATAGAATCATTTGAAAATGTCAATTGCATTGTGAATGGAGAACCTGTGGAACAAGTAAAACATTTCACCTACTTAGGCATGATTTTTAGTTAAGATGGTAAATTAAATATGGAAATAGACAACAGAATCAATAAAGCTGGTATAGCAGGAAGTCAATTGAATAAATTCATACGGAATAAGAGAGAAATTAGTTGAGCACTAAATTAGCTGTATACAAGACAGTGTTCACACAGCTGGGTCAGAAATAAAACACTTGACCAAAGACTAGAGACTGCAGATATGAGAGTTCTGAGAAAGATTAGAGGCATGAACAGATGGCGTCAATGGCAATATCATATTAAAAACGAGTATATTAGGAAAGAACTTGACATTGTCAGTATCCAGCAATGCATTAGAAGAGCTAATCTCAGGTGGTATGGTCATTTAAACAGAATGGGCAAGGAAAGATTAGCAAAACGAGTGTTCTCTGCCAGGTGGCAGGAAAATGACCCAGAGGAAGACCAAGATATAGGTGGATTGATATGGTACAATGTGCCTTAGACCATAGAAATATAAGATCTGATAATGTTGTGTCTTGACAGGTAACAGACTGATTTGGAGGAAAATTGTAGATAGGAAGTTAGTAATGATGTAAATTTTTCATGTAGTACTATCATATCCTGTACACCCCTTGAGGGTATATGGCATGAATATGATGATATATTTTATGTATTAACCAAATATCACACATTCGTAAAAGGCGGGATATTATTTTTTAATAATTATTAAAATAACATCTATGTACTGTACTGGCACTGCACAATATCCAAATAAGAACTGTTTGAAAATAAGCAAATGCAGTATATCTATACTGAATTATAAATGAAATGCTTTTACTAAATAAAAAGCAACTAATGAAAGGGACCGTCACTGCAGTAAACTGTAAACACAATTAATTTCCTCGAATTGTCAGTTTTTATGGCTTGCAAATCAATTTAAGTTGGATTATTCAAAAAGAATATTGAAAATTATAATTGCTTAACATAATATTTATAATTTTATCTTTTCATTAAAATACAGGACATTACAAGTACAATATGGGACAGCAAAATTAGATGTAAAATACGGTGAAAGTCCCTTGTCAGACGTCCCATAAGGGACATCTGACAAGCCTATCACACTGCCTCTGAATGGTGAAAGTGACCGTGCAGGCTTGACTTGGGAGATTGTAAAACAAGAAATTTTCTGTCAAGAAGGGACATATATGGAACTACAAGGTAGATGATTATGACAAGCTTAAGTAGAAGCTTAAATCTGTGCCATGGCATAAAACACTACAGGGTGAAGATGTTAGTAGTGCATGGGATGTAGATAAGGGTAATCTAGAGGAAGCAATATTAAATTATATACCTAAGGTAAGGAGGGTTAATCAGATATAGAGGAATGAATAATATCATGAAGTAGGAGCTGCAGAAAAAGAAAATGCTTTGGAGAGTATATAAAGAGAAAGATGACCAGCAAACTCATTAACAGTACAAGGCTTAAGCAAGAAAGGTGACCAGCATGGCAAAGAAGGCAAAATCAGATTATAAGAAGAATCTAGCCAAGCAGGCCAAAGTAAATCCCAAAGAATTCTTTCATTAAGTGGCAAGTAAGAGAATAATTGACTATTGATGATTAATCATGAGTGAAGGTCATGAGGAGACAGAAGCAGATAAAATAGTTCAGTTACTGAGTTGACTACCTTGCAAAAGATCATCCTAGTAAGGTTACTGCTTTAACATATGTGATAGACACTAATGTGGGAACAGAGGTGGATGAATTGGAGGTTCTTAGGATATTGAAGAATCCTCAATGTAAATACAGCTCTGGGATTAGATGGGATAATGTTGTGTCTCCGTTTTCTCTTTACACTAACATTTACATTTAGAACTCGGAAAATTGTCTTAAAGTGTCACATGGTACCTCCAAGCATAAGGGTTGTCCCTGAATAGAGGTAACTCTGCATGGATACTGCTATGAAATTACATCTCCTATAACTTTAGGGGTATTTATTTTATACTGCGCCACGTAAGGTAATTATATTAAGTTGGGAAGTCTTAATCAGGAGATGATTCCAAAGATCTACAATATCGATTCTGTGGACTGCAATCGTGGCCTAAAACCTCCCAACCCTTTTGTTTCCTGCTTAGGTTTGTATGTTAATCCTTTTGCAGGCGGTGCATCGGATTCTGTCATGCAGAAAACACAAATTCTCAAAATTTAACATGGATTTAATTGACACACAAATATAACTTACAACTCATATAAAATTCATACTAAGCACTAAACATTCATTATACAAGAACATCATTATTAGTTAAAAGTTAGTACATAGGCCCACTCATGTGGCAAATTTCTGCAGTCTCCACATAGACAAATTTTTCTTCCTTGGGAAACAATTATTCCCCAAATTCAATACTACACTTTCTTCCATTATTTCAATGATATATTCATTCATTCAACATTAATAACACATCATGATATATCAACTAAAACTCTCTCTCTCTTACACCTTATGCAATTCCTTAGCCAGTTCAGTAATTCATTTACTAAGTTCTCTGTAGGATATACCAAGCATTCCTTTTCTTAGCATGCTACTGTCCTAGCATGAAACTTTCCCGTTATCAGAACCAATGTCTCTGGACCCTTCCTATAACAAGTTTTAAACCCATACACATAAAAGGATAAAGAAATTGTAACGATACCGTTCACCAAGGCTTTCACACAGTATTTTGTAGTTCCCTGACGACTTCCAGCTGAATCGAGTGTCCCACTGCTCAGACTGGTCGGCGCTCGTACTGGAAGTATTCTTTCGATCCTTGCGAACTGCTTGCACCACTCTGGTATGGCTAACACCTTTTTGCTGTATCCAGACCAAGCGGAAAGTTGACTCTTCCTTCATATAATCAGGAGAAAGAATCTTTGTTTCAGCCTTTCATCTGACAACTGTCAGCCTTTGTCTGCCAGATCTAGGCATACGCTCATCTTCGATAACCCCTCTTAGGACTTTTGCCGGCCGAGGCTGCTGCTTCTGCCTGGTAAAGACAGGACTTCCTACCGCCGCAGTGAAAGAGTAAAGGAAAACTCACCATTGGCCTATGGGGGAAAAAAGGGGGGTCAGAGTGCTCCTTGAGTGAAGAGAAAGTAGGGAGAGGCAATGACAGTGGGGGGAAGGGGGAGAAAAGGAGAGGTAAGGAATTGATGGGAAGGGCTGGTGGGGAGGGAGGGGAAGAAGAAAATAGGCCTCAGCTAATAATTCTCATCTAATGAGCTCAGAGCTCTCAGATGTTTAACTCTTTCACCGCTGGCCTCTCGGGTCTGCAATACAACCAAGACCACAGGGGTAATTGGCACCCAGGTGATTCACCCATTCCGGGTTGACTGCCTAGAGTTGGCCTTCCCTGAGGTTTGCATCCAAATTATCCTCCGTGAGAGACCTGGGACGAGAACCTCAAAAAGATGATCTATAGTTACGATATACTCCATTATAGATGTTAAAGCAAAAAGAATGTGAACTCCAACAGTCCCCCCCCCCTTAAAGCACACAGGAGAGGAGGAGAGCACCAGATGTTCTTGAATTTCTACTCACCTAGAATCTCTTTTACGACCATCAGGAAACGTCGAGTTGACCCATAGAAACAATATAACACGATCCAGGAGATGTCTATCCAGCTGGGAGGATTGATGTTGGCATGTTTTTTCCTCACCTTACAGATGTGATATTTGATCTCATTAATCACAAAGATTAGTAGCTTCTCCCTGTTGTTTGTAGGCGGTGTGAACTGTAGGAAGAGGATTTGTTCCTGTGTTAGGAGTGGGATGCGGAGCACGTCGCTCAGACTCCTCCAGATGCTATGGGAGACTGGGCAGTGATAAAAGGCATGCTCTGCATTGTCCACACTCAGGCAGAAGTCACAGAAGGGGTTCCTGTTGATGTGGAACTGCCAGATGTTAAAATTTACTGGAAGGTTGTGGTATGCTATTCTCCAGGCCAGATCTTTCCTCGTCAGGTAGCCACGCATGTATCCAGGTGGTGCAGAGATGTTGAAGCTGGGCTGAGAAAAGGGACGGGAAGTCCGGTGGTAACTTCCAGGGGCCCAGACCAATTTCTACCTTTTCTAGATGGTGGCACCTGAGCACTATGAGTTTATGGCCCGAGATGTTGTAGATGTTGACATGCCTTACCGTCTCGACTCGTGAAAGGAGCAATGATGATAAGTAAAATCGGTCTAGCAGAGTACCAACACCATGGCCAAACTATGTGTAGTCACAGGTGTGGGGATTCAGATGTCGCCAAACATCGGTGAGCTGAGCATTCTGAAGGTGGACTTCCAAATTTCTGTAGCTGGATATTCCTGATATTGGGTTCCCTCCTACTTTATCTAGGACCGGGTTTGCCACACAGTTGAAGTCGCCCATCATGTGATGGGCACCATAGAGGTAGTTGTTGAATGTCTGGAAGAACGCTGGTCTTAAAGGTGCGTTGGCCGGGGCGTAGATGTTAAGAAACCAGGTGGTGCAATCCTGGTATTTCCAGTCTATGGCGAGGACTCTTCCTTCTGTGCATCCCTTTGGACATTGTGAAAGGCTCCCAGGAGGGGGGGGGGGAACTAGCATAAGTACCCTGACTCCGGCAGTGAATGGTGTTGGGCCGAAGTTCCAGTAGGATGTTAAGGGGTACTTTTGACTAAGTTGTTACATTTGCGGCAGTGGTTAGGGCACTGGCTGGATATGTGCCCTATACTGACACAATTAAAGCATTTGGCTTGGGGGCACTCTCTGCCCAGATGTTCGAGTGAGCTACAACAGAAACATTGTCTCTAAACTCCGGGGTAGTAGACCATGACCCATGCCGTACCGATGTTCACTAAGTTGGGCATGGGTAACTTCATGTCTATAGTAAAGGTTACCTTCCCGGAGAACCAAGTGGGATCTTCCTTGGAAATGCTCCGCCTAATATTACTCACCTTTCCCCACTTAGCAAAGGCTTGTACCAACAGGTCGTCGCTGGCTTGGATGTACTCCATAGGGAACCTGTCTATTCTGAGCGTCCTCACTTCGCTCCCTACCTGACTGGTGTTATATGGTTCCCTTGTACAGAGAAACCCTCCAAAAGTTTGTCTCTCGAATCGACGTCTTTAACCACTACGAGATATTCCCCCCCCCCCCCCCCCCCCCCCCCGCCATGTGGAGTGGAGTAGATGTTCTGTGTTCATATGGTCTCTTTGAGGATCTTTGTTAAGACTAGGCTCCTCCAAACCTGGCACTTAATACCAAGTGTTCTCGTCCTGGGGGGACTTGAACAAATTTGCTCATATTATTGATTCTGCATAAAAAAAGGGAAAACAAATACTCTAAGTCAATCGACTTAGAGTGTTAGTGGGTTAGTTAGTAAGCCAGTGAAGGCTAATAATCCCACTCGAGTGGAGAAAAAAATAGCTCCGCTAGGGCCAGCAAGTTAGTAGCAAGTAACGGTTAGTTAACAAAGGAAACACTGAATATAATAAACCACAAAGGAAAAGCAATAAGACGAGACCTACCTCCGCTCCAGGAACTGCACAAATACCAGTGAAAAAAATTTGAGAGTGAAGGGGGGGGGTTGCTATCCTTTTTATATCCTTTCCCCTATCGGCAAATCTCTGCTATCTCTGCAACTCGTCCAACGAATTAGAGTACATCACTCACGTAGCCCTCGCTCAATAGCATATGCTAAATTTTCTTCACTGCTACCTCGATGGCCCATGCATGTGTCTGACTGGGGCTTTGATCCCTCCTTCGTTTGGCATTTACATGACCTTCAACCCTTTGTTTGCGATGAAAAATGCAAGTCATGGTGCTAACATGTAAATTTCGATACTGATCAGGATACTGCATAACATAATTTATAGATTTTTTTTTTCTCTTATTCTACCCTACTGGCTTTGCATAAGTTACTCTTTTATCACTTATACAGAAAGTTTTTTTGTATATGTTATAAATAGACAAACTTTGAATTATTCCATATTACTGATCTTTGCATAAATAACTCCCTTTCCTTCCTTTATTTATAAAGTAGAAGTACACACTCGGAAGCAAGCATTTTGCTAAGGAAATTTCCTTCCCCCTCCTTTTTTCTTCCATCCCTCTTTTTTTTTTCGCTTGTTGAACTGTGATACATTCAGCATTTTTAGGAATTCTATTTAATCGAAGTTTAACAATAACAACCATTGTTTTGCAAGAATGCACAAGGGAACTGGCAATGCCTCTGAGTAGGCTCTTTAATTTAAGTCTCAGCTCTGGTAGAGTTCAAGGGAGTGGAAAAAAGGGCAAAACAATTCCCTTGCATAAGGAAGGTTCTAATACTGCCGTAGCAAATTATAGCCCAATCAGTATCTCGGGCATGGTGGTAAAAATACTAGAAGAATTGGTAAAAAAGAGAATTCAAGAATGGGTAGATAAAAATATGGTACTGTATGAGGGTCATCATGGCTTTTTAGAAATGAAAATAGATAATTTTGCAAAGGCATTTGATAGAATACCACAAGGAACTCTGTTACACAAATTAGAACAAATGAGGATAGACATGACACTGCTTAAGTGGATAAGAGGGTAGCCATAGATATCAAAAAGTGGTATATGGAGGGGCAGAATCGAGACAAAAACAGGTGACTAGTGGTGTGCCACAGTTTAGTGCTGAGACTGTTGCTGTTTAATTTGTACATAAATGATATAGGAAATAACTTGAAAGGAAATATTCAGTTGTTTGATGATAATATAAAATTAGGTAGAGTAATAGTTAATCAAGACTATGTGGAGAGCTTGCAGAATAATTTAAAAGACTGTCAGTATGGGAAAATGTTAATGGGTGTCAGTTTAATGTCAAGAAATGTAAAGTTATGCATTTAGAAAGATTCATCACTCCTGTCTGAGATAGGAGTGATGTCAGCTTGCTCCACCTTTGCAACGAGTTGCCTGGTGTTGTACTACCTTACTCCAGTCTTGAAGACACTTTCAGGCGCAAACTTTGTTTGCTCACACTTCGATAAAGGATTAAACTAAATTTATTATAGTCTAAACTAAACATATTTGGTCGTTTATATAATTCAAATACAAACTTATTAATTACTGACCATTTACGAAAAACAAAACTACATTAGAGACTACCAGTTTCGCCAGAAAACTGTCTGGCTTTTTCAAGGCATTTACAGAGACATAAAAACTAGTAAATGCAAATTGAAAGGATCATAAAAAACGTTGTAAACCAACTAGTAGCTAAGGTTACACATTTGTCTGACAGAGAGGACTTATTGTTCCTATTCATTATCATGCATGCATGTTTGTTGTAAACGTGTAATGTGATTACTGGCTAGCTGTAGTTCAGATTGATTTAGAGAGAGGATCAGGTTTTTCCACAAACTGTTTAGGATTTTACCCTGATGTCTGTTGAGGTTTCCACCGGTTATTAACACTGGTGTGGCTTCCTTGAATAAATGATGTCTGTTGTCGTCATCCAGATATGGCATGGAGCTATTTTGCGACTCTATTGTGCAGTTTGATGTACAGAAATGATGTGCTAAGCCAGAAGAGATACTTCTGTTGTGGTTTACATCACCAACAGACAATGTTCTTTTTGTCTGGTTTCTAAACTCCATGAAGTTTGTCTGATGTAGGCAAGACCACAGGAGCAAGGAATGTAATATACTCCTGGATATTTGTAGAAAGGCACCTTATCTTTTGGGGATCGTAAAACTTGTCTGATGCTGGTGATTGGTTTGAAGACCACTCTGATGTTGTAGGCTCTTAGTATTCTGGCTATTTGATAAGAAATTTACTTGATGAAAGGGATCACTACAGTAGAAATGTGCTGGGAGCATGATTCTTCTTGTCACGCTCCCAGCACATTTCTACTGTAGTGATCCCTTTCATAAAGTCAATTTCTTATCAAATTTAGTTTTGTTTTTCGTAAATGGTCAGTAATTAATAAGTTTGTATTTTTATTATAGTCTACCCAAGTGAAAAATAAACTTTCAACATCTTTCTCTAAAACCAGAGTAATTTAATAAAAAAAAAAAGTGGCACACCGTTTGGCAACTCCTATAGTTAGAGATGACCTTGCTAATACTTCTGCCTGGTATCTCAACTTGCACTGGGCTCCCACTTAAGAGACCTCAATAAAGATCGAAGCTAGTCTGGGTAGTGGCTCTTCCCTTAATGCATAACATTATACATATCTGCAAGGAGATGTGTTTTTCATTATGGGAGATACTGAGATAGGAATGATGTTAGCTTGCTCCACCTTTGCAACGAGTTGTCCAGTGTTGTACTACCTTACCCGAGTCCTGAAGACACTTTCAGGCGCGAACTTTGTTTGCTCATACTTGGATAAAGGATTAAACTAAATTTATTATAGTCTAACCAAGTGAAATATAAACTTTCGAAACATAACAGAGATAATTCATCATTGATAAGTATAGTCATAAAACCAAACAACCATAAATGAATAAATTATAATGCAATTAAAAATGCTTTTTATTTATTTTCACTTCCCTTAGTAGAGTGCTTTTCACACTTCTGAAGATGACACCACAGTCAAAACAGCTCATATACTGTAATGTGACATCATTTTTTTTTAATCATTCATTATGTCACCACATCATTAATTCCTTTCTGGTTTTAAAATTTTTTATTATTATTATTTAAGCCTCCAAGGAGTCAAAAGACTCAACATGGGAGGTCCCTCCTAGGAAACAGTCTATCATACCATTCCTTAAACTCATTAACCGTTCTCGCTCTCACCACTATCAGGCAATGCATTCCACGGTTCAACCATCCTTCATGCAAAGAATTCACTCGTCACTCTCTTGCTCACAGTTTCTTTTCGTGACTTCCAGGGCTGGCCTGTTGTCATCACTCTTTCCCGCTGTTCAACCAAGCGAAAGAACTCCCCAGTCAACCCTGTAACCATCTCTCTACAGTTTAAAAGTCTCAGTCATATCACTTCTCCTTCTATCCACCAAACTCTGCAGTCCACATTCCCTCCGCCGATCCTCATAACTAACATTGTACAGTCCTGAAACTGTCTTTGTTATCCACCTCTGTACCCTTTCCACAGTTAATTTATCTCCTTCAAATCCTGGGGACAAAATCTGAGAACAATAGTCCAGGTGTGGTCTGATCAGGGTCTTATACAATGGAGTAACTGTTTTATCTCTGCAGGTCAGCTTTCTTCTCATTATTGCAGCAATCCTTTGTGTTACCTTCACCACCTTTGCAATATGTCCCTTGAATTTCAGGTTTCTATCAATCATCAACCCCAGATCTCTTGTGTACCATACTTCCTCCAGTATATCTCCTCCAATAGAGTATGCAGCATCTCATCGATGTGATTTTGCTGCATTAAACTGACATCCCCATTCATTTTTGTCCGTCTGTCTAGCTTATTCAAATCCTCTTGCAGGACTACCACATCTACACTATTACTAATAACCCTTCCTCAGCTTCACATCATTTGCAAACAACTGAACATCCCCCTGCAATCCACTGACAATGTCATTAATATAAAGGTTAAACAATATAGGTCCCAGTACTGAGCCCTGTGGGACCCCACTTGTAACCCTCTGCTTCCTTGAAACTGCCCCACCATACACAACTCTCTGATACCTATCGGAAAGCCAATCCTGAATCCAGTTGCCCAACCTGACATCCAAACCCATGTGCTGCAACTTAAATATCAGCTTATCATGTGGCACCCTGTCAAATACCTTTGCTAAATCCAAGAAAATGACAGTATATGCCTTTCCCTCACCTACTGCTCTTGTAACTTTATTATGAAAGGCTAGCATATTACTAAAAAAAGAGCACACCCTCACAAATCCATGTTGACTCTCACAGACAACATTACCCTCATCTGCCCAATGTTGTATACGGTCCCTAACTAATTTCTCCAACATCTTAACTGCTGATGACACATAAACTGGCCTATAATTAGACACTTCCAGTCTGCTACTGCCCTTATACAATGGCAATATCTTACCTTCCTTCCATTCCCTGGGCAGGCTTTCATTGAAAAGCCAGGTCAAAGAAGCTGTTGGTTCCTTAGCACATTCTCTCAAAACCTGTGGTGAAATACCATCCACTCTCACAGCTTTACTTACATCCAGAGTACTCAGTATTTGGAACACGTTCTCCTCCTGCACCTCTAAACCTCAAACTGCCCTATCCCTCTAGTATTAAAATTTACTCCTTCAGGATGAAATATACAATAAAGTGTTCATAGAACAATTCCACTATGTCCTCTGCATCAATCATTCTATTCCCATTTTTATTCCACAATCATTTCTCCTCCTACTGGCTACATAGCTAAAAAAAATTCCCTAGGATTTTCTTTGCATCTTAGGGCTAATCTCTTCTCATATTTGAGTTTTGCCTTCCTTACCATACTAGTCACTCTCCTCGCCTGTGTCTTATATTCTTCATGCATCTGCACTTCACGTGTCTCCTTATATCTCTTTCATAGCCTCTTTTTCACATGCAACTCCTGTTTAATATTGTTTGTCATCCACTTTACACCAAACTGTGTCCGCTTCTTCACTTGTGGAATACTATTGCTGCTAACAAATATTCCTTCACAATTTCCCAAGCACTAATGATATTCTCATCTCTTTGATACTCCTGCATGTCTATTCATCTTCCAAGTCAAAACCACATGGTCACTTCTCCAACTGGTGGGAGAAATGTCATCTCACTTATTATCAGCTCTTCTGATGCTATGACCAAATCCCAAACTCTTGAACCTCTTGTTCTCTCTATTACATGTTGCCTAAGATATTTGTCCCTCAAGAATTCTAGAAATTCCATTCCCTTATTGCTACATGAATCTTCCTCTCCCGAATGTATACTGCTGTAGTTAAAATCTCTCATAACAATCATTCTTCTTGCACTTGCCAAACTCAACTGTCTAAACATCTCCTGGTCCCCACCCTCTGTGCTCCTTGGTTTGTAGCAACACCCCACTAAATATCTTGCCTATCCCTACCTCACACCATATGCTTTCAAAATCATTAGTGTCGCTGCCTTCCAAAGCCTCCACTCTTAGAGGACATAAGTCGTCTGAGTAATAGTACTCCACCACCACGCTTTCCCTTTCTTTCCTTCCGAGAAATGCTGTACCCTGCTACTTCTATTCCTGTTATTATATCCTCTTCTGTCAACCACGTCTCAGTAATCCCAATAATCTTTGGCCAGGCTAATGCTATCTGTGCCACCAATTCCTTTCCTTTTTTCTGGATACTGCTGGTATTAGTATAAAGCATAAAAATACCACTATTTCTATACCCAGCATTATCCCCTCTAGACTGCACTGGGCTCAGTGCTACCTGATGTTGTCCCCCTTCTCCCAAGTACCCTTCCCACAAGAGGTCACCCCTGCTCATCCACCTTCGGCATTGTAGTCTCTCTGCATCAACACACTGACTCATTCAGAACAGCAATCTCTCCAGATGCCTACATCCTTCCTCATTCAAATGCAAGTGGTCTCTCGCATACAATTCCTATTTCCCATATATTTTTAATATTCACTTTTAATTTTTATTTTACAGTTCAGTTTTAATTAGATTATATTTTATTATTTTATGGTTGTTTGGTTTTATGACTATACTTATCAACTATGTATTATCTCAGTTATGTTTCAAATAAACTTTTCAAAACAAGAACATGCAGTACTCCATGTTTACCCCAAGGTATGTGTCAGAATATTCATTATTTATGTCATAATCTTTTTATTCATTAAAATCACAGGAAAAGTCAGTGCATTCAAAACTAATGGGTGTTGCTTAAGAAAATAAGCATTGCTGTGTTGTGTTGATTTGTATTTTAGATTAGTCACATGAAAAATTTTTTAGAAATTGAGCATTTAGGAATATTTGTGTTCTAGATTAAAGAGTAGTTATGTAACCCATATATTAATAATATTGGTAAGGATTTGAATTTGGATATTCAGTTGTTTGTAAATGATGCAAAGTTTGGATGAATTATGAAGAGTAGAGAAGATGTTGTAGCCTTACAAAGAAGCCTTGAATAGATTGAGTGAATGGGCATGGGAGTGGGGATGCCAGTTCAATGTTGCAAAATGTAAGGTTTTAAATTTTGGGAAATAAAGATGGGATGTAGAATTTGCTCTTGATAGGGATATATTGTTGGAGGTGGAGGAAATAGATATTGGAGTGATGGTGAATAAGGATCTAAAATTTAGAGGACACATTACTAAAATTGTGAGGATAACACAACAAATTCTGGGAATGATGCAGAGGACACTGACTTGTAGAAGTGAGGAGATTCTTGTTTCATTGTATAAGGCTCTGATTAGGCTGCACATGGACTACTGTACACAGATTTGGTCACCTGGTTCTTGAAAAGGATGATGAGATGTTGGAGATTTTTGGAATGTTGAATAAGAAGGAAAGTTGAAATGATGTAATTTACAAAATCTATTGGATAGGAGGAAGAGGTATGATATGTTAAGACGTACAAGTTGGTAAAGGGTTGTTATAGGATTAACATCAAAGAAGTTTTTCATAAAATGGTGGGAGATTGGGGAAGAACAAGAGGTCATCCCTGGAAGCTGTATAATGAGGGTGTGAGCAAGGAAGGGAGAAGCAGGTTTTTTATATGGAGAGTTGTAATTGATTGGAATGCACTGCCTGAGAGTGTGGTCTGCAGAGAATTTCAATGTGTTTAAGGCATGGTATGATGATCTGTGTGTATGATAAAAGAGGCCTCCTACACGAGTCTGTGACTCCATGGGGTCTTAGAGTAATAATAATAATAATAGTAGTAGTAGCAGCAGTAATAATAATATACATTTGAACTTTCATTAGAACTGATCACAATATTTGTTTTATAGGTGTTTTTGTGTCTAGAATGAGAGATAAAGAAACACAGAAACTGTTGGCAGGATTGTTGGATATTGGCGATGAAATTTTGGAAATAAGTGGTGTATGTATTAAAAATGCTGACATTATGGAAGTGAACAATCTTATGTCTAACAAAAATAAACTACTTCTCACAGTTTTGCCATATATATGTCGAAAAGATATTTAGCATTTTTCACAAAGATTTTGCTGTTTATTACCTGATTGTAAAGACTATAGGTCATCTTTATGTAGAAACTATTTTCTGAGCTCATTTTATATGTGGATTGAGTTACAAGAGAATAACAAAACAAAAATTATGCTTGTCATTTAACTTGGCAAGATGTTCATGAGAGATTTAAGGTTATCCTATTGTAAATTGATGGGTATTTTTTCTCATTTATCTGTTTAGAAAATTTTTATGTATAAGAAAGAAAAAGTATTGCCAGAAGTGCATTTTTTTTACATTGTTGCTCTATTTAGATAAAAGATTTATGTACCAGTGACATTCTTAAAGTATCATATTTTGTAAAATAAACTATTGGTGAATGTTGTTTTTACCTTGTATCTACATATGCATCTGTTCTGTAAATTGTAATTCATACAAGTTTGTATTTTTGTTTGTTAGTTTACTAGTTATTAACTTTATCATTCTAATAGAAGATAGAATTTTGTTGCTTATTCATTTTGACACAGATATAATTATTGTAAATATTCATGGTATATTTTTTTGTCATTATTTTTTGAACACTAACAAATTGCCTATAGTGAAAACCTCCTTTCAAAAGTGTTATAAAAAAAAATCTAGTTATGTGCCACTAGCTGCTAGTCATTAGTTGCTAGTTGGGCATAGACTTATTCTTAACTTTTAAATATTTTGCACAACATGCATTATCACTTGTAGACTTAAATTTTTTAAATGTTATTTAATTTTTTTTAATTTAGCAAAAAATTTTAAATTAGTAGCTTGTCTTCCTGAAATGGTTGCAAAGAATATACCCTATCTTTAGCTAAACTCCCTGTAAATCAGTTTATTGGAGAACTAAGTTTCACTTTTTCAAATAATGTTGATTCAAGAAGTACTTTGTTCAGCTTATTGTAATTAGTTTTTAGATCTGGTGTTTACAAAAATTGATCTTACACATTATGCATACAAGAATTTAGATTCGTGGTATGTATATATATATATACTAGCCCCCCCCCCCCCAGTGTGTGTGTGTGTATATATATACACGAGGGGAGCTCCACCCCCCCTGGTCCCCCCCAGTTCCGGACTGGTAAGCTGGTTCTCCTTGAATTCTGATGACTCAAATTTTGAAAACTCGAAAGGGTCCCCCCCCCCCCCAAGTTCCGGACTGGTAGGCTGGTTCTCCTTGAATTTTTAAGACTCGACCCTCAGGCTAGCCCCTGAGTTTCAAAACATTTCAAATAACTTGACACGAAAACGTTACAAAAAAAGCTTATCATTTTATATTATACAGTAGATATGAAGAATAAATTAGTGCATAACACATCCGATACAATCCATCATTTACACTATCGATATGCAGCCATCTCCAACACATTATATAGTATTTTTGTCTGTTAAGTCTATGTTCTGTGATGGCTTTCCTGTTTTTAGTGGGCAGGGAAAAAAAAAAAAAAAAAAAATCAGTTTTCCAGAAGGAACTCTGCTGTCTATGTAATCAGACTGCTTAACTGCAGGGTATGTCCCATCGTTCTTTTAGCTGCACTGTCATGCAGCAATGTTATCTTTCTTCTTACCATCACAATCCAACTTGTTTTACTGTTTATTGACATGCTATCAGGAAATGGATACAAGATCTCTTGTCAACACGTTTACATAAACAAATTGGTGATTATAGATGTTGTAGGATAGGAGAAAAATTTTCTAACACAGGAAGCTAGGTAAGACATTAAATTTTTAATATTTACAGTACAGTCTTCTGCTACTGCAACTTGAAGGCCGAATAATTCTGCAAGGAAAACACAACTCTAGATATTATAATGTTAATCATAGTGCATAGGTCTAAGTCAGGGATATACATTAGTGTTTTCAGTCTCTCTTATGCTGAATACAGCCAACATGTTGCACTCCATACTTTGCACTGTTCTTTGGTCATATCTGTTACATCTGTGAGAAAATATGATTCTTAGATACATCCAAACAAAAATAAATACAATTCTTAAAAATAGACATTTATATTTGGCCTCTCAAAGAGTTTCATCCAGTTTTTTTTTTTTTTTTCCCCTGATTAATCGAATTCAAACATTATATTCTTCATACAGTTCTGATTTTTTTCAAATTATATATATGTATATATATATTCCTCATTCTCAGTGACAGTTATTGGCAAATTAACATTTTCTCTTTCACTTTCACACAAAGTGAATGGGAATCATGTTGTTTGTGTAGGGGGGGGGGTGCACCTGTGCTCTCATGTGTCATGTAAGCACATGCCACTATGAATTCCATATTATATTATAAATCATGCTTTGCAACCTTAAATTGAAAGCTCCACTCATTTTCTCACTCACATAGTCTATTTAGATCCTCCTGCAAGGTTATATCTGCTCTGTTTCTCATAGTTCTTCTCAACTTTGCATCATTGGCAAACAGCTGTACATCTTCAGTTAAGCCAGTCCCAATGTCATTGATGTATAAGTTCAACAATAATGATCACAGATCCCTATGGCACCCCATTATTGATCTTCCTCGCTTGGGGTATCACTCCCCATACACAACCTGCTGATGCTTATCTGGCAGCCAGTCAGCTATCCAACTCACTATTTTTGTATGGTAATATTAGCAACCTGTGGATCTACAGTTCAGAACTCATTCCTGATTCTGAACTATAGAAAAGATTCTGTTTATTTTAACAGATGTTAATTAGAAGATAACTTATTCGTTAATAAACCTTGTGGATTAAAATCACTTAGAAAATTATTTTTGAAATAGTTCTCAACTGTAGTTTAAACCTCTTAGTTGAAATTAAGAATTAAGTTCATTTCACATACATGTGAAATAAGTTTAATCAACGTTCTTTGTCTCTTTCTGATATGATTGTGATTTGTGACTGCACGTGTATGATAGGTTATAGAACACACAATCATTTATGTTTATACTGTGATAGCTGCTGAAACATATTTAAAAATAGGAAATAATTACTAAAGAAAGAGCCAGTAATTATATGGTAATTATAGTAGTAAAAATAACTATTTATGCACTGACCAAGAGTTTGCTTACAAAAAATGCATTTCTCTGACATTTGATTTCCTTAGTAACAGAAAAAGTTTTTGCTCTCTTAATATTTCTGCCTGATCCCTGAAGAGAACAAGCCAGTTCAAAATGGCTGTCAGGCCAGTAAAACCTTTAAAAAAAATAAATAAAATAAATACACTAATAAAAGACGAACATATGGACGTTTGTGCAGCACTCATGTCTTTTAAGTAGGACGAGCTAAGGCAACTGATGGCGAGGATTGTATTCTCATAAGCTCTCTGGTCAATTTTTATGAAATTTTCATAGTTTCTACAAACATTTGGCTTTGAAATAATGTTGGATCTAACATCCATTTTGCCTGTGTAATAGGAAATAATTTTCTGTATAAATTCCTGGTTTGTGTTGAGTGGTTAGCATATCCGCTCTCCAGGCAAAAGGCTATGGATTAGAATCCCACCATTGGCATGGATGTTTATGATTATCTGTGGAAATACTAGTGGTGGTGGTAGATGGCGTTGGTGTAGCTGTGGTTAGTTATAGTTGGTGGAATGAGTGGTGGAGACAGTTGTACAGTAGTTGCCCTCCCTTGATGAGTCTTTGGACTCCCTGGAGGTGTCACGTAATAATAATAATGCTTTATAAAAAGTCATTTATTTTTTAGCACTTCTTTTTATCTTCCTCCAATATTTATAGGGTTTATGTATCAACATTCATCTTACCCTTTATGTACACATCTTGGATGGATAGTAGAATATATGTAAATGAAAGCATAAAAATATTCTATAAAAACTATTTTAAAAATGTTTCCATTTCAATTCATAATATTAAATACTTTTTAACAATATTCACATATGTTTTATGTAGTGATCTATGTTTACATTAGGCCCAGAAATTTTCTTCAGGTTAATTAATTTTGATTTCCAGATAACGAATAGATTGTTCTGTTTAATTTTCATTTAAAATATGCACAAATATACATATGTTCTTTTCATATGAGCTCTTAAACAGTAATAGTTGTATAACTCTGATGTCCATTCCATCATACATTCCTTAAATTACTCTATTGCATAGGAGTTCATACTTCATTAAAAATTATCTTTGAATTGATTTGTTTGTTTGTTTCAAAAAGGGAATTGAAAATTTATTAAAATTCTTTAATTCACCTTGGAGTCAACCTGATAACAACCCCCTCACTAACTTATGTCTCAATCATATTCCCCCCCCCCCTTCCTCCTGTTCATGAGATTGCAACTTACATTCTCTCAATCTGTCCTCTTACTCCACATTCCAAAGACCACCGACCACCTTTGTGTGTCTTCTCCGGACCATTTCCAACATATCCTTGTCACCACAAAACCCAGTGACCAAATCTGTGGACAATAATCCATTTGAGGCCTGATCATTCTTTTACACTGGCATCATAACCACTTTGTTTCTGAATTTCAGGTCCTTGTCCATCACTATTCCCAGATCTCTCATCTCCTCTACCTCCTTTAAAGGTTCTTCACCAAGTGTGTGCTTTGCATCCCATCCCTACTTACCAAATTTCAAAACATTGCACTTTGCAACATTGACCTGACAGATCCACTTACCTGCCCTTTCATGCAATCTATTCAAGTCTCCCTGTAAAGCCATAACATCTGCTTGACTCTGCAGTGCTCTTCCCAATTTTGCACCATCTGCAGACAGCTGCATACTATTAGTTAAACCAATTCCAATATCATTAATATAAAAATTGAACAACAATTATCCCAAAACTAACCCTTGTGGCACACAACTAGTGACCTTTCAGGTACCGCACATACAACTTTCTGGTATCCAACTGCCAGTTGCTGATCCAACTCAGAAGTCTGTTATCCAATCCCGTCTGTTTCAGTTTATTTAAATTCTTGTCATGTGGCAGTCTATGAAAAGTTTTTGAAATCTAACTATACCACTGTATACAAGGCATGTCCAAAAAAAAAGATGGAACTTTTGCTATAGAGACTTTATTGCTCATTTTACAACATTTTAAGCACTGTTCCCTCTACTGTGATACACCATTCCCAACGTTTCTTCCATTGTTGGAATGTTTCCTGAAACACACTTTCTGTGATTGCATGCTGTTCTCTTATTGCATTTTCCTTAATCTCGTCTATGGTTTGGAAATGATGTCCTTTCAAAGTAAGTTTGGGAAACAAGAAAAAGTCTGCCGGGGCTGAATCCGGAGAATAAGGTGGATGGGGCATGTCATTCAACAAACACGGCACTAATTTTGCATTGACAGAACACATCTGAAGTTTTCCAATAAAAATTTGATGGCAAGATCCTATGCTGATGCCCACTTTATCAACAACTTCTCAGAGAGTTAAACAATAATTTCTATGAATCACAGCACGAACTCTCTCGACATGGTCGTCGTCTGTTGATGTTGAAGGTCATCAAGGCCTGGGATCTTCACCGACTGACATTCTGCCCTTTTTAAAATGATTAAACCACTAATAGCACTGCATTCAGCTTGTACAGTCCTTCCCATATGCTTGGTTAAGCAATTGAAATGTGTTTCACACGCTGTTCTTCAATCGCTTTCATTGTCACTTATCCGATGAACAGATTGTGCATGTGTTGACTTGAGCAGATGTAACTCAACAGCTAATGCTCATAGGAGAATGGAGAAAATGGCAGTTTGTTGTCAAAACCTGCCACTAGGTGTTCTCAGTAGCCACCGCACGCTCTTGTACCAGTTGGTGGACTATTTAAAAAGTTCAGTCTTTTTTTGAAAATGCCTCGTATGCATCTCCCTTGTCCAAGACATTTGTCACCTTGTTATAGTATATAAGCAAGTTAGTAAAACATGATCTCTCTTTAACAAACCCATGCTGTATCCTAACCACAGAGAACCATTGCTGTATCCTAGTTCTCACCAATCTCTCTGGTACCTTCACCACAATTCCAGATATACAGATTGGCCTATAATTTGTAGCCACAGCCTTATCACCACCTTTATACAGTGGAACAATTTTACCTTCTTTCCATTCCCTTGGAACTGAACCTGTGCTGTTGTAAGACTTACTAAACAGGCATGCCAATTCCCTTAAACATTCTCTTAAGACGCGTGGTTATGTCATCAAATCCTATTACCTTATTCACATCAAAGTTATTCTTCTTCTTCTTGGATTCCCCATATTAGGCAATTGTTTGCCTATAACGTTTTCAAGGGTTTAAAAAGTCTTCTGCTCATCTCCTTCTGGGTCTTCCTCTTGATCGGTGTCCCTTTGGTTTATATTTCTGAGCAATATTTGGCCATTTGTCCTCATCATTCTTTCTATGTGGTTTTTCCAGTTCTTTCTATAGTTTGTGATGTTTTCTGTTATGTTAATTATGGATAACTGTTTTCTTATTTTTTATCTTGTCTATTCTTTTATAGCCTGCGAGCAGTCTTAGGAACTTCATTTCTACAGCTTCCACTTGTCTTTTATCTCATTTTCCCCAAGTCCATGTTTCGCTGCCATATTCAGAATTGGTTTGGCTATTATTTTATATAGTTTTATTTGGGTTGTTTTAGACATATGTTTACTAAAGTGTATTTAAAGTTCCAGTGATTGCTAGGAATTTTTGCTTTTTATATGTAATTTCTCCATTGGGCTTATGTAATTTCCTATTAAATTTGTTCACTTGTTCTATTACTTTGTTGTGGATGACTAGTTTGCATCTTTTATTTTCTTTACCTTGAAATGCTATTGATTTTGTTTTATTTATTGAAAATTTCATGTCATACTGTTCAATATATGTAAATTTTTCTGGAATCGGTTTTCATTTTCAGCACAAATAACTTGATCGTTAGCATACAAAGGCTGGGTAATTCTTTATTTCCTACTTTAATTCCTGTGATTTTGTTTATCCTCCATTCTCTTGAAAGTTTTTCTAATGAAAAAAATTTCAAGAGGTGGAGCTTTCAGTTCATACAGTATATTGATTAATTTTGTTCTATTGATTTGATCATGCTTTCTCATAATCTAGGAAGGCCATATATGTTGGCAGGTTAAATTCTATTCTTTTTTCTATAATTTGTTTGAGTGTAAACGTGGGATATATGCAGGATCTTCCTTTCCTAAAGCCGCATTGTTCTTCTCCAATAATTTCCTCAGCCCATGATGTTAGTTTACCTTTTAATTATATCTAGATATATTTTATAACATATATTTAATAAGGATATTCCTCTGTATTTCTGCAATCCTTTCTATTTCCTTTTTTGAATATGTTTGACTATTGCCGTCTTCCATTCTTGTGGGATGTTTCCTTCTTCCCATATTCTGTTTAGAAATTTGATTAATTGTAATTGAACTGATTTAGAGCTGTATTTGTATGGTTTTGAATTTATTCCATCCTCCTGTAGCTTTTCTATTTTTTTAGTTTTCCAATATTTTCTTTAGATTATTTAAGTGTATTGGTTCTTCATTTTTTTCTTGACTTACTACTTGTTTTACTTCAATTTGATTGTTGTTTAGAAGCTTAGTGCAGTGATTGATCCATTCTTTTGTGGAGGGGCCGGCCTTCTAATTGTAGATTATCCTTTTGTTTCTTGAGTAATTTTTTTTAATGATTTTATAGCTCTTTAGTTGAGGTCCACTTATATCATGCTCTAATCTTGATACAAATTTTTCCCAGTCTTCTGATTTTCCTGATTTTTCTTGTTATTGCTCTGATTCTTTTATATTCTATTTCATTTCCTATGGTTCTGTTGTTTAACCATTTAAGGTAGATTTTTTTTTCTTATTTAAGATTTTATTTCTGGGTTTCAAGTTCTGAGTCCTTTCCTTTTTCTTTGCAGTTTTGTTCCTATGTCTTCATATGCTGCTTGCTTTACTATTTGTTCAATGTTTTGCCTTTCATTTTCTACATCTGTATCTTCATTTATTTTCTTTGTATGATTTGTAAGTCTTCTTTGATATAGTTCTCTGATACTATCTTGCTGTAACAGTTCTATCTTAAATTGCTCCTGTTTTTGTGTTCTTGTATTGTTTCTATTTCTCTGGTTTGAATCTTAAAAGTACTGATTAATAAATAGTGGTCTGAGTCAATATTGCATCCTCTGTATACTCTGCAATTTCTTACCAACTTCTTTAATTTTTCACCCATTATTATACAGTCAATGATAATTTTATATCCTCTGGCTTCCCATGTATATTTATGTATATGTTTAAAGAAGCTGTTGGTGATTTTCAAACTATTATAGGCCACAAATCCCCTGAGTTCTCTTCCATTGTTATTTATGGTGTTTTCTCCTTGGTTACCTATTAAATTTTTAAATGTATTTGATCCAATTCTAGCATTGAAATCGCCTGCAATGATTAAGTAATCTTGTTTATTTGTGTTCTGAATTATGTTTTGGAGGTTTTTATAGAATTCTTCTGTTTCAGCTTTTTTCCCTTCTTCGGGTGCGTATATTGCTATGATTGTAATAAATTTCTTATTTAATTTAAGTCTAGCCGTTATTATTCTTTCATAGACCCAGTTATATGATTCAATTTTGTCTTTCCATTTGTTGCTGATCATGATGGCTATACCTGCAGCTGCTCATTTTTAGTTGGGTATCCACTATATATATTAAACTTTAGTCCTGAAGTTCTGTAGAGCCTTTTGATTTTTTCTTTTTCTTTGTTTCTGAAATTACTGCTATTTCTATTTTCATTTCTGTTAGAGCTTTGTGTATTTCTTCGATCTTGTGATTGATGCCTCTTATGTTTACTGTTCCAATCTGTATCCAGTTCATAGTCCTTTTTTCCACTTCCGTTTCAATCAAGGTATTTATTTCCTCAAATACCTACTTACAAATTTCACTTACATCGGTAGTTAGCTCTGTGATGTTTATTTTGCTTTTGCCGTGATGTGGAGGGATAGATTATTGTCCACATCTCCTGAAGTTGCTAGACTGAAATAGGAATGCACATTGCTTTGAGAAAATGTGTGTGACTTTAATAGCATTCCTAGTAACTTATTTCGTAAACGGTATTGTCATAATAGTGGGTTAAAGTGGATTGAATGTCTTTCCAAGTACACATTAAAGCACCATATGGAAAGACATTCAATCCACTTTAACCCACTATTATGACAATATCCAGTGTTAGGAGTTCTGGAGGTGTATGTAAGGATTCCTGTATTCTGGTTTTGCATTTTTTGTGGAAGTTGTGTGGCATTGAGGTGTTTTGGATTTTGTGTATGGCTTTAGAGAGAGTAACTTTTCATTCGAAAGCATTTGATAAGCAGTGTTATTTTGCATTGAGGATTTTGTGCATTTATGGAACTAACTGTGGATGACTTATGCAAAGGAGTGGGTAAGAGCTGTAATGAGGATACTTGCCAACTGGTGAGTTTATGAAAGATTGTAAGAGAGGATTTGGTTATGACAGGTGATGCTGAGATTGAGAAAGTGGAAAAAAGGACTGTGAACTGGACAGTTTGTTGTGGCTGCTACTTTAGATTCTGAGGGAGCACTGCAGTTTGTATTTGTGGTTAATGGCAGATTCTGTGATGTTGACACACTGACATTTACTATGCCAATGTGTCATGTTGAGGCAGTTAAGATATTTTAGATGTGCTAATATTATTGACACCTCCAGGTAGTACAAAAAGTCATTGAGGGAGGGCAACCACTCCACAGTTCTCAGTCTCCACCACTCAATCCATCAGCCACAACAAACTGCAACCACCATCATCAGCATCCACTACCCACCACCACTAGTAGTATTTCACAGACGATCACAAACATCCGTGCCCACGGCGGGATTCGAACCCGCAGTCTTTTGGCTGGAGAGCAGATATGCTAACCACTCGGCCAACCAGACCGGCTATGTTGATATGCTGATATGAAGATAGTAAAATGTAATGAAGTGTCCACTTTTTCTACAACTTGAAGTGGAAAAATTTAAGATCTCTCTCTTAACTTGGCTGGTGAAGATAAATTTTCTGAACTGACTATCTGAATTAGTTTATTATTACCCCAAGACTCCATGGAGTTAAAGACTCATCTAGAAGGTCCATTTATCATACACACAGCTCATAATACTGTGCATTAAATGCACTCAAATTCTCTGCAGACACCACACTCTCAGGCAAGGCATTCCAATCATTCATAACTCTGCATGCAAAAAAACCTGCTTCTCGCTCCTATTGCTCACACCCTCCTTTATACAGCTTCCAGGGTTGACCCTGGTTCTCCCCTGATCTCCCACTGTTTTCTGTAGAACCACTCCAATGTTGGTCCTATAACTATGATCCTAGGTCTCTGTCATATCTCCCCTATTCCTCCTATCCACTAGACTCTGTAAATTGCATATTCTCAACCTTTCCTCATATTCGACATTCCAAAGAACAGAAACTACATTAGACGGTCATCACTAGACCCTTTCCAACTTCTCTTCATCCTTTCAAAAAACTCGGTGATCAAATCTGGGCACAGTAGTCCATGTGTGGCCTAATCAAAGCCTTATACAATGGAACAAGAATCTCCCAACTGCTACAAGTTAGTGTCTACATCATTCCCAGAAGTCTTTGTGTTGCCCTCACAATTATGGCATTGTGTCCCCAAAATTTCAGATCCTTATCCACTATCACTGAAAGATCTCTTATTTCCTCCACCTACAACCACATATTCCCACCAAGCATAAATTCTACATCCCATCTTTGTTTCCCAAATTTTAAAACCCTAATAATTTTGCAATATTGAACTGTTATCCCCATTCCTGTGTCCATTCGCTCACTTTATTCAAGTCTTCTTATAAGGCCACAACATCTTCTCCATATTTCATGGTTCGTCCCAACTTTGCATCATCTGCAAACAACTGAATATCTCCATCCAAATCTTTGCAATATCATTACCATACACAGTAATGGTCCTAAAACACACCCCTGAGGTACACCACTCTAGTGACTTACCTCTTCTGGGATATTGCTTCCCCATACACAACTTGCTGATACCTATCAGATAGCCAGTCTCCAATCCAGTGCACGAATCTAATATTCAACCCCATCCGCTCTAGTTTGACTATCAACTTATCATGCGGTAATCTATCAAAAGCCTTAAAATCTAATTATATTACTGTGTATCCCTCTTCTCTGTCTAAGGAAGCAGTCACCTTACTGTAATAAGTAAGTAGATTACTAACACATGACCTCCCTTTAGCAAATCCATGCTGTCTATCAAAGATAATACCATTGTTGTTAACCCAATTCTGGATGCTAGTTCTCACAAGCTTCTCCAACAACTTAACTACAACACCTGACACACAGATAGGCCTATAGTTTGATGCTTGAGTTCTATCACCTTCTTTACGAAGTGGCACAATCTTCTACTCCTTAGAAACTTGACCCAATGCAAGACTCGTATTAAAAAAATATGTGAAGGCAGGTGTCAACTCCCTGGCACATTCTTTCAGAACACGTGGTGATATATTATCAAGTCCCACAGCCTTATTTTCATCTAGTTTGCTCAACTTCCCATACACCTCTTGCCAATTACAGTCAGTCTCTCTTCCCCATCATCAATTGCTCTTACTCTCTCCATGAAGTCACATTCACAAGAATGAAAAACCCTTATGACCTACTCGTTAAGTATCTCCACTATATCTTCTGCAACAACTGTCTTTATACCATTTTCTCCAATCAAACTTCCATAATCATTCTTTTTTTTTTCCTGGCTACATAACGAAAGAACTCTCTAGGATTCTTTTTGGCTTCATTAGCTAACTGCTGCTCATACCTCACTTTTGCTACCCTTACCAGGCAAGGACTGTAGTTTCAACATCATTATCTTACCATGTGTTGTCTTGAGGATCGGATCATCTAAAAACACAGGCATTGATAATACTGCACCATGAAAAGATATAGAAAAACTTGTATAGTTGTTGTTGACTTTTCCAAGAAATTCAAGTCTAGCATTTAGATCTCCTTGCCAAACACTTTAATAGCCTACTTCCCACTATTTTTGACTTCCATTTTCCCTTCTAGTCATTTGCTGCATATCATAGGATTGGGTGGCTTTCTCTCTTCAGATTTTCCTATAATTTTTGGATATTGCATATGACCAACCAGTTTGGCCAAAGTATGGGATGTAGTAGTCACATCTGATCTCAAACTTCAAGTTGTCTGAACCAAGGATTTGGACAAATGCAGACATAATCTTATAAGTGATGAATTTGTCTGTCACTTCATATCTCTGAAGTTTCTTTGCAATGAGACATTTGTACAGGAAATCTATACTTTGAATTGTTTGTGATATTCAGAGCAAGAATAGAACAGAATTTCTTCTATTTGTCTTTGTTTAATTTTTAAATAAGAAAGAATCTAAGTATAAAGAAATTCATTCAAATACATCATTTGTTTTAACAATTTTGTTTTAAAGATGCCTAGCTTCTGACTTCAAGAATGATCTTGCATGCATCCTCTGAAATAGATAGAGTTCACATATCTTAGAATGGAGCTGAATCAAGCTGCCAATTACTGTTATATAAACAGCATTTTTTATGTAAAGGAATTTAGGAATGACATCATTTTCTCTGTGCCTTCACATAAAAATGAGCATTTTTACAATATCTCTTTTCTTAATTGATGTGCCTTTGAATTAAGTAGTAATATTGAAAGATCATTTAGGATGTACTTATTAAAGTATAACACACAATTTAAACTTGATGTCCTGCTATTAAAAATGTACACCAGATATGTCACTGGGGCAAATTTTGCACATGGTTGATAGGATTACTTCATAGTTTAAGGAGTGAAGTGTGACACTGAAGGTAGTTAGCACCTCTGTATTGGTGCAGAGAGCAGCATCTAGTGATCCTAGAATGAGATTATCAGTCAATTGGAGGAGATGCCAGCATAGTTTCCCCAAAATCTTCAAAGAATACGGGCATCAGTCTATGATCCACCAACATCACTGTTTTTTTTTAAAAAATGAATCCATCTACTTTCTTATTGTACATGGTCATTACATCAATTCTCATGGATCCAATGCTCTGTTAGCATATGAGAGTTTCACTGTTTTCTTCCATCCTGCTTTATCCATTGCCAGATGGATTACTTCTTGTAAAATCTTTCCACACAACTCCACAACTACCCACTCTCACCTAGGCCACAGGTAGAATGGAGAAGAATATGGAATAGGCTGCTATCGTCTTCATTCTACCCAACATCAAGGATTGATCTTTATACTGTCATCCATCATGCAGATATATCCAAAAAAAAAAAGGTGAAGTTTTAGTCTAATTAGATTCGCTTTCCTTTATTCTATTTTATAAGAAATTTAGTTTAATCCTTTATCCAAGTGTAAGCAAACAAAGTTTGCACCTGAAGTATCTTCAGGACTGAGGCAACTCGTGGTAAAGGTGGACCAAGCTCTCATCACTCCTTGTCTTAGTATCTCCCATAATGCAAAGCACATCTCCTTGCAGAGATGTATAATGCTATGCATTAAGGGAACGGGCCACTACATAGACCAGTTTTGACCTTTATTGAGGTCTCGTCAGTGGGAGCCAGGCGCAGAAGTGGTGATACTAAGGCGGAAGCAATGGAGAAGTCATATTTACCTATATGAGTTGCCAAAAGGTATCTCACCTTATTATTAAAATTACTCTGGATTTAGAGAAAGATGTTGGAAGTTTTTTCCCCACTTGGTTAGACTATAATAAATTTAGTTTAATCCTTTATCCAAGTGTAAGCAAGCAAAGTTTGTGCCTGAAGTATCTTCAGGACTGTATTTCTATTTATTGGTTACCATTTGCATCCATTAAATTTGTAGACCCTTTCTTTAACATGTTCTTTCAAATGCTATGATACTAATGTATGATAGCTTTACAAGCTATCAACAGTGAAATTTATCCACCTTTAAACACACAATCCCTGCAAATATGCTAAAAAATCCTCTGAATCTCTAATCTAATGTGAAACATTATTCACTTAGTGCTCCCTAAGGAGAGGTTTACTCCTTTATATTCAAACATAAATTCTAAAATATGCACTAAAAGCTACATAAGCTGGAACCCTCCCTCTCAGGAGACCAACATAGAACCTTTTTTTTCCCTATCCACTTCAGACCAGCAATAAGTAGTGATTGTCTTATATCATTAGCAAAATTCATCTAACTTAAATGCAAAATTCCTGAAAATTTGTTAAAAATCTTCTGAATCTCTAAAATGAAACATTATTCACCTAGTGTTCCCTAAGGAAATGTTTACACTTCATATTCAAACACAAATTCCAAAAATGTGCTTGAACCACACATCCCTCCAAAATGAAACCAAAATACTTACTGTTACTTGTGTACATTAACAGTTATAACATAGCTTTTGGGAATTTTTTTTTTTAGGATACTGACTACTTTAGTGTCTTCTCCATCAAAATCGTATTTAATTACCAACTCATAGTGAGAATCTCTAACTTTGAGGGCAACACACACCTGCTACAACAATCTTTAAAAAAAACAAGTTTCAAGGAAGCCTATGATTACATATATTCTGTCTCAGCTAAAAGAATTTTCCTTTCTGAGCCATCAAAAACTTAAGAACTGTGATGTAGCTTACCTGTTCCAGACTACCACAAATGCAGAAAGCATTTGTGATAAAAATGTGAAAAAGATCATCCTTTCCCTTCCACGAAACTTAAAACCCATCACCAAGCTATCTTCTTGAAACTTAATAAGCTTATAGATTACTGGTATTTGGGTTATGGACACATATCATGGCCACAAATTCCAAATAGATCTTATTGTTGGCAGTTAGAAAAGAACTGCAATCTAATGAAGAAACTTGCTTACTACAATGATACATATCAGTCATCCCACTATTTTGACTTATTTGGAACACTGACAATTTTCAATGTTCCAGTATTCAAAATATTAAACTAGCATAATAGTAATCCTTCACTTATTCATTTTTTTTAACTTTTTTTATTAAAAAAAAAACTGGGTTCCCTCTCTCCCAAAGTACTGTACTTACAGGAAACAATGACCTAACTCAGGTAATGTTTTTCCAGAAGGAAAAACATTACCATACATAGGTAGCAGGGTTTTTTAATCCTACAAATCAGAAGGCACAATCAATTAATAGCCTTGATTCCAAACAACCCAACCATTTCCCTCCCACTAAATATCATTGTATGGGGGGAAGGAGGTCTGGAAAGTTCTAATATACACCTAGAACAAAAATATTAAAACAGCTGTTATAGAAACAAGAAAGAACATATCTTAAAACCATTTAACTGCATGTTTCATCAAATTGTAATTTTTTTTTTTAGGATATATAAGAAGACATAAAATTAATTAATTTTTGTTCTAGGCATTTGTCAGAACTTTCCAGAACCCCTTTATAGGCTTAAATTTTTAACATTTATATCTCATTTTATTCCACTTTCCTATTTTTGTTATTCCACCCCTCTTTCCTATTACCATATTACTTCTCTTGAATGACCCCGCCTTTCATCAGCTAGCATCATGATCCACTCAGTCATACGTGTAGCACACCTCTTATCATCCTTTAATAATTCTTTAATAATTTTATTGCCTGGACTGACTTTGTACTCTCACTTAATTATTACTTCTTGTTAATGTTTAATTAAAACTATACAAATATAACAATTTTTGTTCTGTGAACAAGAAAATGTATTCCATATAAACAATAGGTTTGTAATTATTCAGGTAATCGTTAGGGTATGAGAAAAAGCCACTAATTATTCACATGGTAAAATGTAATCCATTGATTTGTTTTTAAATATCTAGCTTGGCTTGCTATAGTGAGCTGTAATTATAATTGGCAGAGTTAATTTGTTAAAGTAGAAGGTTTGCTATATTGAATTTCCTTTAGAATAGCATTGATATTATAGGAATTTGGACAAAAGTTTTGTAAGTAATTGCAGTGAGTGATTTCACTATAATAGTGCCTTGCTTTTTGTAGGAGTTTATTTTATACCATGATAGTGTACTTACTATAACAAATTACCAAAAAGTTGGATTAGCCAACGTTCCATATTATGCTATTCTGAAGGATTTTATATTTTTAAATTTTATTATATTAAATTAAATTACATATTTAAATTAAATCATAAAGCATTTTATGGATCAGCAGAATCAGTTTTATAGAAGCACTTTCTGAATCAGGAAGAATATTAGATATTTTTAACTTAAATTTTTTTTAAAAAATGCCAGTGTTTCAAACCAAAATAATTCCTAATGAAACAGTCATCTCATAAATTATATTTTTTATATGGTTATTATTTCTCTCTTGATCACATCTGATTTAAAATTATTAGAAAAGGAAAAATTGAATTTATCATAATCTACATGTTCTCTTTCTATTCATTTATTCACTTTTCTATCTTTCCATTATCATCTTGATTTTGTTTGGATCTGTTTTGCTATTCCTATATTTGCTTGTTTGGCATTAATGAAATTTGAGTAAAATTATCCTAATTGGCTTTTAATTTAAATTTATCCTATATATATAATCTTGGTCTTTTTTTCTTTGAAAAAGGGAAAAGAAAAAGAAAAAAAAAGGCTATGTAACAAATTTCCATTCTCTCCCAATTGTTCTAACTGTCCATTCACAAGAGCCACCAGTTTTTGAATTGTTCAAGAATTTACTATCAATTACCATGTTCATTTTTAGTAAACCTTATGTTTAACCTTTCTGTGCTTAGAGTTAATAAAGGTCAGGCATAATGCGACAGTCATGCACTTTGAATAACCAGAGTACTCTTTATAAGCTTGCTATCTGTTTATACATTTAAAAAATGTTACTGTTGTCAGGGCCAGCTCTAGGCTTAGGCACAAGAGGCATCAGCCCAGGGGGAGGCAATGGCTTTGGGGCATCAACATCATGAAAGTAATGGTATTAAAGAAGATCAGAGAGTCGAAGCGTTAGTAGTACGAGCAGTGTCCCCAAAATGCTCTGTACACACTTTTTTGGCAAGAAATATAAACTTTATTTAACAAAGAATTTTATGTCTGTCTTGTCTTACACTGCATTGATAAAACTGGCCTAGGGGTGCCATATACCCTTGAGCTGGCACTGACTGTTGTTATATCTTTTGTTAAGTCTATGCTTTTATTTTATTTTTATTTATGTATTTTTTTTAACAGTTATTTCTGATTCTTACTAGAATCTTTTGTTTCAAATTTTATGCCAAAGATTGCACATTGGTTAGACAAAATGAAATAATTTGGTAATAACTGAGGCAGAATTACAATCAGATTTTTACTTTAATTTGTGGTTTTGTGCTATTATCATATTTTAAATATTAGTAACAGATCTTCTCCTCTCAAACAGCATCACTAACTACCAGGTGTTGTTGCATAAAAAAAAAATGCTGTTTTTATACTATTTTTGGAAGTTATCCTATTGGGTCATCATAGGTAAATAATCAGATTTTGTGTTTGTCAACATAGTGCATTGAATTATATTAAAAACATTTTATGCTCTTCTGCATCTGGGCATTGTTAGTAAGTTGAATTGATCTTTACTTTTCTCAAAAATATTTTTTAAGTAAAGTAAAAGTTTACTCATGATTGTCTTTCTAAAAATTGCTTGTGAAAATCAGTGATTTTTCCATTATTAAAATTCGTTTCACTTTGAAATGTTTAAAGTATTATATTTTCATGTATAATTTTCTAGATATATAGACATCCAAAACAGGATTGTTGTAAAATCCATTTCCATGTGTATACTGTATATATGTATGTTATATGAACCATGTTTTTTTTGTTTTGAAAGTGGAAAAACTAAATTATTTTTCAATGTTATGAACTTCTTTATTTTCATTAATATTTTTCTTTTAAACATTAAACAATGTATGTAATAAAATTATTTCCGTCCACGTTTGTTAAGAATTGCAGAATTATTTCTTTGTACATGTATCCTTGCTAGTATTTCAACTAGGATGATATGATTCAGGACCTCTATGGCGTTACAAGACTCATCATGGGAGGCCCACCCTTAGAAAACACAGTATCATACCACTCCTTGAATTCATTCACTGTTTGTGCTCTCACCACTCTATCAGCCAATGAATTCCATGGTTCAACCACCATCCATGCAAAGAAACTACTCCTCATCCTCTTGCTAATGACTTCCTTTCATAAGGAAGTCATTAGCAAGATGGTCCAGGGATGGTCCTTTGACCTTGCTTCTTCCTCTTGTTCCACCAAACAAAAGAACTATCCAGTAACTACCTCTCAACAGTTCAAATGTTTCAATTATATATCACCTCTTCTATCTACCAAACTTTGCAGTCCACACTCCCTCAGTCTGTCCTGATAACTCATATTATATAATCTTGATATCCTCTTTATCTGCTTTTGCACTCTTTCCCAAGTTAATTTATCTCCTTCAAATCCTGGGACCAAATTTGAGTATAGTAATCCAGATGTGGTCATTAGACCACATCTGGACTTTATATAATGAAATGGCAATTCTTTTATCTCTCCTGGTCAGTCCCTCTCAATATTGCAGCAGTCCTTTGGGTTACCTCCAGCACCTTTGCAACATGTTCACTGAATTTCAGGTTTCTGTTGATCATCATCCCCAGATTCCTTGCTTCCTCCAGTACTGTTCGACCGACAAGAGTATGCAGCCTCTTATCAATGTAGCCCAAACTTCAAGACAACATTTAGCTGAATTAAACTGATCCCAATTCATGGTTACATGATGATCAGCATTCGTTATTAAAAATTATGGAAACAACTACCATGTTATAATAAAATTTCAGTTTAATATTAACCAAAATAGAATCTGTCCACATTTCAACCTTCACATTAAGGTCATCTGGAGTACACACACACACGTGTATATATATACACACACACCCTGGTGAAAAAAAAAACCCTTACTACATCAAAGCTAGAGTACTGTTATTATCTATTTGTTTAACAAATCAAGAGACAATATTAAGCTATAGAGCAACATACCGACAAAATTACTCATATAAATATAAGAGCTGAAATTATTGCTTAGAGTCAAAGTCTTCCGACAAGAGTTTGCTGGAAAACTTTAACTTAAGAAAGTAGGCTGAATATGTGCCATCCAAATTCTTGGTACTTTTATGCCACCATTATTATTATTCAAGCCTCTATGGAGTCAAGGGACTTATCATGGGAGGTCCTTCCTAGGAAACACAAAGTCTATTATACCGCTCCTTGAACTCATTGACCATTCTTGCTCTCATTACTCTATCAGACAATGCATTCCATGGTTCAACTTCATCTACACAAAATGCCTCTCCTCACCCTCTTGCTCACAGCTTCTTTCATAACTTCCAGGGATGGCCCTTGTCATAATTGCTCCTTCCCACTGTTCCAACAAGTGAAAGAACTCCCCAGTGCCAACTCTGTAACTGCCTCTCAACAGTTTAAAGTCTTGATCATATCACCTCTCCTATCTACCAAACTCTGCATTCACATTCCCTCAGCTGATCCTCATAACTAACGTAGTACAACCCTGAAACCATCTTTGTTATCCACCTCTGTACACTTTCCACAGTTAATTTATCCCCGTCAAATCCTGGGGACCAAATTTGAGAACAATAGTCTAAGTGTGGTCTGATCTGGGTCTTATGCAACCGAATGATAACTCTTTTATCACTGCAGGTCAGCGTCCTTCTCAGTATTGCATCAATCCTCTGGATTACCTTCATCACCTTTGCAATATTATTATCTGAGACCTCCATGGAGTCAAGGACTCATCAAGGGAGGCTGTAAATTACCCAACCCAGCTATCATACCTTCCCTTAAATTCATTTACACTAGATGCATTCACCACCCCTAAGGGCAAATTATTCCACTCACTCACTGCTCTCTGGAAGAATCTAGCTCTTACCCTTTTCTTTACTGAGAACAACCATAACTTCCATGGATGACCCCCCCCCCCCCGTGTTCTCTCCCCTGCCTTCCATATAATGAAAAATTTCATCATTTGAAATGCTATAACCCATTCAAAAGTTTATATAGACTTCTATCATACCACCCCTCTTTCTCCTGTTAACCAGAGTCTGCAATCCACATACAATCTGTCCTCATGATCTAAATCTCATAATCCGAATATAATCTTTGTAACACTTCTTTGCACCCTTTCCACAGCTTCTTTACCCCCTTGGAACCCGGGAGACCAAATCTGTGCACAGTAATCCAGGTGTGGTCTTATCAAAGCCTTATAAAGAGTCGAAACTACTTCCTTATCCTTACATGTCAAGGTTCACTTCAAATGCTCCCTGAATTTTAGTTTTGGTGCATAAAACCGGCATCCCCCATTCATTTACTGTCATGTCTAGTTTATTCAAATTTTCTTGCAGGGCTGAAACATCTGATTACTCGTATTACTAATAACCCTTCCAGCTTATCATCTGCAAACAACTGAATATTCCCTTGCAATCCATTGACAATGTCATTGATATAAATTAAACAATGCAGGTCCCAGTATACTGAGCCCTGTGGAACCTTCTGCCTCCTTGATATTGCCCCACCATACACAACTTGGATACCTATCAGACAGCCAATCCTGAATCCAATTGACTAACCCAACATCTAAACCCATGTGCTGCAATTTAAGAATCAGCTGATCATGTGGCACCCTGTCAAATGCCTTTGCAAAATAAAAATTTAAAAAAAATGGCAGTTTATGCCTTTCTCTCAACTGCTCTTGTGTCTTTATTATAAAAGGCAATCATATTACTAAAGCAAGAGCACCCCTTAAATCTATTTTGATTCTCACATTACCCTCATCCGCCCAATGCTGCATATAGTCCCTCACTAATTTCTCCATATCTTAACTGATGATGAAACACAAACTGGTCTATAATTTGACACTTCCAGTTTTCTACTGCCCTTATGCAATGGCACTATCTTACCTTCCTTCCATTCCCTGGGTACCTTTCCTATACCCAGACTTTCATCGAAAAATCGGGTCAATGGAGTTATCATTTCTTTAGCACATTTTCTCAAAACCCATGGTAAAATACTCTTTTCTTTGATACTGGATAGTAAGATACCATCCAGTAACATAGCTTTACTGATATCCAGAGTACTCAGTATTTCGAGCACACTCTTCTCTTGCACCTCTAAACCTTGAACCTATTGCTATCCCTCTAGAATTGAAACCTATTTCTCCAGGATGAAATACTTCAATAAAGTGTTCATTGAACAACTCCACTATGTACTTTGCATCAGTCACTCTATTCCCATTTTTATCCCACAGTGTAATTCCTCCACAATCATTTCTCCTCTTACTGGCCACATAACTCAAAAATTCCCTAGGATTTTCTTTGGATCTTAATGCCAATCTCCTCTCATATTCCAGTTTTGCCTTCCTCTCCATAGCAGTCACTCTCCTGGCCTTAGTCTTATTCTTCATGCATCTGCTCTCCACCTCTCTCCTTATCTCTTCCATAATCTATTTTTCACCTGCAGTTCCTGTTTGATATTGTTTGTCATGCACTTTACACCAAATTGTGTTCTCTTCTTCACTCGTGGAATACAGCTTATTGCTAGAGGGATATACTAGAGGGATAGCTGCTAACAAATATTCTTTCACAATTTCTCAACACTAATGATATCTTGCCCTTCCAATTCCTTCCTCCATGGAACTCTACCAAGTTGATATCTAAGACTATTATAATCAGTTTTAATAAGGGAATACCGTGAGTAGACATAAATACAAAATTAATAACGGAAAAACTCGCATAAAAAGATTAATTAATTGTGTAAGTTTTCCTGTGTGTCACAGGCATCTTCAGTACATTTTAAGCTCAAATTAAACAATAACTGATAAACAATTCCAAGCAGCACCACCTAAGTAGCTAATGTAAGATAACTAAAAAGGTCAATAAATTTCCTAACTCAAAAAAGAACTATATATACAATAAAAAGTTAGGAAAGATTAGTTGATTTATAAAGTGCTATCTCCCATAAAGGGAATAGACGTAAACCATCAGATCTGTTTAAGTTAGGAGAGTGAAGTAAAGTTTCGCATGTTTCTTTATAAAACCGTTCCATGAGGAACCGACTTTTGTGAAGGACTCTTGTCTTTTTCCAGTGTACTCTGTCTAGTAATGATGCCATGTTTTGCAAGTCCAGAACATTTCCGTTATTAATTTTGTATTTACTATTATAATTAACTGCCTTATCATTCCACATACGTTCTCTTTTCTTTGATACTCCTGCATGTCTATTCATCTTCCGAGTCAAAACTACATGGTCACTCTTTCCACCTGAGGGCAGAGATGTCATCTCAGTTATTATCAGCTCTTCTGATGCTATGACCAAATCCAAAACGTTTAATCCTCTTGTTCCCTCTATTACATGTTGCCTAAGACATTTGTTCCTCAAGGATGTAAGTCCAGTTTCACCAGCTAGAAATTCCATTCCCTTATTACTACATGCATTTTCCTCTTCCCAACTTATATTACTGTAGTTAAGTCTTCCATAACAATCATTCTTCTTGCACTTGCCAAGTTCAGCTGCCTAAACATCTCCTGCTCCCCACCATCTGTGCTCCTTGCCTTGTAGCAACATCTCTACTTCAAACCATATGCTTTCAAAACCATTATTGTCACTACCTTCCAAAGCCTTTACTTATACAAGACATAAGTCATCACTCATCATAAGCCAAAAAATGCTGTACCCTGCTGTTATATCATCCTCCATCAACCACATCTCAAAGATTCCAATAATCTTTGGCCAGGCTAATGCTATCAGCGCCACCAGTTCATCTCCTTTATCCTGGATATTCCTGGCATTGGTATAAAGCATAAAAATGTAAAGCACATTATTGTTGAGATTAGGATGATTGTTCAAAATTTCACAGGCTTCTTTAAATTTGCATTCATACCAGATTTTTGTGTGATGCAAAGAAAAGCTACTTTTCCAATAAATTTGGTGTAGGGTATTAAGAGTGTGATCTGCGAGGCCTGCTTCACCAAAATTGTTAAATTTCATGCAATGTTTATGTTCTTTTTTTCTTTTTTTTTGCAGATAGGAATTGTAAGTCCAGTTTCACCAGTATAAAGTAAGTTACAGGTACAACGGAAATTCTACACCATTATAATCTTAATGCTACTTTAAACCACCTATAAAATTAAAAAAAATATTCAACTCCTCTAAGGATCCTCTCCTCCCATTGGTCTACCTGGAATATACTGTATTCATTAATCTTGACTACTACTGATGAAAGACCGAAGACTACAGTGTGGCTTTTTGTTGCAAATTATGCTGCACGTTTTTCATTTTGGATACAAGTGTCCTTCAGTAGTAGTGTTGTTGCAATTTTTTGTTTGTGTATATATTGTGTTTTGTTACTTGTTTGTTTGTACCGCTTCTGAATATGGCATCCATAAAGAAATGCACGTCAGCAGCACAGAAGGCTTCGGTACGAAAATCTAGTTCTAGCTTGGATTTTTTTTTTTTTTGCAGTGGATGCATTGCAAAAATTGTTCTATGTATACACCAAAAAATTTGAAAGATTTGTGGAATGTTTGGGTGAATGAAAAGGAAAGCATTAATATATGTGAAGTGTCTCGATAGATTAGATTGATTAGAAATGGGAGCAAGAGATAGGATCGTAGTAGAACAGTTTAGGCAAGAGTTAGTGAAAATGAAAAGCAAAATAAAACATCAGAAAGAGGATATTAAACATCTAAAGAAGAGATTAGCTGATGAGAAAGAGAAAGTTAGTATTATGAAGAAAGAGTCAAAGGACAGTCGTATATCATTGTATGGGGGACGCACTTTATTTGTCATCGCATCTCTAATGAAAGACTCATCGAGGGAGGGCACCTACTCTACACCTCTGTCTACACCAACCACCACTAGTATTTTCACAAACATCTATGCTCATGGCAGGATTCGAACCCGCAGCCTTTCGACTGGATGGCGGATATGCTAACCACTCAGCCAACCAGGCCAGCAACAAGATCACAGCATGGTACTTAATTTTTAACATTACAGCCACTTACCACGTGTTAGTCAAATGAGTGCCACAAAACATGCTTTCCTGGTGAAACAATGAAGGCAATAACTGATGCATTTCAGAAAAGGAAAGACTGGGCATCAGAATTAGTGATAGTCATGGGCACAAATGGCTTAGTTGTGTGTGTGTCGGGGCAGGGGATGTCGATAGAGACTTGAAGTTGTTGTAGCAGTTAAAGAAGTGTTGGAGGAAAAGTCTAGATCTGGGCTGTAGGGTGGGCATTCAATCTCCTGGAAGCCACAGTCCTTCAATGCAGCCTTCGCAACAATAGCCATATGGATTGGAGCATTATGAAGCAGGTGAACACCATGACTCAGTATTCCTCTTCTCTTCTCCTTTATGGCATCTTACATTTAGTGCCAGAGCAAAGCATAATAGTCTGCATTCTTGGTAGTATTCCTTTCCTTGAAGCCAATCAAGAGAATTCCCTGGCAGTCCCAAAATATCTGCTATGATGTTCTTGGCAGACTGAGTTACCTTGGCTTTCCTCGGAGGTACTTCGCCATGGTTTGTGCCACACCATGGATTCCCTTTTTGGAAAGAGCATCATAATAAATGACATGGTTTCATTCCCGTTGATGATGGATTCCAGCCTCTCCAATTCCCTTGGAAAAGCTTGAAAAACTTGCAGGAATAGGTTGCACAATGCTCCTTTTGAATTGAAGAGAGAAGTTGGGGACATCCACCTTGCATTGATGTTGGTCATGTGAAGCTTTTGTAAATTATGAAAAAAGAAGGTTGTTATTGAAAGTCCCAACCTTGAGATTTCTTTGAGCTTCAGCATCTGTCATTGAGAAGTTCCTCCTCAACAAGAGAGACATTTTCCTAAGTCATCATTTTCACATCACGAGAATCATCTTCAATTTTCTCTCTTCCTAGACTGAACTGTTTAGTCCATTCCTTCATGGTGGAATATGAAGGAGAAGCTTTCCCATAAACACCATCCAATTGCTCTTTGATAGCACTTGGAGAAAACCCCTCTTTCGTGTAAAACTTTATTATTATTATTACTTAACACCTCCAGGGAGTCCAAAGACTCATCGAGTGAGGGCACCTACTCTACACCTCTGTCTACACCAACTGCAACTACCTTCATTGTCTACACCAACGCAATCTACCGCCAACCACCACTAGTATTTTCACAAACATCCATGCCCATGGCAGGATTCGAACCCACAGCCTTTCGGCTGGATGGTGGATATGCTTACCACTTAGCCAACCAAGCTGGCAACAAGATCACAGCATGGTACTCAATTTTTGACATTACAGCCACTTAGGTGCCACGTCTTAATCAAATGAGTGCCTCCAACTGAATGAGATGATGCAGTTAGAGAGTTGAAACTGGTACACTAATAGTTGGTGCTATCTGTCATGTATGGTGTTTTAAAAGTGGCACAAATTTTGTATGTCAGGCCGGAAACTACTCATACAAATAACAAAGTCATCCAACTTTATAAGGCCATGATATGACCTCTTCTGGATTACTGTGGCATGGAAATTTTGAACCAGAGAAGATAAACCATAAGTTATTCCAGCTTTCACAATGTGATGTCAAGTCACAAGAATACATAGGTACTGCTATTGTCACAAAACAAACATTTGATGCATTGACTGTTAACTCCATTTGTTTTCCTGCTGGTTTTGTCTGTTTTGTGGAACATTTCTGGGAGGAAAAAGTGTGACACCTCTGTATATGGCTGTTAAGTTGCTTTCAGTTGAAAAGCCTTGATAAAAGCTTCCTCTCATCCTAGATGGGATTGAAACCTAGATTTTTGCAACCAAATGTCATCTTTGATGCTACCTGAGGAAGAGATTTTTTTGATTTTTCAACTTGCAAGCTGTGGTTCTGAATCTTAGAGGTTCGGTGTAGTGGTGGAGACAGTTGTATAGTAGGTGTCCTCCTGCAGTGAGTCTTCAGACTCCTTGGAGGTGGCACGAATAATAATAATAATCTGCTGGGTCACTGGCCTCATGAAAATCTAGGTCAAAAATCATTTCCAATTGTGTGACCAACATTCTTTTTGAAAAAAAAAGCTCAAGTTTATTACCCATAAGATTTTCAGATTGTGATCCTTACTGCATGTAGGTCTAATAGCCTTTCATACTCACTCAGAGTTCAGAGATGTGAATGTTAGGAGGGAAAAAATTGCTTTTTAATGTCATTAATGTTGTTAACATTAATGATGGGAAGTATATGTGAAGGTTTTATATTTTATGCTTTTATATATTTATTTTGTGAGGGAACATTTGTAGTATGCAGTGTTTTGTAATTAATTTTGTTTCCTTTCATGGTGTTGGAGAAGAGTTTGTGTAGAGGAAGGAAGTGTAGGATGTTTCCATAGAGAAATTACTTAGTCTCTTCTCATAATGTGACTTCGAAAGCACCCCATCCCAATTAACATACCTTTCTTTTTCTTATTTATTTTATTATTTATTATTAGACACCTCCAGGGAGTCCAAAGACTCATCGAGGGAGAATGTGCCAATAGCATCGAACGATTTATCCCTTCCAACTACTAACTACACTCAAACTTGCTTTAACTTTTTTTGTTAACCATTAGTAGCAGAGGCTCTGCCAATCGACCAACCTTTGTTGGCAATTGCAATATTAATTCTCTTTGCTGCTGGCCATTGTGAAAGCCTGTGATGCTCAGTCTTCTACCATATGACAAGCCCTCTAATATTAAAGAGGTTTCTTGTGAGATTGCAACTTGTTCCCAAATGTTGGTTTCTGCTTTTTTATATCTCCAGGGATTCCAAAGACTCATCGAGGGAGGGCACATACTCTGTCTCCAATACTGACTCCACCAACTATAACACATCACAACTACACCAAAGCCATCTATCACCCACCACCACCAGTATTTTCACAAATAATCACCAACTTCCATGCCCACGGTGAGATTCAAACCTGCAGCCTTTTGGCTGGAGAGCAGATGCGCTAACAACTCAGCCAACCAAGCTAGCAATTATAATTGGTTTCTGCTGATGCATGATTTTGCAGAGTAAATGGCAACAAGATATCAACTTGAGGCAATTCCATGTGGAGAAATTGGAAGGCGAAATATCATTATGCTTCGGAACTTGTGAAGGAACATTTATTAGCAGCAATAGCAAGCTGTATACTTCAAGCAAAGAAGAGAACACAATTTGCTGTAAAGTGGATGGCAAACAGGAACTGCAGGTAAAAATGAGGTTATGGAATATATAAGGAGAGTGGAGCATATAAGGGGTGGAGAGCAGATGCATGAAGAATACAAGACCCAGGACAGGAAAGTGACTAGTATGGTAAGGAATGCAAAATTGGAATATGAGAAGAGATTGGCATTAAGATCCAAAGAAAATCCTTAGGAATTTTTTTTCACTATATGGCCAGTAGGATAAGAAATAATTGTGGAAGAATGACATTGCTGGATAGAAATGGGAATAGAATGATTGATGCAAAGGACATAGTGGAGTTCAATGAACACTTTATTGGGATATTTCATCCTGTAGAGGAATAGGTTAGGTTCAAAGTTTGAGTTCAAGAGGAGAGAGCATTTTAAATGCTGAGTACTCTGGATGTCACTAAAGCAGTGGAACTGGATGGAATTTCACCACGAGTTTTGAGAGAATGTGCTAAAGAACTCCATTGACGGGCTTTTCAATGAAAGTCTTGTTACCGGAAAGATATCCAAGGAATGGAGGGAAGGTAAGATAATGCCACTGAATAAAGGCAGTAGCAGACTGGAAATGTCAAATTATAGAACATTTTGTGTTTCATCAGTAGTTATTAAGATATTGGAGAAATTAGTGAGGGACTATATACAGCATTGGGCAGATGAGGGTAATGTTATTTGTGAGAAGCAACACGGATTTGTTAAGGGGTGCTCATGCTTTAGTAATATGATTGCCTTTTATAATAAAGTGTCAAGAACAGTTGATGAGGGAAAGGCATATTCTGCTATTTTTTTGGGGGGGAGGGGATTTTACAAAGGCATTTGATAGGCTACCATTAGATAAGCTGTTATTTAAGTTACAGTACATGGGTTTAGATGTCAGGTTAGTGAACTGGATTCATAGGTACAGAGAGTTGTGTATGGGAGAGCAATATCAAGGCAGCAGAAGGTTACAAGTGGGGGATCCTCAGGTCTCAGTACTGGGACCTGTATTGTTTAAATTTTAGATCAATGACTTTGTCAATAGACTGCATGGGAATATTTAGTGTTTGCAGATGATGTGAAGCTAGGATAGGTTGAGTAATAGTGCAGATGTGGTGACCCTGCATGAGGATTTGAATAAACTGGACAGATGGGCAAATAAATGGGGGGTGTCAGTTTAATGCAGCTTGAAGTTTGGGACACATCAATGGGAGACTGCATACTCTCTTAGAGAAGTGGAGGAGGAGGCAAGGGATCTAAGTGTGATGATTGATAGAAAACCTGAAATTCAGGGAACATATTGCAAAAGTGGTAAAGATCACCTAGAGGAGTGCTGCAGTAATGAGAAGGAGGCTGACCTGCAGAGATAAGAGTTGTCATTCCATTATATAAAGCCCTGATCAGACCACACTTAGACTATTCTCAGATTTGATCCTCAGGATTAGAAGGGGATAAATTAACCATGGGTAGAGTGCAGAGGTGGATAACAAAGATGCTACAATTATTTAGGACTGTGCAATGTTAGTTATGAAGATAGGCTGAGGGAATCTGCACTGCAGAGTTGGGTAGATAGAAGGAGTGGTGATATGATTGATACATTTAAAGTGTTGAGAGGTGGTTACAGGGTTGACACTGGGGAGTTATTTTGGTGGAACAGGGGAAGGAGTGAGGACAAGGGGCAATCGCCAGAAGTTACAAAAGGAAGCAGTGAGCAAGAGGGCGAGGCATTGTTTCTTTAGATCGAAGATGATTTAACAGTGGAATGCAAAGCCTGATAATAGTGAGAGGATGACCAGTCAATGAGTTCAAGGTCTATGATACACTTTGTGTTTTCTTGTATGGACCTCCTATGATGAGTCTTGTGACTCTATGGAGTCCTGAATTAATAATTATTATTACATCACACCTCCAGGGAGTCCAAAGACTCATCGAGGGAGGGCATCTACTCTATAACTTTGCATCTCACTATTCCACCAACCTTCATCATCTAACACCAACGCCATCTATTGCCGCCTACCACCACTAGTACTTTCACAAACATCCATGCCCACAGCGGGATTCGAACCCGCAGCCTTTTGGCTGGAGAGCGGATAGGCTAACCACTTGGCCAACCAGGCCGGCAATAATAATAATAATAATAAAGATTATTCACCAGTTGGATGGAAAGCCTCATGATACATTAACAGGTTTGATCCATCAACTATTGACCAGAATACAAATACTACCCTGCTATTTAAGAAATTCATTAAAATTATATATATATACAGGGTGTTCGGGATAAATTTGACATATTTATAATTAATTATATTTTTCCGTAAGTTACATGTATTAACACACACTTCTCTTCATTTAAAAGTTTGGACCCTTCTTCATTCATATACAAGATGTCAGAAAGGATGGATAGCTGGAACCCACCTGAATCATGGAAGAGAATAACTTGTATCATGATGATTCGTGCCCGCCATCAAAATAAGGATATTACGACTGCTGCCCAATGCTCCCTGAATACAGTAAAAACAATCAGGCATGAACTAGAGACTTGCAATGGTGACTACGAGGATGTAGCAAGAAGAAAGATCCCTAGCAGACGATCTGATTGCGTTCGTACAGCAGAATTCCTCGCAAATCTGCAGGAACAGGTGTTGAAGAACCCTGGCATTGGAATTCGGGCTTTGTTCGTGGAGTTGCTAACTGTAGTCAAGCCCTGGATAACAAGGGTAGCCAATGGTAGGCCGTATGTATGGCAGCAGGATTCGGCCCCTTGCCACACCTCTGGGAAAAGTCAAAAATGGTTGTCTGAAAATTTCTACGACTTCACCAGTCCAAATGTTTGGCCTCCAAACTCCCCAGACCTTAACCCCATGGATTATTTTGTATGGGGCACAGTTGAAAAAGACACCAATCGCACTTCCAGTAATACAAAAGCCCAGTTAATGGATAAAATTAAAACAGTTTTTGCGGCCCTTCCCAGGGAGACTGTAGCATCAGCTTGTTCGAGGTTCCGAAGCAGAATTGAAGCTGTGATCGATGCTAATGGTGGTTATTTTGAGTAAATCTTGTTGATAGTATTGTAATTAACTCTGCCTGTAATGTTTTTTTGTCAATTCATTAAATTTAATAGATACAAAGAAGATTTTCTTTTTCCTTACGAAACTGTCAAATTTATCCCGAACACCCTGTATATATATATATATAAACCTACAGAACTTCATTTGACATCAACATTTGTGACATAAGCACAAATTTCACCACTTAGATATCTATACTTGACTGAATCACAAATATAAGCTACAAAGCCACTATTACATCTTGGCTGCCCAAACTGTGCTGTGTATGATTCTTTCACAAAAGATACTTTTGCCTCTGTGTAGCATGATATTCCTTGCCAGTGATTGCCAACACTTGAACTGCCTTTTTTTCCCCCTTCTCCCCCCTCTGGTTTGTGGTTTTATTGCCTTATTTAGTTAGATTAATTTTCTGTCTTTCTCTCCAAATTTTGAAAATCGTTTGTACATCTCTGACTTATCATCCCTGAAGTATCGTACTCTCCTTATACAGCTTCCAAGAAAAATTACCTTGCCTTATTCCTGTCTTTTCCATTTCATCAAAAATGTCATCGATATTGACCTTGTAATAAACCTTAACAGCTTATGCCCCAATATTATTCACCCTGCCACTCTTATCCACCGGACTCTGCAAACTACATTCCCTCAGTCTGTCTTCATATTCAAGATTTCAGAGAACAATTTATGTTAGTCAATCATCCCTTCATCAGTTTGAAACCAGGTGACCAAATCTGTGCCCAGTCTAGATGTGGCCTGATCATAGACTTCTACAACAAAACTATAGCATTCTTACTTCTGTACATCATTGTTAAAATTGCAAGGACAGCATAGCAAATCATGGCAATGTCCCTAAAAATTCTGGCGCTTGTCCACAATCACCCCCACAAATACCTCATCCCTTCCATCTCCTCTAAAATCTCCTGATCAATTGCATGCTCTCCATTCCATCTGTGCTTCCCAAATTTTAAAAAACCTCACACTTTGCAAATTTGAACTAAACATTTACCCATTTAGCCAGTTGAAGTCCTCTTGCAGGATACACTCTTCTTTATTCCATTCATTATAGTTCTTCCCAACTTTGTATCACCTGCAAACAACTGTACATCACTACTCCGGTGCTTCCATATATCATTCATATTCAAGTTAAACAGCAGTAGACCCTTATTGCACAGCACTAGTGATTTTCATCTTCTGGCCTATCAATCCCCTTGTACTACTTGTTAATACCTGTCAAACAACTAATCCAGTACACTAATCTACTGTCCTGTCCATCCTTTGTAATTTAATTACCAGGTTGTCATGTGGCAATTTTTCGAAAGGTCTCTGAAAAATTAAATATAATGTTGTGTATGTATCTCCTGCCAGTCTGATTGGCTGAGTGGTTAGTGTATCCACAACATCTATGGTGGGATTCGAGCCCACTCTAATCCCACCATAGATGTTTGTAATTGTCTTAACTCTGTATGAAAAGGGCATCTGCGACCCCTACCACTTCTTATAGCAGAAGGTTTCAGTCCCAAAACCCAGTGAGGTACGGGAGTGATCATATGTCATCAAATGTGCATAACTATGTATCACATCCATTGCATTTGTCAACTTGCTATAGGCAAGCAGATTGCTAAAACACGATCTTCCTTTGTCAAATCCATGCTGTCCATCAAACTCAAATCTGAATCTCTTGGTCTTGACCAACCTCTGTAACACTTGAACCAGACATCTCCAGGCACAAAGACTAGCAGGTAATTCAGTCTCAGTTGTATCACCTCCCTTAAGACGGAGAACAATCTTCTTTTAAAATTTGGCCCATTTCAAGATTCGTGTTAAAAAAAGTATGAGAGGTTACCTACGTGGAACATTCCCTCAAAACATGCAACATTCTGTCAAGTTATACAGCCTTATTGATATCAGGTTTCAGGCCCCCAAAACAATGAGATGCCCCAGAATTCTATTGCCTCGGGAAAAGTGTAAGTATAGCCCTGTCGGATTTACTCTTCACATATACTTCCTGTTCATTCATCATCAGCCTCTTCTCCCCTTCCCAGTGCACTCAAGTGTTTCATATTAACACATTCATGAGGATGAAATATCTAGATCAGTTGCTCACTTAATGTTTCGACTATAAGCTTTCCAACGGTTATCATTCTACCATTTTCACCAACCAATATCATCCATTATCCTTTCCAGTACTGGCCTTTATCAAAAGAACTCTGGCATTTTTTTAAAAAAATTATTTACTCGTGAGCTAACTGCTGCACTTTTGCTACCTTTATCAAGTGAGTCACCTTGATTGCTTGCATTAAATCCAAGATCTTTTATCCTCATATACTAAGGTAGTTCTCTCAAAATCTTCTGAAATCCATTCTTACCTCATAAATAAGATATTAATGTGACACATTACAACAGCTATGAAAGTTACCTAAAGGATAGCTGGTTGCTATGTCGAGAAAGAAGCATTCAAACGAAGATGGAAATGTAACAATGTCATTGATTGGATTTCAGTTACAAATGTGGTTTTCTGAACATGTAGGAGATAAAGAAATTCAGGTGTGAATCCACAAGTGATGACTACATAAAGATGGAGTGTGCACAAAAATAGAGCATAAGCAGAAGAACAGGTTGATGACCAGAGATAGATGTAGAGAATCTATTGTGTAGAGCAGTGAATGAGCAGCTCTCTCTCCATGTCACTATGGGTGACATGGAGAGAGCCATTATTGGTAGAGTGGAGGGGACTTTTCCCAGGTCATCAGTGTAGGAATTTGAACTGAGGAGTGATGACAGTAAGTTGATCTTGTCTTTAGGTGAGGTAAGTACAGTACTATCCTGAAGTGAGAGTGGTGGAAAACTGGGTGAGCAAAAGTGTGGCCTTTGGCAAGGGACCAGAAGGAGCAACTGCCATTTGCACAGGTGAGTTTTCAGCATCACCAAATCCAAATGACCCTTTCAGAGTCATTTGGATTTGGTGATGATTGTTTTACAGCTTTTGCAAGCTGCAATATAGGTAGAGTGAGAAGCTGCAGTTTAGGTCTTGAGCCATTTGTGGTATGCAGAGGTTTTTCTTTTACTGCACTGGCATTTGAGAACCCAGGCCTGGATGGTGGCTGATAATTTGTAGTGGAATAAGGGATGAAAGCCTTCATTCCTGTGAGGATGATTTTTGTTATTCCGTCTGAGCAGGTATTTGGATCAGAAGAACTGGAGCAGGAGGGATAGAAATTACAGAAGTCATCCTATGTAGCACCCTTATAGTGCCATAGGACAGAACTGGTGGGTGAAGATTGTTCTGTGACAAAAGAGACTTGTATGAAGGTGCAACCTGAGTTAACAAGAAGAGAATTGACATTCACAAGTATATTTGGAAGGGGAGCTTATTAGAAAGAGGTCAAGTGTGTTGGCAAATTGGAGTTGTTAGGTATTCTTGTAGAAAGATTGATACTCTGTGATAGGTCATTGCTGATTGTTGATCAGTGAAACCAGAGAAGGGAAACCAATATGAGTTGTGGAAGAATCCTTCCAAGGATTACCTCACTATTGGGGTATTTCAACTGCAGAAAGTGGAGCTTTAGAGAGAGTTGAAGAGGTCAAAGTGGTTAATGGAGTTTGGAGAGTGATAAGAGAGCATATTAAAAGGGCAGGTTGATTTGATAAGGAACTTTTGAGCCAAAGCAGATCAGACAGGGGGGGATTTGAGGTTTTGCAAATCTCTGGAATGGTATGTCAGTTCTGATGTATGCACAAGTGTCACTCTTGTGGCGGAAGTGTGTAATGCTGTAGTTTGGGTAGTTAAGGTTGCTGATGTTGCCAGTTGGGGTTCTGATAGGAATAGTAATTTTGGTTTTGACTGTAGGTGGTGGTGCACATCATTTATATATTGCTGTTTAAGCCAGGAATGTAGGTGAATTGGATGCAGTTTTTTTTTTTATTTTAGCGGGATGTTTTTTTTTTTATGCTTTCTGATTTTTTTTTTTTTTTTTGTGATCTGCAATAAAATTGCATTTTTTGGCTTGTGATACATTGTATGTGGTGAAAATGAGATAAAAAGGAAGCAGGTCATACATCTGAGAGGTGAGAGACAGATTTATTATTGTTATTATAAAAAACCTCCATGGAGTCAAAGACTCTTTGTGGGAGGTCTACTGTTATACACACAGTTTATCATACCGCATCTTAAATATTTTTCCATGTTTCTGCGCTCACCACACTTTTGGGCAATGCATTCCAATCGCTCACCACTTTCTATGCAAAAAAACTGTTCCTTGCTCACACCCTCCTCCTACAGCTTCCAGGGATGACCTCTTGTTCTCTTTCTATCTTCATCCATTCTATGCAAAACCTCCCAGACATTAATCTGGTAATAACCTTTTAACAGCTTATATGTCCCGATCATATCCCCTCTCCTCCTCCTATCCACGAACATGCAATTTCTGCAAATTGCATTTTGTCAATCTATCTTCAGACTCAACATTCCAGAGGCCAGAAACCACCTTAGTCAATCGTCTCTAAACTTTTTCCAATACATCATCTTTTTGAAAACCAGGTGACTAAATCTGTGCAGTAGTCCATATGTGGATTGATCAAAGCATTATGCAAAGGAACCATAACATCCTTACTTCTACAAGTCAGTACCTTCTGCATCATTCCTGTTATTTGCTGTGTTGTCCTCACAATTTTAGTAATACTTCCCCAAAATTTTAGGTCCTTGTCTGCAATCACTCCCAGATCCCTCATCTTCTCTATCACTTCCAAGATATTTCCACCGATTGTGTACTCTACATCCCATTTCTGCTTCCCAAATTTCAAAACCTTACACTTTGCAACACTGAATTGGCATCCCCACTGATTTACCTATTCAGTCAGTGTATTCAAGTCTTCTTGCAAAGCTACAGCATCCACTCTCTTCCTGATAGCTCAACCCAACTTTGTATCATCTGTAAACAACTGCATATCACCATTCAGATCTCTCCAAATATCATTTACATACAAATTAAACAGCAATGGACCCAAAGCAGACCCTTGGAGGTACACAACTAGTAACTTTTCTTTTCTGGGATATTGCTCCTCCATAGACAACTCGCTGATACATATCAGACAGCTAACCTCCAATCCAGTGAACTAATCTTCTGTTCAGACCCATCTATTCCAATTTAATTACCAGCTTGTCATGTGGCAATTTATCAAATGCCTTTGCAAAATCTAAATATATATATTATACCACTGTATATGCAACACCGTTATCCAACTCATCTAAAGCACGAACTTCCTTTACTAAATCCGTGCAGACCACTAAAGAGTATTTTTCTGTTGTCTGCCCAATTCTGAATCTTAGTTAGGACTAACTTCTCTAATACCTTGATCACAACTCCAGATACACAGACTGGTCTATAATTCAAAGCCCTACTCTTATCACCTCCCTTACGAATTGGAATAGTTTTACCCTCTTCCCACTCTTTTGGAACTTGACTCAGTGAGAGACTCATGTTGAAAAGATATGCAAAAGCTGTTAACTCTCTGGAACATTCCCTCAAAACATGTGGTGAAATGGCATCAAGTCCCACAGCCTTATTTACATCAAAACTTTAATTCCTCATATCATATATATCTCCTGTTCACTTACTAATAGTTCCTCCTCCTTTTCCACTGCTTTCAAGTTCTGCATAATGTCACTTTCATAAGAATGAAATACCTTTATAAATTGCTCATTAAATTCTCAACTATATCCTCAGTCGTGGTTATCATTTCTCCATTTTCGCCAATCAATCCCATCCTACCATAATCATTCTTTCTTCTACTGGCCACATAACAAAAACACTCCTTAGGATTTATTTTTTTTTGGTTGCTTTAACTGCTGCTCCTACCACACTTTTGCTACCCTTATCAAGCGAGTCACTTTGTACTTCTCATGCAACTGGTTGTTATAACTACTAACTACTCATCTTGTATTTCTTCCATAATACCTTCTTCCAGATTGCATACTTTTTATCTCTTGATTTTCATCCATTTCACACCTGCTCTATTTACCCTCTTAAACTTTGGAATACATTCTGATATTGTCTCCACCAAATAGTTCTTGAGTACAGCCCAAGCAGCATTGATATCCTTTTCATCCAGTTCCTCTTTGCAATTTATTATCGCAAGCTGTTTCCTGAGCTTTTCATAATTACTAGTCTTATAATTCCACATATATCCCTTTCTAACAGATGTCCTTGAAAGACTGGTTACCCTGCAAGTGATTACTTTATGATCACTCTCACCAACTGGGGGAAGATTTGACACTTCATTTATAACATCATCTGATGAGATGATCAAATCCAATAATTTTGATCATTGTGTACCCTCCGTTACATACTGCATAAGGTAATTATCTTTCGAAAACTCCAAGAATTCATTTTCTTTACCCCCAGATGCAGTCTCTTGATTCCAGTCTATATTACCATAATTAAAGTCTCCCATAATGATCACTCCTTTCATGCTAGCTAGGCCAGTTTGACTTCTCATACCCTCCATATTACCGGGTCTATAGCAACACCCAACTAAATATTTCATCCTGTTTACTTCTACCTCACACCATACTGCGTCAAAACCATGGCCAATATTTGCACCTTGCGAATCCAACTTAGATGGGCACAATTCATCTGCTACGATCAACAGTACTCCTCCCTTTCTTCCATGTCTGTCTTCACGAAAAATACCGGGTATCCGTTTATCTCTATTCCTGTCAGGATGTCATCGTTATTTAACCATGTCTCACTTATACCAACAATATACCACACACACACACAGAGGGAACTCGGTCTCCTTTCCATACATGGCAAAAAATACAGAATGAATGAAACTGAAACCATTTTGAGCAAAGTGTTATCACACTTTGAAAACAGGCAGTATGGTCTTGCAAAATTATTATTTCGTGACGTTGTACACTCGACGAGTCCAAAGACTCATCGAGGGTACAACTCTCAGTCTCCATCATCTACAACAGGGCTGCCCGCGGGCCGCATACGGCCCACAGTTCGATTTTGTGTGCCCGCCTGTAGGTTTTGATTTTCATGAATGCAAAAAATAACAATTGGAATCGAATGCATATTAGATATTTCAATTTTATTACTAATCAATAATCTGGATGTTGGTAATTTTATTTTATTTGGTGTTTTTACATCACTATATAACCACGGTATATAGATATGCATTGTGATTTTTCAAATATTAAATGTGTCAACTTTGCCGTAGCTAGAGCTTTTGCTGCCTGGGGCAGTTCCTGAGTTTGCCACCCCTCTCAATACACACCAAACATACTACAGAAAGTCAAAACGACTTTTAGGGAAATAATAAAGGATATAGGGAAATAAATTAAAACACTATGTTTATTTTAGTTGCAAGTATAGTTGTTAAAAACGAATTATTAAGTAATAAAAAATTACCAAGTTAACATAAAAGAATCGTAAAATAAAATTGTGTTGCTTGAAAAGTGCTGCCTGGGGAGGACTAACCCCCCCCCCCCACCCTAGCTACGCCACTGTGTGTCAAAGAATCGTCCTTACACTGTTTTGTTCAAACGTGCATGGTGCTCCGGATGCTCACAGGGAACGTGAGCGCGCAATTAGTGTTGTTCATTTGTTCAGCTATCGAGGTTGTGTCCCTGCTCACTAAATTACTAGATATGCATTGTGATGCGGCCCTCGGATAAAATATATTTTTTAATGCAGCCCTTGGATTACCTATGGTTGGCTAGCCCTGAACTACACCAACGCCATCTACTGCTCACCACAACCACTCGTATTTTTATGTCTGTAATTTCCGTCTGTAAAATCCTAAATTAATAGCCCACTTGCAAGAATGACAAGACATTTGCAACGAGCTCTTTCTAACATTTCGGTTGGAAAATCTGGATTTGAATGTCGGTCGTCTATTTTAGAATTGGTAGAAAGCAAGCAGGAATGATATTAGAAATAAAATAAATGCCTTTTAAATTCAGTTTTAATTGTGAATGTTGGCCTATGTTTCGCACGCATCTTCTGGACCAAAATATGAAAAATATACTGCAACATATTATTGTTATTATTATATATGGGTATCTCCATGAAGTGAGAAGACTCATCACAGGTGACACAAGCTATCAAAATATCTATCGTACCTCTTCTTGAACTCATTTACAGACGAAGCACTCACAACACAGTTAGGCAATGCATTCTATTCATTCGCCACCCTCCAGGCGAAAAATCTCGTTCTCACACCCTTGTTAACCACACTTTTCCTTAATTTCCAGGAATGACCTCTTGTTCTTCCATCACTATCACAGAGCTGAAACATTTCCACTGCACCAATCTTATAAAAACCTTTAAGTAATTTAAACGTTTCTATCATATCCCCTCTTCTCTTCCTATCAACCAATCTCTGTAATCCACAAGCACTCAATCTATCAATGTAGGGAGCATTTTTTACACCACTCACCAACTTAGTCACTCTCCTTTGAGCCCTCTCCACCAATTCCTCATCTCCAAGGAATCCAGGCGACCAGACTTGAGCACAGTAATCCAAATGTGGATTACTGTGCTCAAGTAAAGTAATCCAAATGTGGAAGTACAAATGCTTTATAAAGAGGAATAATAACCTCTTTATCTCTGGATGTTAGTGTGCTCTTCAGTAACTAAGTAATCTTATGTGCCATCTTGGACACCTTAGCAATGTGTCCTCTGAACTTCAATTCCCTATACACTAATACCCCCAAGTCCTTAGCCTCGTCAATCTCTGGGAGTACCGTTCCATCAATGTGGTGCACAGCTGGAAATCTTTTAACCCCAAAATGCAAAACTTGTACACTTTTCCAGATTGAACTGACATCCATTACCCTTTGCAAATTTTGCCAGCTTATTTAAATCATCCTGCAAACTCTCAACATCAGCTTGATTTCTTATTGCGCTTTCCAACTTTGCATCGTCAGCAAACAACTGAACATCGCCCTGCAAGTTATTACCTATATCATTTATGTACAAATTAAACGATAACGGCCCAAACACAGAGCCCTGAGGCACACCGCTGGTCACCTACTTCATCCTGGACTCTGCTCCTCCATACACTACTTTCTGGTATTTCTCCATAAGACAATCTCTTATCCATAACACCCGTTAAGTATCCATCCCCATTTGTTCTAATTTATACAACAGTATTCAATGGGGTATTCTGTTGTTGGATCTTGAATGATGGCTCTATCAAGAATAGAACCGCTCCATTCAAGATTTAACAAGAGAACAACATCAAGCAAAAGCACACTTGTACTGTTGGCAAAACAGACATAATATGTGAAGATGCAGATATTAACTTTGCGTAAAAAGGAATTAAAATATAAAAGAAGAGGTTGAATCTTAAATTAAAATGAAATCGAAGTAGGAAATAAATATTAAATTGTACTATGTTTAAGGTTATTTGTCTAAAATAGATGGAATCTTAATTTGCCAAAAACACCAATGTTAAAATTTGCCATGTATAAAGTCGTGTATCATCGTGCGAACGAAAGTTCAAAGGTTGCAGTTTGACCACCAAAGATGACGTAACGAGCGATGAGTAGGCATTCGTGGAAAGCGCAAGAAATTCGCGTTCCCCGAAAACAAGCGATGCGCATACAACAATGAGGTGATGTCACTCGATGACAGCAAATGGGAGAGCATCTTAGACAAGTTTGGAGTGCAGAAAGAGGGCGCTAGAATGGGGTTTAAAACGGATTCACATCATTGAGAGATTTTTACGTTTTGCTTCATTTTTTGTTTTTCTCCTGGTTCCTGTGGTGTTCCCCGGTCGCGTGTGTCCTCCGCGTGGATCTCCTGCTCGAAGTTCCCGAGCGGATCAGCATGCCTGATATCCGAAAACACGTGTGAAGACGACAAAGCGGCAGCGTGTTTCCCGTTGCTGAGCGACGCAAGTCGAAGAAAATATATTATTTTTATTAATACGTGACACCTCCAGGGATTCCAAAGACTCATCGAGGGAGAGTGTGCCAACAGCATCGAACGATTGGATCCCTTCCAACTACTAACCGCGCTCAAACTTACTTAACAGCCATTAGTAGCAGAGGCTCTACCAATCGACCAACCTTTGCCGGCAGCACGAGATGACGGCAGTGTTCGAGTTTTAGACCATCGGTGTGGATCTAACTGATGAGAAAGCAGCAAAGGATTCCTTTGAAGGTAAATGGTGTTAGAAGTGGCGACGCGAAAAGTTCGTAAGGCGAATTCGGGACGAGCACGTGACTCCCACGTGGCGGCAATCCATCGTACAGAGGGACAGTCTATAACAAAGAACAGACGGAAGGATCGAGAAATCATCTAACAAGGTTGTAATGTACAAATGTTCCCTTTTTCTGTGTTATCTATTGGTGACGAAGGTGTAAAATGGGCAGAGTTTAAAAAAGAAGATAGAGATTTTTGACACAATTTCCTCTGTTATGTTAATCGAATCGGACTGGTAGTCTACGTTCATAAGTTGTATAGGCAAAGTTTAATGTGAATGGGTCGTTCATAGCAGTTATCTAGTTTAATACCGACATCCATGTTTGTGATATAGATGAACATAAGATTCTCATGAGTGTGTTTGAATAGTCTGTCTGTCTGATTATTATTACCCTGCTTTACTTGTATTTTAGTATTAACCTTGATTTGCTTGATTACATGTGTTGTTTAAATTATAATGTTCTTAGATAAATAAATGTTTTCCCATGTATATCTGAGTTTGTCTGAGTAAGAGATTGAATTTTACCACTCACGAAATTATCGAACCTATGTTAGGGGGAAAAGGGGGATTTAAGATTGTCAAGGCCATGCCTGTATAGTGAGAACTCAACCTACCTAACTACTTATTCTATATTCTATATAAGGTATTACTTGATTTCTGGGAAAGCTTCTTCTTCGGATAACAATTTCTATCCTAGAGTTCTGACTGGCACAGCATTAACAAATCAATTTCGCCAGAGCTTGAAGAGAGAAACGGCCCCAGAAAGGCAGTTTAGAAGCCAGATCTCAGTAGGCACAAGGAGAACAATAGAGGTAAAAATATATAAGGAAGCAAAGACGTCAAAAGCCTTTGCAAAATCCAGAAGTATCACTATGTAGCCATTTCCCCTTGTCCAACTCACATGTCACTCTATTATAAAAAGTTAATAAATTGCTACGGCAGGACCGACCTTTAACAAAACCATGTAGGCCTTTATTGAGTATCGTATTCTGATCCACCCAATCCCGAATTCTGACCTTAACCAACTTTTCCAGTACTTTTACCACCACTCCCGAGATGGTAATTGGTCTGTAATTTACAACCGCACTCTTGAAGCCTCCTTTATGCAAAGCAACTATTTTGCCTTCCTTCCACTCCCTAGGAACCATACTAGAGTTCAAACTCAAGTTAAATAACCAAGTATGAGGAGCTGACAACTCCCTTGCACACTCGCGTAACACCCGAGCTGATATTCCATCTAAACCAAGAGCAGTGTTTGCATTTAAGTTCTGCAATATTTATCTGTGTTTCATTAACTTGAATTATCGTGTCAGTTATTGCTACAGATACAGAGATATCCTCACCTGGGTGATAGACTTTTGAAAAGTGCTCACTCAGTAACTCGACTATTACATCTGATTTGGTTACCTCGATACCATCGGCACCCACTAAGGCTATCCTTCCAAAGTCTTTCTTCCTTTTAATTGCCACGTAGCGAAAGAACTCTTTGGAATTACCCCTGATCCCCTTAGCTAAGGTCTTCTCATAATCGGATTTTGCTTTTCTTACTATGCTGGTAACCTTTCTAGCCTGAGCTTTGTGCTGCTCATGAGTGTAGTGATCACCTTTCTCCTTGTAAATTCTCCATAACATTTTTTTTTTTTTTTTTAGATCAAGTCTGATACTACTACTCATCCGTCTAACACCTACCTGGTTAACCTTCTTAACCATGGGAATACATTCAGATATTGCCGCCCTCAGATGCCTGCTGAATATATCCCATGCACTGGTAATATCTTTCCCCTGCAATACTTTCTGCCATGGGACGGCTGTAAGCTCACTCCAAAGCTTGTTATAGTTACCTAACATGTAGTTCCGAATATACCTTTCTTAAGAGAGAAATCCACAAATTTTGCAACCTCCCAAGTCAATGCTACATGATCACTTTCACCAATTGAAGGTAACGAGGACACCTTTCTTATGCAAAAGGCCTCTGAACCAACACCCTTGCACCACGAGTCCCTTCAGTTATGTGCTGTTTCAAATAATTATCTCTTAGAAGGTGTATGAATTCCAATTCCCTTTTGCCACGTGATAATTCCTCCCTCCATTCGATATCACCATAATTAAAATCCCCATAATAATCACTAATTTCCCTGCACTCATTACATTAATTTGCTGATGCATGAATTCAACATCACCCCTTGTATCCCCTGGCTTATAGCAGCAACCAACTGTATATTTGGTTGCGTTGGTCACTATTTCACACCAGACCGCCTCAAATGAACTATCATTCACACGTCTATCATCTTGATATACTACTTTCTTTGGCTGCAACTCATCAGCTATCATCAACAATACTCCTCCACCTGTTCTATCTTCTCTATCCTCCCTGAAATTACTGTACCCATCACATTCAATTCCAGTGACCACATTTTTTGCTGACAGCCAAGTTTCACTAACCTACAACTTTTGGTGAGATTGCACTGACTAATGCCAAAAATTCCTCCCTCTTATTTTGTATGCTTCTTGAATTAGTGTACAAAAACTGCTGATTCCCTTTACTTCTTATACCAGCTTTAGAACTGATATTCATTCTACTCATTTTAGTGTTCACAATAGTCCCATGCCGATTTTTATCCACTCTATTTTTAAAATTATTCCATGAAAAAGGATCAACAAACACACCTTCACTGCATAAGTTTCTCTGTCTTACACTCAACCTCTTCAAATTTAGTTTCCCTGCCAAATTACTTCTACTTGCTCAGAAAACAGTACCTTCCTCAAACGCTTATGACCCTCCAAGTTTAGATGTAACCCATCTCTTGCATACAGCTGTCTTTTGCTTTCAAACACACTCCAGACATCAAAAAATTACAGGCTTCTTTTTTGCACAATCTTTCAATCATATCATTCATTATCATTGCTCGTCTACTTAGCTCATAATTGTCAAAAACGAGGCACCGCACACACTATCCTCCTTTTGACACTTTTCTTCTTTACGATATCTAACAATGTTCATAAATCTTTTGCTTCCCGATTAATACTACCACTCAGGTCATTTGTGCCCACCATAACTATTATCTTTTCTGGATCTTGCACTCTCTTCATTGCTAAAGTCACTCTCTCTATTGTTCTGCCAGACAAGTACTCCTCAGGCATACTGCTTTCCATACCCTTAATCATAGAATCACCATAGATTATACCATTCATAACTTTATTCACACCCAAACAAGCAACATTCACTCCCTCATTATCTACACTCTTCTGCATCACTCTCCCAATTTCATTACATTCCCTCATCACTCCTTTACTTACTCCCTCACTTTCACATCTCATTTCCACTCGAACTCTTGTGCATTCATTATGTTGACTCCCAATCACTTCCATTCTATTCATTACTCCATCCTTTACCAAATTCTCACTCATACATAAACCTGTTTTAGTTACATCAACTAAAGTAATCTCAATAGTACTAATTTCTCTACTCATCACATTTAACTCAGTCTTAATATCCTGATCCTCCTTTCTGAGCATTTTCAATTCCTCTTGCAGGAGATGAAGTTCAGACATTTCAGAACCAGAAAAGAATGTGAGCTCTTCTGAGAGGAATCTTCATTATATCTTGTCTTGTGTGAAAGTTGGTCACTTAGAGAGCAGAATAGACACAAGGATTGAATTGCTATCAAGTGTTGATGAATCACCATGCTCTGTATGAACATCAGACTTATTCCATTTGCCCTTTATTGATGCATCAGGTTGCCACTGCATGTTAAACTTACGATCACTGGAACGAGGGCTAAACAAGGCAATCCATAAATATTGTTCCTTAGAACGAGCACCACGAGAAGAACAAGGAACAGGTGATCAAAATGGCAAGACACCAAGCCCAAAGCCAGACATATCCTGTGCAATATTGCATAATGCCGGTGTCTTAGATGGCACAGAACAAGGAACCAGAGATTGTTCATTACCACACGAGCCAGACACTCCAAGGGAAGACTGGATGTTGTACAATCCAACTATGTCCTCAATAAAACCATTCACCATTAGGCACTCTGCTGCTTTTAAAAGTGTAGCAAGCTGGTCTTTCGAAACGTTAATTTCACCTTTATACATAAAGCTTACAATAGCTTTGAGATCAGCAGATTTCATATGCGTCAAAGTTACAAAGGCAAGGTTATAAGGATTTTCAAGAAATAAGCTGTAAAAGAACGAACTTGACGCAGATAACACTATCTTATGTGCCTTTAGGCTAAAGCTCTCACACATTGATGTTACATCCACTAGAGTTTCACTAGTAAATAATTGCGCCAACCCTGCTAACATATTTGGCCGATGATCAGTCGACTTCAAACAAATTTGCTGAGATTCCATAATTGTTCAATTTTGTTTACTGTTTCCTCAAAAATTAATCTTCACAAAATATACATATACCTTTAAGCTCAAATCACCATATCAACATAATACAAGCACCATAGTATATTAGAATTATAATGCTTATATAAGGATTCCTCAACTATATTGACAAAATTCCGATAGCAGGTACATATAACATACGCACACACCTACCGTACTATACGATGCTCCTACACAAAATAGTTAGGCTTAGACTTGGTGGAAATTAGGCTTAGCTACTTGCACACTCGCTAGTATCATAAAACATTTCACAATTCATATTCAATGAACTTTACATCCAAAGCTGGTAATTCATCTAAACAATTTAAAACTTAGAAACTCAAAACATACATCTTAACACCTATTTCCCAACTGTATACAAACTAAAAGCACATCAAAGCATCGTGCTAGCTGATAACATACTCAGGCTCTCTTAATACATATACGATCAGGGCCGCTCCGTGGGTTTGCGTCACCTAGGTGCAAACTTTTTGTGCCCCCCTCCCCCTTCCATTAAAAATGTAAAGATCCCGAAGTACAATATTATTCATTTTTTGTTTAGTGTTAATTACTTTATGTTTTTGTATATTTATATTACTATTCTTATTATTTATTTTATGAAGATATTCCCTATATTTGATGAACATGTTCGATTATACCTCCCCTAAATGGTACCGCCCGGGTTCATTGCACGCGGTACGGAACGGTCATCTATACGATTAACAAAAAAATAAAAAATAAAAATCACTATCGCTTTATTAAGGTAAAAAATGATCAACTGGTTAAAATGTACACGTATAAATTATAAATTAGCATTTTTTCAATCTACCAATCTCTCCTGTCTCATAAGGGAGATAAAAAACGTACCTCATCAGATCTATTTAAGTTTGGATTGTGTAGCATAATTTCACACGTTTCCTTGCCTCGATTTTCGTCTTAATTTCACAGCACTTAGGCAAGGAGCAATTGTTTAGACCAGTGGTTCTTAACCTTTTCTAAGTCATGGAACACTTTTGATTATAAGAAAAATGTGGGGAACACCAAAAGCATTAAGGTCATAAAACTAACAATAAAAATATGCACGGACTCGCCTTTTATAAAAATGGAACTTATTTTAATGCGATACTTGAGCTTGTCGACTTTTGCAGATTTCAGCAATATCAGGTCGTGATATAGCTAACCTCATCTCTTTGTCTATATCAGTAAGTCTTTCACGCTTTTTAGTTTTTATATTGGTTAATATTGAGAAACCGAACTCATACAATTATGATGTTGAAATCTGTAACAATATTTTCAGTGCACTTGTGGAGAGAGAGCTGGGTATTCGGCTTGGGCAAAAATCCAAAATTCCCCAAGAGTTATTTCAGAGAATTTCATTTTTAGAGTACGATCCGTTGACAAGGTAACTAATTGTTCTTCTTCTTGTAACGAAAATTCACAAATCGATGTATTAACTTTGCCGGCAAAGGTTGGTCGATTGGTAGAGCCTCTGCTGCTAATGGCTCAGTGAAGTAAGTTTGAGCGCGGTTAGTAGTCGGAAGGGGCCAATCGTTTGATGCTGTTAGCACACTCTCCATCGATGAGTCTTTGGATTCCCTGGAGGTGTCAAATAATAATAGCTGTGCCAAATGGATTTCGTATCTAGTGTTTATTTAAGGAAGCAAAGTAATTTGAAATCTTTTCTTCCGCTATTGCTAAATGTTCTGTAATAACGGAAATAATTTGCTTGACATTTTTATTATGGAGCACAAAGGAAACATATCTGCTGTATTTTTTTTTCTGATATGCGGTTTTTCCAAAGAGATACTTTTGTTTCTGAAAAGCTGACAATTTGTCGGCGGATGTCAAAATATTTTCATTTTCCCCTTGGATACTTGTATTAACGCTATTTAAGTAATTAAAAATATCGGCTAAATATGCCATTTTAGCACCCCAAATATCATTTTGAAGACATTTTACAAAAGCATCTGTTCCTTCATTTTGAAAAAAAAAAAAGGCCAATAATTCATTCTTGAGTTCTGAAATTCGGAATAGCACTTTACCCCTGGATAACCATCTTATTCCAGTGTGCAAAAGCAAAGATTCACACTTGGCTTCCATAGACATGCAAAGTTTTTTTAAAAAGCGTGCTTTTATAGGTCTTGACTTGATGTAATTTTCCATATTTACAACTTGGTGTGGTACAGGTTTTAATACTGCCGGTAATGTTTTTTGATGTCATGTGACATCTTTCACCGGCGGAACACTTGTAACCAGTTCGCGGAACACAAGTGTTCGGGGGAACACCAATTAAGAATTACTGGTTTAAACTCACGATACTTGATGTAAGATTTATGTTCCTTACGGAGGACAAAGGCAGATCTTCCAAGAGATCTCGATTGTTTCTACTGAAATGTCAATATAAGATTTCGGTCGCACTGAAAATACTCAGATATCGTGATCAGTTTTGCAGCATAGCTAGAATCGTCGTATGCATTTTTCACTGAACACGTTCAGTTCTCAGAATTGCGTTTACACTTTATTTATAATGGTGATAACAGAAATAGTTAAGTGATCGTGTTGTACCCAGGGGTGCAGTCCTAAAAGAAATAGTGCCTGGGCTCTACCTTGGAAACAAAAATCCAGAGCATGAAGTGTGGCATTATTATTATTATTATTATTATTATTATTATTGTGACTGCCATATGGCAGAGAGACTGCCTTGTTTTCTGAAACGAAAATGACAAGAGCAGCAAGCTGTATTTTTTGACCGAAAGCTGGAAATGCATTATAAGTCTCATTATTATAATTCTTATAATTTATTATAATGAATTTAAAAATTTTGATAGTTTTAAAAAAGTACCAGGGCGTCTCCCTGCCGGGCCCTAGCCCGACTAACCCTACAATTGAGACCATTACCTCTAGTATGGAATTCTTCGAACACTTCCAACACTCACGTGATATTTTCAATAGTAAGAAAACAGCTGCAATTAAAATTCGGGTCAGTTTTCCGAGTAACTGACCCTGACCTACATTTGAGATAAGGACTGTTGAAAGGTTTTGTTTTATTTTTATTTTATTTATTTATTGATTGATTATTTATTTATTTATTTATTTTTAAGCAGCTACCAAACCATTTTTCGGTCTGTTGGATGTATGGAAAATGAATCAATTTATACGCTGAGATAATAAATTTAAATTTAAGAAGCACGGAGGGGGGGGGGAGATTATCTTTACGAAGTTTGTAAAGAAGCTTCAGAAACTTTTGCCTTCTGAATCACTAGAGCAGTGTTTCTCAAAGTGGTACGCGGACCCCCAGGGGTTGGCGAAAGGTTTTCAGAGGGGCCATGGCAATTTTCGGCTATGCATCATTAACGCATAGAATAAAATTTAAGTTTGAGAACGTAAAACGTTCCCATTGTATCACTGAATAAGGTACAGAGACATCTGCAGGCTGTGTAATATGTTTCTCAACTAATAGTGCAATTAGAGACAACTGGGTAAAAAGGAACTAATTATTATTATTATTATTATTATTATTATTATTATTATTTTAACAGTGTCTCCATGGAGTCAAAAGACTCATCGCGGGAGACCTGACATTGACACACTAACCAGTATTTACACAATACCTGTCATACCTCTCCTTAAATTCATTCACAGTTGAAGCATTCACAACCACTTCTGGCAAAGCATTCCACCCATTCACAACCCTCCAAGTAAAAAATCTAGTCTAACACCCTTGTTAACCACACTCTTACACAATCTCCAGGGATGGTCCCCTCCTTCTCTCACATCCTGCACTGGTCTTAAGAATATCATCAGTATCAATCCTGTAAAATCCCTTTAACAATTTAAATACCTCTATCATATCTCCTCTCCTACGTCTATCAGCTAGTTTTTGGAGCCCACAGATCATCAATCTATCCTCATAGGGAACATCCCACAGACCTGCAACAATCTTTGTAACCCGCCTCTGAATCCTCTTCACCACTTCCGCATTACCAAGAAATCCTGGCGACCAGATCTGTGCACAATAGTCCAAATGCGGCATTATTAATGCCTTATAGAGTGGAACAATAACTTCCCTATCCCTGCTTGTTAGTGTGTTCCTCAACAACCATGTAATTTGATGTGATGTTTTGGCAATCTTTGCAATATGCCCTTTAAACTTAAGTTCTCTGTCCACAATAACTCCCGAGTCTCTTGTCTCATCGACTTCTTGCAGTTCAGTTCCGTTAATATAGTAAACAGCATGCGATATCATTCTCCCGAAGTGCATCACCTCACACTTAGCCACGTTGAACTGACAGCCATTTACCTCAGCCCATACCGTCAGCCTATTTAAGTCATCCTGTAAAATATCCACATCATATGAATTGATTATCGCTCTTCCCAATTTTGCATCATCAGCAAACAAGTGGATATTTCCATTCAAGGTATTTCCAATATCACTGATGTACAAATTAAACAATAGAGGACCAAGAAATGAATCACATGACCCCTCCCACATAAAATGCTGTATAGTAGAGAATCAAAACCATATGGTGCACCGGCAACATATGGTTTTGTTTGAGTGAACATGTTAAAACTAAGAAATATATAGTGAATGTGTTTCAGATATTATATAAGGAATTCGGTTGAAGAGAATTAGCATTTCAACTGAACTGTCGGCTTGCTTTTGTCAATTAGTAGCGCGATCTTTTGTTAATACCGCACCAATCATGTGGACGTCTTCATAGCTGCTTTATCTCTACTGGCCTACCATTGCTGTCTGTTTCGATTTCTGCTTTCACTAGCCATTTGTTGGAGGACTGTTCGTTAAATAAGGTATTTTTTTTAGCTTTCAAATTCTTAAGTATGGATCACTGGTTAAAGACTGGATTTTTAAAATGCGCCAAAGAGAGGAACATAGTAGATACAAGTAGCTGTCAGCAACAAGAAAATGTTGATATTGTATCTGGATCAAGTGAAATTGATAAGTGTGTGTCGTCTGACATCTCTAAAGAACCAACTAGGAAGAAGATGAGAAAACTTCGTAAGTACGATATAAATTACTTGAAATGTGGATTTTCATGGACGGGAAATGAAGAGGAACCTATTCCATTATGTGTAATTTGCAGTGAAACTTTAAAAAATGAAAGCATGAAACCATGTAATTTAAATCGCCATTTTGAATCGGAACATAATGAATGCAAGGACAAATCTGTCGAATTTTTTCAAAATAAAGTAAAAAATTTAAAAGAATCTCAAAAAGTGATGTCGATCGTGTCAGGTCGTCATATTGGAAAAGTTGTGTTGGAATAAGCACGGACGGAGAAATCCATGGTCGGATCTAATAAAAGAGCTTGTTTCAAGGATTCAAGCTGTTGCACCAAATGCAAAGTCGACACACTGCTGCATACACAGGGAGGCTTTGGCTACACATATGATATCTATAGACCTAAGAAAAGTTCTTGATGAAGCTGTAAAAATCATAAATTATATTAAAGGCCATTCTCTAAATGCCAGACTTTTCTCTCAACTTTGCAAAGAAATGGGAAGCAACTATACACAACTTCTTTTCCATACCGATGTTCGTTGGCTTTCTCGTGGAAAAGTTCTTACTCGTTTATTTGAACTTCGGAATGAACTACAAGTTTTTCTTGATGAAAAGTTTGAATTGAAAAAGTATTTACATAATTGGAAATGGCTCAGTCAGTTAGCATACCTGGCAGATATATTTACTGTATTAAATAGTCTTAATTTATCTTTACAAGGCAAGGAAATTTCTATATTTCATGTCCAAGATAAAGTGAATGCCACGTTGGCAAAAATGAAGTTATGACAAAAGCGGGTTGGTAATGGAGAATTTGAAGCGTTTCCATCGCTTCATGAATTGCTCGCAAGTTCAAATGAACAAATTGATGATGATGTGAAAATTACTATCATGCAGCATTTAAAAAGCTTACAAAATAATCTAGAAAAGTATTTCCCTGAATTGGACATTAATGTTGAGTGGATAAGATACCCTTTCAATAAAAACAAATTTATGCCAAAGGGTCTATCGTCAATAGAAGAAGAACAACTTTTAGAACTAGCTTCTGATGGTTTCCTAAAAAATAAATACAGCGAGAATACGTTATCATTTTACGTTATACGTCATCATTTTGGCTACAAATACAGAATGAATTTCCTGAATTAACAGATAAAGCTCTAAGGTTCATTTTTCTATTTCCAAGTTCATATCTGTGCGAAGTTGGATTTTCGGCCCTTGTAGATATTAAGACGAAGAAGAGGAATCGCATTATTGATGTCGAACCGCATCTGAGATTGAAATTAACAACTATAGAGCCAAATTTTGCTGAAATTTTATCTCACCATAAGCAATTTTACTCCTCTCATTGATGATAAATTATTTCAAGTAAGTAAAACTTTATAGTACAAATAATAATAAAGATTTGTTCTATTAAAAATAAATCATATTTTTTGTTTACATGAACATATAAATTCAAATAAAATAGATATTTAATTTTTTAAATATTTTAAATTAATTTATTAATTTTAATTTATTAATTTAAATTAATTTATTAATTTTAATTAATTTATTAATTTTAATTAATTTATTAATTTAAATTAATTTATTAGTTTTAATTAATTTATTCGTTTTAATTAATTTATTCGTTTTAATTAATTTATTTATTTTTGAATTAATTAATTAGGGGCACTTGGTAATAATGAACATTTAAGAAGGGATCCACGGATATCTGAAGTTTGAGAAACACTGCACTAGAGAATATAGCGAATGTCAAAAGTGTTCTCTGTGATAGATATACATGTGAGTAAATAGAACGCCGATCACGTATACACGATTAAGGAATAATACACATCTGATTTACGAGCCTTGTTAGCTCAGTTGGTTTCTACGAGGTCTTTTGCTTGGAAAAACCTGAGCTGAAATCCTCTCTAAGACGAGAAGAAACTTTATCAAGCTTTTCAGTTGAAAGTGAGAGTTAGTCGTTCCCATACGTAGGTTAAAGGGTTCTCACTGCTCCCAAAAATCTGGATTTTTTGTCACGCAAACCGTCTAGACTTGCGCAATTTCCACACAAAAATATATATTTAACACTAAGTAACCACCGTATCCTAAAATTATGGTTACGAAAAGCGATCAAGCCAGGCCGTGGGACCTATGGACCTTTCCATCTCGTTAGTGCTATCGAAATAGGTAAGAAGAGAAAATCACGGATATAAATAATCCCTGATTTTCTCTTCTTGCCTATTTCGATGGTATTCAATAAAATATATCGAGAAGGTTTCTTATTTTCATGTTTGCATTGGCAAAAAGTGTTCTTACCAGTCACAATTAAAAAAAAAAAAAAAAAAGAAAGAAAGAAACACGTTTGAATGTTTGATTTGACGAAGTGAATAACAAGTATTGAAATGATCGCAGCTAATCATGATATGGTGCGTTCACTTTTGGCTTCTTTTTTTTTTTTTTATTAAATGAAGTCATCGAAGAGCCTGTGTAGCTCAGTGGAAGTGTTTTCTTGCACCCATCAGCGCTAAACTGCCCGAAGAAAGAGAGTCCGAATTCGAATTTAGTCACTGACTAGAGGAGTTTTTTCTAAATCTTTTTACGACCAGTTCCCAAGTTAGTCAATCTCTGGCACGCGCAAGCAAGTTTTTTCTCCTAGTGGAATTCTTCAATTAACACTTTATTGGTGTATTTCATCCTGAAGTAAATTTTAATATTAGAGGGATATGACAGGTTCGAGGTTTAGAGGTGCAGAAGGAGAGTGTGTTTTAGATACTAAATACTCGGGATGTCAGTAAAGCTGTAGGACTGGATGGTATTTCACCACAAGTTTTGAGAGAATGTGCTAAAGAACCGACAGCTTCTTTGACCTGGCTTGTCAATGAAAACCTGGCTACAAGACAGGTGCCCAGGAAGGAAGATAAGATATTGCCATTGCATAAGGGCGGTAGCAGACTGGAAGTGTCTAATTATATGCCAGTTTGTGTGTCATCAGCAGTTAAGATCTTGGAGAAATTAGTTAGGGACTATATACAGAAGTGGGCAGATGAGGGTACTGTTATCTGTGCGAGTCAACATGGATTTGTGAAGGGGAGCTCTTGTTTTAGCAATATGCTAACCTTTTATGAAAAGTTACAAGAGCATTAGATGAGGGAAAGGCATATACTGCTATTTTCTTAGACTTAGCAAAGGCATTTGACAGGGTGCCACATGATAAGCTGATATTTAAGTTGCAGCACATGGGTCTCGATGTCAGATTGGTCAACTGGATTCAGGATTGGCTGTCCGATAGGTATCAGAGAGTTGTGTATGGTGGGGCAGTTTTAAGGAAACAGAGGATTACAAGTGGGGTCCCACAGGGCTCAGTACTGGGACCTATATTGTTTAACCTTTTATATCAATGACATTGTCAGTGGATTGCAAGTGGATATTCAGTTGTTTGCAGATAATGTGAAGCTAGGAAGGGTTATTAGTAACAGTGTAGATCTGGTAGTCATGCAAGAGGATTTCAATAAGCTAGACAGATGGACAAAAATGAATAGGGATGTCAGTTTAATGCAGCAAAATGTAAGGTCTTGAGGTTTGGGACACATCGATGGGACACTGCATACTCTGTTGGAGGAGATATCCTGGAGGAAGCATGGGAGACAAGAGATCCGGGGTTGATGATTGATAGAAACCTGAAATTCAAGGGACATATTGCAAAGGTGGTGAAGGTAACACAGAGGATTGCTGCAATAATGAGAAGGACGCTGACCTGCAGAGATAAGAGGGTTATCATTCCGTTGTATAAGTCTCTGATCAGACCATACTTAGACTATTGTTCTCATATTTGGTCCCCAGGATTTGAAGGGGATAAATTAACTGTGGAAAGGATACAAAGATGGATGACAAAGATTGTTTCAAGACTGTACAAGGATAGTTATGAGGATCAGCTGAGAGAATGTGGACTGCAGAGTTTGGTGGATAGAAGAAGGAGAGGTGATATGATTGAGACGTTTAAACTGTTGAGAGGTGGTTACAGGGTTGCCACTGGGGAGTTCTTTCACTTGGTTGAACAGCGGGGAAAGAGTGATGACAAGGGGCCAGCCCTGGAAGTTATGAAAAGAAACTGTGAGCAAGAGAGCGAGGAGTGAATTCGTCGCAGAGGGTGGTTGAACCGTGAAATGCATTGCCTGATAGTGGTGAGAGCGAAAACGGTCAATGATTTTAAGGAATGGTATGATAGACTTTGTGTTTCCTAGGAGGGACTTCCCACGTTGAGTCTTGATAGACTTGTGTTTCCTAGGAAGGACCTCCCCCGAAGAGTCTTTTGACTCCTTGGAGGATTAAATAATAATAATAAAAAATTTAAAACCAGAAAGGAATTAATGTTGTGGTGACATAATGAATGATTAAAAAAAAATGATGTCACATTACGGTATATGAGCTGTTTTGACTGTGGTGTCATCTTCAGAAGTGTGAAAAGCTCTACTAAGGGAAGTGAAAATAAATAAAAAGCATTTTTAATTGAATTATAATTTATTCATTTATGGTTGTTTGGTTTTATGACTATACTTATCAATGATGAATTATCTCTGTTATGTTTCAGCTAACTTTCAAGATATCAAAACAAGAATATGCAGAATATGCAAAGGTGTGTCAGAATATGCAGCATTTATATGATAATATTTTTATTTAATAAATAAGTTACAGGAAAAATCCAGTATGTTTAAAATACAGGGGGGGGGTTCTCCTTAAAAAAGTAATCACTGCTATGTTGTATTGATTGATATTCCGAAACTTTAAATTTCACCTGTAAACAGGAAATCATTTGATAAAAGAGAGTATTTTTTAAATCAATGGATTCAAGAATTAAGTTTTAATTTTATTAACAAGTTTAAAAATAATTAAATATCTTAAATACCAGAAAATTAAAACTTTTTTGTCATTTTAATTTTCTTTTCATTTTGTAAAGACAGAATGAAATCAAGTTAATAAGACAAAAATTACACTGCCAATATGATAAATTATTTGCAAATTGTCATAAAAACAGAATTATTCTATTATCTTAATGTATTATTTAGAGTTAGCCAACAAATTTCTAAATAATAGAATTAAAGAGTTTCACCCATTCTCAAGGAATGCATTACAACCACTCTCCATGAATCCCCCCCCCCACTGTTTACACCATCCTTATATAGCTTCCAAGGATGGCCTCTTGTCCTTTCCTTGTCACCCCATTCTATGAAAAATTTTATCCATATTGATCTAATAACAACCCATTAACAGATCATAAGTATCAATCATATCTCTTATCCAAACCGCTAGGCTCTGCAAACTGCATACTTCAATCTGTCCTTATATACAACATTCCAGAGACCAGGAAACATCTTATGGATTGTCTCTGGACCCTTTACAATATCTTTTCATCCTTTTGGAACCCAAGCGACCAAAATCTGTGCAGCAGTAGTCCATATGTGGCCTAATAAAAGGCTTATACAGTGGAATAAGAATATCGGTACTTTTACATGTCAGTGTCCAACTGCATCATGGCCATAATCCATTGTGCTATCCTCACAATTTTAGCAATGTGTGCCCAGAACCTCACTTCCTCATCCATCATCACTCTCCAGATCCATCCTTCAGCTCCTCTAATACTCTCCAATAATTGCATACTCTGTTCCATTTATGCTTCCCATGTTTTAAAACCTTACACTTTGCAACATTGAAATTGTAACCCCCACTCATTCGTCCATTCTATCAGTCTCTTCAAGTTCTCTTACAAAGCTACAGTGTCAGATCTACTCCTCATAGTTCTTCCTAAATTTATACCATCTGCAAACAACCGCATATCACCATTCAAACCTTAATGATATCATGTTATTATTATCCCCAGATCTCCATGGAGAAGACTCATCTGAGGTCCCCATGTCATATATACAGCTCATCATACCATGCCTTAAATACTTTCACATTCTCTCTGCAGACACCACTCTCAGGCAATTAATTAAAATCATTCACCACTCTCCATGAAAAAATCTACTCACTCTTTTGCTAAAATCATCCTTATGTAGCTTCCAGGGATGACTCCCTTCCTCTCTCCTGAATTTCTATAAAAAACCTCCTGTGCATTAAATTGATAAGAATCCCTTTCTAACTTATATGTTTCTATCATATCAGCCCTCCTCTTCCTATCCACTAAACTCTACAAATTGCATCATCAACCTTTCTTCATACTCAACGTTCCAGAGATCCGAAACTACCTTTGTCAATCACCTCTGACCCTTTTCAATAGGATGAAGACTAAGTAATCAATCACTGGGATTTCCTTTAGCCTCATTAGCTTACTGCTGCTTATACTGCAATGTTGTCACCTTTACTAAGCAATTACCTTTCTCAGCTGCTCATTGTACTCCTTGTGAAACTGATTATTATTACTCATTTTGAGCTGCCTCTGTAATTTAACCTCCTGACCTTTGGAGTTCACATTCTGACAGTCTTTTCTAGATAGTTCCTGAGTAGGATTCAAGCACCAATGATTTCCTTCCCATCGAATTCCACAATATAGTTGCAAGTTGTCTCCTGAGTTATCATAATCACCAACCTTTAGTTCAATGTATGTTCATTTCTAACAGAAGTCCTCATATGGCTGGCCATCACCTAAGTGATCACTTCATTGTCACTCAAGTAGAGGAAGATATTAAAGTCACCCATAATGATCATCCCTTTTTTATTTGCCTATATATTTCCTTCTCACTGCCATCTAACATTATCAGGTCTAAAGCAACAACTATTGTCCACCTCTATATCATACTACCTCAAAACCACTGCCCGACTATTTTCTCTCTCTCTGCATCCCCATCCTGAACAAGCATAACTCCTCTGTTGCCATCATCAACAGTACTTCTTTTCTGCCCTGTCTGTCTTCATAAAAAACATCATATCTTCCATCTCTATTCCTGTCAGGAGGTCTTTCTCTTCCAACCTTGTCTCACTTAGTTCAACAATTTTTGAACAGATCAATTCAGTCAATGCTCAAAAGCTCCTCTAAGACCGATGACAAAAAAAAAAAAAAAAGGGTATGTGACTGACAGTGCAGTGGTGTTAGGGAGTGTGATAGTGTATAGTAAGATAGCAGGCATGCAGGATGGCCATAGTATGACTGGCATTACAGTGAGCATAAATGGCAGCAAGAGACTGATTGAAGAGATAAGGGTTGGTGGAGATGAAGCATATAAAGAGAATTATAGAATTGCAAGAAGAGAAAGAATGGAATAAAAGACAGTTTGAGAAAAATTATCAAATGATTCAATTATTAGAGCCATTGTGAACGAAATGATGCCTAGGTTTGTTTCCCTGGAGTAGAGTGATTAAGTCATGTAAGTGGGAACCTCCATGGAGTCCGAAGACACATTGCAGGAGACCCAATCTATCCACACATATATCATACTTCTCCTTGAACTCATTAACAGAAAAAGCACTCACAGCTGACTCTGGCAACCAATTCTACTTATTCACAAAAAAATCTAGTCCTCACAGCTTTATTCAACTTCCAGGGATGTCAGTGTATCAAGGCCTTATAAAGAGGACTAACAACTTTCTTATCTCTGCTTGTTGATGTGTTCTTCAATAATCAAAAAATCTTATGGGCTACCTTAGAATGTGGATTACAGAGGTTGTTGGATAGGAGGAAAAGAGGAGATATGATCAAGTTAGTTAAGGGTTCTATCAGAATTAATACAGAAGGAATTATGAAAAAGAGTGGATGTTAAATGGGAAGAACAAGAGGCTATCCCTGGAAGTTGTATAAAGATTTGATGAAGAAGGGTGTGAGGAAAACATGTTTTACACGAAGGGTTGTTAGTGAGTGGAATTCATTGCCTGAGTGCTTTGTGAGTGCAGGTAGCGTAAATAACTTCAAAGCTCATTATGATGGACATGTTGCTGATTGAGTGGGCCTCCCATGACGAGTCTGTTGACTCCATGGAGGGTACCAAAATAATAATAATTATATATATATAACAAAGAAAACACGCTTATGATAGAATGCACGCTTACATTTTCCCGTTAGGCATTCATAACAGCAGAATGGAGCCTGACTTTGTTAATAATAATGGTAAAAAATAAATAAATAAAAATCGCAATTTGTTCTTTAAATGCACTTAATGTATTGTAATGTAGCGTCGAAAAAATGGGAGATTCTTCGCCGAAATCAGTTTCAAGTTTAGTAATTAACATCTCATCTTCCTTTTACCATCTTTTACCTTGCGGTGTCGAGGGTTTATTAATCATCGGACCTCAAACCGTTCACAGGATAAGGTGGTCAGCCTTAAGCCCCATCCTATATCCTGTTGTTGAGTTCTCAACGCTTGTTTGCCTGCTTTGTGGGATGATGGTAATGAAAAGGTAAGAAAGTGTTAAAGCGAATAAAAGTTGCGCAGCTCTCAGATATGAGCTGTAGACTCAAATACGCAAATATTATTCAAGAAAAAAATGAGAGTTTGAGAGCAGGAACCAAACCTTGGAGATTCATTGGCAAGCCCTTAACAAAACATTGATTCATGTTGAAAGTTATATTTGGTCTTCATTAACTATAATTGACACAAAAAAGATATTTGGATTATAAGACCATAGGTTTAATACACATATGTACAAATTCGTCGAGTGTTTTCGCTAGCAAAACTGACTAGCTTTGTCATGACTAAATGTGAAAAAACTAATTAATGCAAAAAAAAAAAAAAAAAAAGGAGGAATACAGTAACGGTTTACAACGGTTAGACAACAAAATTGGAAGGTATCGCGTAACATGGTATACACGAAGAGATATATTTCAGTCATTATTATTAAATACGCGTAAATAGTTTTTGGCGTACTGTAGTTCCGCTAAACTTAATGAGTTAATAAGATTTTTCCAAATATCCTTTAATATTACTCCTTGGTTTCTATTAAGGTCGTTTCCTGTTCGTAGGACCACTGCAGCTTCCTTAAATATTCGACATCTGTAATCTTCCTCCATGTATGGAATTGAGCTGTTATCCCAATCTATAGCGTGGTTTGAAGTTGAGAAGTGATGCGCCAAACTTGAGGTGTCTGTTCTGTTATGATTAACACCTCCGACATGTTCCTTCTGTCTAATTTCTAAGCCTTCTTGAAGTCTGGCTATGTAGGATAGTCCACACGTACAAGGTATGCTGTAAACACCTGCATATTTGAAAAAAAGTACACTGTCTTTAGGGGATCATAACAACTGTCTAGTGGTAGCGGTCGGTTTAAACACCACTCTGAAGTTATAAGACTTTAAAATTTTAGCTGTTTTCATCAAATAGTTTCGACGAATTTGTACATATGTGTATTAAACCTATAGTCTTATAATTCCAAATATCTGTTTTGTGTTAAACATTGATTCAACCAGAGAGGCATGTGGTGAAGTTGTCTGCAAGGATAGAAAATTCAGAACTCCATGGTGGACACAGGAAATTAGGGACACGGGTCAACTGGGCGACGGACAACTGGGACATGGCCAAGTGGGCGACGGAATAAAGATGAAATATGCAATTCTATTCTGTTGATCTATTATCAGGTAAAAATGAGTTAAAAGAACGATATAAACAAAGAAATTGAAAAATCTTGCTTATAATTAAGTTTATTTACGTTTATTGTGTAGAATTACGAATTGTATTGAAGTTATATTGAAATTTCCCATAGAATTACGGTATAAACCTAAAATTTGAAAAATCTTGCTTGTAAATAAGTTTATTTTTATTGTCTGAAGAAGTATTTCTCAGCTTCACTGCGTAAGGTGTCTTGTTTAGCAATTTATGATTTGGGCGTTTTGTGTGCGGTTATGTAGTTTAATACGCATTCGCAAGATATTTTGACTTCAATTAAACAGTAAGTTTCCGATATTTGTGTCGCCGTTACAGTTGCCACGTGCAAAGAACAAGTTTCAGTAAATAAAAGGTATATATTCAAAATTTATAATCTTAATCGTATACTAAATTGTATACGTGACATCTAAATTAATTTAATCATCATTATCATCATCATCAAATTCCTGCTATGTACCCTCAAGGGGTGTACAGGATATGACAGTACTACATCAAAAAATTACATCATTACTAACTTCCTATCTACAATTTTCCTCCAAATCAGTCTGTTACTTGTCAAGACTCCAACATTATCAGATCTTATATTTCTATCGTCTAAGGCACTTTGTACCGTATCAATCCACCTATATCTTAGTCTTCCTCTGGGTCGTTTTCCTGCCAACCTGGCAGAGAACACTCGTTTTGCTAATCTTTCCTCTCCCATTCTATTTAAGTGACCATACCACCTGAGATTAGCTCTGCTAATGCATTCCTGGATGCTGATAATGTCAAGTTCTTTCCTAATATCCTAATTTTTAATATGATAAATTAATTTAAATAAATTTCAAACTCTTGATTATCTCTCAAATGAAACAAATTGCTAAGTACAATCATATAGAAGTATAGAAATATTTCGCTATCGATATGAATTTTTTCAGTACTATTTTTCAAATAGTACAGAAAAAAATTCTTAATTATATCAATAGTGAAAACTTTTTTAAATTTTATTTTTATATTTATATTTCTTGTTTCTATTCTTTAGAAATGGATAATTCAAGAATATTAAGTCAAAGAGACAAGGAAAAATATGCTTGGAATGGGTATCTTTATGTTAAAACAAGATTGATAAGAAAGGTTCAATTCAATTTTGGCCATGTGAAAATAAAAACAAAGGATGCAAAGCTAGCATCTGGACAAGTGTTAGTGATGGATCACTAATTTCTGAAAAACAGGAACATACATGTATTAGTTCTGGAAATGCGGCCAGAGTAATAACGCAAGAAGTTAGTACAACAGCCAAAAAAATAGCGGATACGACAATGAGCAACCTATCACAAATCAGAACTCAAGTTCTACAAAATGTTTCTTCTGCAGTAGAAGGAATGCTTCCAAATCAGAGCAGTCTGTGCAGAAATATTCAAGGAAGAAGATTAAAAAATTTAAAAGCCCCAATTAATCCTGATTCTAGGGAAACAATAATTATTCCTGAAGAATACTTAAATTATGAATTCAATCCATCACAATTTGAACGTTTTTTATTGGCTGATTCTGGATCAGAACAGGTCAACCCAATGAGAATATTAATTTTTGGTCGTGAAAGCTATGCAGTGTGGAGCCAAAGCATGAATGAATTATTTATGGATGGTACATTTTTACTTTCTCCCCTTCTTTTTGCTCACATTTTTGTTATTTTGGCTAGAAAGGATGGAGGTCCTGTTTTATATTGTTTATTACCTAATAAAACTCTTGAAACATACACAAAATTATTTTATATGATACATGAAATGTGGCCATTACTAGATCCCGAAAATATAAATGTTGATTTTGAAATTGCTATTCATCAAGCGTTACGTATAGTATTTACGCAAGCTAACATAAATGGTTGCTTTTTTCATCTCGTACAAAATCTTCGTAAGCATTGAGCTTCATGCAGTCTTTTAACCAGATATAATTCTGATGCGCAATTCGCTTTAAATTCAAAAAATGATCACTTTGCTTGCTTTCGTTCCAGAACAAGATATTATTTACGCTATTTCTGAACTTGAGAATCATTTATCCAATGAATTTGAACCAATTTTAGAATGGTTTACGAACACATGCATAGGTCGTCTAAGGCTTAACAGAACCAGGGCTCAACCAATTTTTCCCTCAAACGTTTGGTCTGTGTACCAAAGAACAATAAATGGAAGCGATTGGACAAATAATTTTGCGGAAGCCTGTCATCGAAAATTACAATTTAGCTTTGGCAGCAGCGCAAGTCATCCAAATTTATGGATTTATATAAATGGACTACAAAAAATTCAAAAAAACATATAATGTTGATTATGAAAGAGCAGTAGCAGGTTTTCAACATGAGCACAAACGTAGTCGTTACGATGAAGCTGAACAAAGAATTTTTAAAAAAGTTATTAATTACGATAGGGAAAATATAATAGAATATTTACGTGGTATTGCATATAACTATAATATGAATTAATAAATTCAAAAAAATTGTCTTCAATTTCATATACTTTTTTGTTTTATTGTATATATGTAGCATTTGTAAATATGTTTGTTAATTACAAAATAATATTAATAAATGAATTAAAACAAAACTATATTTTTTCTTTATTTTAATACTGTGCAATTATACCTTTTCATTTTTAAATCATTTTCGGACCACTCTTTTTAACCATCTCTTTCTTAAACGATCCTACAAATTTTGATATATGATATAAACTATTTATTAACTAGCTGACTCATTTTTTTGTATGGCAAATTTCAATATAAGTAGTATTAAACCTGATATCAAAACTGGAGTTGTTAATCTCAATTTCTTACTTCATGCAGATGATGTTATCCTTCTGATAAATCCAGCACAAGTAGTCTTCAGGATCCCTTGATATATATGCACTTTTATAGCACAGATGTATGAACACAGATAACACAAAATCTTCAAGATCCTGAATTAAAAAAACAACAAAAAAGAAATTTACGTTGAAAATAAGTTTAGAAAAGTATCGAATAAATCGTTGGAATTTGCACCAGAAACCCAACAATAATGACGAAACCTTCTTATTGGACGGCGAAGGTTATTAAACATGAAGGGAATGAATGAACTTTGGAAACAATTACTAATTGCAATATAACTGAATTGCATCCAATATTCCATCCAAATGGAGAAAAGGTCTACTGATACCAATGTCCGAGGAAGGCAATTTGAACAATTCAGAAAATCATAGAAGAATATCATGTTACTTCCTGCCAATCTAAATATCTGTAACTGAATGCTTCTTAACCGAATTGAATCACGTAACTTCTTCTGTATAAAAGCCAAGCAGGTTCTCAAGAAAACTGTGCTGTCGAACACATCCATTGCCTTAAAAGGTTTCTAGAGGTGTGGATTTAGGGAGGTTGGTGAAAACGTTTTTCTTCCAATCTTAAATTTTATTCATCTCTCCAAAGACTTCGATTTAATCTGCAAACAAAAGATATCCAAAATCTTTAGTCACTGAGGCATACTCTTGGGAATAATCAAGCGATAGAACCACATGAGAACTACGATGCAAGAGTAATGGACAGATGTCTTAGAGTTTTTTATTTCCACTGGAGTCAGAAAAAAAATCAGCTAACACCTTTTTATTCCAGTGTATAGGGAGTAGGCGAGGCCGTTTTTAGCCCTATCTAACTTTTGAAGACTGAGTGGGCAGTTCAATTTCCACCTGTACCCAATCAGAGACAGATGGCCCAAGGCTATCACTAATTAAGCGGTACACAGTGAAGAGAGACAGCTCAACAAGTGCCGCCATCTCGTGATCCCTAACACTCGAATTTATTGTCTGAAATAATGTGGGTTCTAGGGTCGATTTTCTTGCGTTCACGGGACGAAAAACCCGAGTTTCCGGGAGAAAAAATCCGCTTACCCGTGCCAGAGATCGACTAACTCGAGAACTGGTCGAAAAAAGGCTTAGAAAAATTTCTTCTAGTCGCCAACTAGAATCGAAACCAATAAGTGTTCCTTCGTGCGGTCAAGTCGTGCTGTGCAAACACCACATCCACTGAGCTACACTGGAGTCGTCTGGGGGGGAAACTGTTTTTATTACGTTTTCAGGCTCACGAAACGTGAATGGAATGATCCTTGAAGATTCGATAGGCGAAACTCAAATAAGCATTCTCTGCTTTGCTGATGGTGATGTGCTGGCTAAATTTTCCTAGATGTGTGTGAAACTGTAGGAACGTATATTAAACGTCTTCAGATAGAATGAGCCTTTTTGTATACTCTTATTGTAGATAACTGCAGGTCTTTTCTGTGATTAATTTTTCAGTAACTAAAAAATCTAATGAAAGTTAAACAAAATGTATCTCTTGGTATGTATCGATAGCGTTCCAACCGCGTGGGAACTATTCTCATTAAAAGTTTTAATGCAAATAGTTCGAATCAAGGTATCATTAATATCTTAAATTGCGACGGTCCTTAAGGACTTTCATTTATGAATGTTTAAGCGTATTTGTGTCACAAGTTATGTCCGATGCACGATTTATACTTCAACTTGTTGGTTATTAACAAATCTTAAAGTATAGTCTAATCTTATTTTATTTATTCGTATAGGGTTATCCCCTCTTCCACCGCCGTATTAGACCGGCTAACTCACCTTTAGTCGAACGAGACCAGATAAAGGTTCCTCACAGGAATCAAGCCCAGGTCTTTCCGACCAAAGGGCTTTGTTTATACCGACTGAGTTACGGACGCTCTTGTGTAGTCTAATGATAATTACTATTAAATTATTTTACTAACACAGCCTGTGTAGCTCAATAGAGATGCCATGTGCCTTCCGCGGCGCTACATCGTCCGAAGAGAGAGCATCGTAAGTTCCATTCTAGAGGGACTTTTACTAAGCCTTTTTCCGACTGGTTCCGTGTTAGTCGATCTCTGACACGGGCAAGAGGGTTTTTTTTTCTCCCTGAAAATCAAGAAAATCGACCGTAGAATCCACACTATATTTAGACAGTAAAAATAGTGTTAGGATTACAGACCACGAGATGGCGGCAATATTCAGTCGCCTCTCTTCACTGAACCCCATGCATAATTAGTAATAGTCTTGGTTATTAGTAATTGGCTATCAGTGGAGATTAACTGTCTACTCAGTCTCCAAAAATTAGACTGGGCTACAACGGCCTCGTCTATTCCCTATACTGGAGGAGGTGAGGTTGTTTTATTCCAATACGGGAATAAAAGACGTTGGCTGATTTTTTATATATATATTTCACTAATACTAATCACTCTCTCTTTTGTATATTTTAAACACTTTAACATGGATCACGTTAAAAACGGATATGCAGAATAGAAAAACGGAGAAGGCAATCGAAATGATTGTGGTCACCGTGAGAAAGGACACGCTTGATGCATCAGGATCATATATTTGTGATCTGTAATGTTTGTAATGTATGACGAAAATGTAAGCCATTAATTTATTATAACTCGAATGGCTAAAAAAATTCAATGAATTATTGTTATGACTTCTCCCAGCCTGAAAGGGGTATGCAGATGTTACTAAAATTAATAAAGGGCTACGCAGTTAGCGAAGGTTTGGGAAACACCATACCAAGGGAAAAGAAAGCAGTAACACTTCAAGTTTTATAAAATTTGAAATAATATATGGAAATATCATCACCATGAAAACTACTTATTTTTTTATCTTTACAAAACTGTCACTCAGGCCATATTTGAATAAGGTTCTCAGCAGTGGCGTAGCTAGAGCTTTTACCGCCCAGGGCGGGCCCTGAGTTTGCCACCTTTCTCAATACACACCAAAAATACTACAAAAAAGTCAAAAAGACCTATAGCATTTCTGACAATCTGAGGTTTAGTCACTGCTACCACTGGTCAGACTGGCGGGCGTTTTCCCCGCAGTTCCCTGATCGCCGTAAACTCCCAAACGCGCAGCGGTATGATAGAATCTAGACTCTTGACCAGGGGTGGGACATTTTTTTTTAAGTGTGCGTGCCAAAATCGCCAAATCTTTGATTCAACATTTTCTCACGCGCCAACCGAAATTTTGGGGAACATGTTATTTGGTGACTTTTAAGTATTGGGAAGACCTTTTCAAATAATCAAAAATCACACTAGAGCGGTATAAGCAAAAATATTGCAAGAGTAATTATTTTAAGTCATGTAAGATTGAATGCATGTAAAAAATAGTGACGGAATGTTTACTTAAAAGTCCTTCTATCCCGTTGATAGCGTGAATATTTTTTATTTGCATTTAAGTATAATTCTAGTTGCCATATAAAGCCACACAATTTAAAGATTTAAAGACTCAATTTTAAACATCAGCAAAAGAGTAAACAATATTTCTGACTTTTTTTATAAAGATCAATCACACATCAGTGTTTTTCAAGTTTTTCCATTATATTGCAGTGTACAATCTCATAATCGTTTTACTTCACTCAAGCACAATAAAAGAAAATAAAATTAAAGATATAATTTTGTCCAAAAAAAAATTAGCTAACGCCTTTTTATTCCCGTATATAGGGAGTAGGCGAGGCCGTTTAGCCCTCTCTAACTTTTGGAGACTGAGTGGGCAGTTCAATCTCCACTGGTACCCACTCAGAGATAGCTAACCCAAGGCTATCACTAATTAAGCAGCACACAGTGAAGAGAGACGACTCAAGTGCCGCCATCTTGTGGTCCTTAACCCTAACACTCGTATTTAATGTCTGAAACAATGTGGGTTCTACGGTCGATTTTCTTCAGTTTACGGGACGAAAAGTCCGAGTTTCCGGGAGAAAAAACCCGCTTGCCCGTGCCAGAGATCGACTAACTCGGGAACCGGTCGAAAGAAGGCTTAGAAAAATTTCTTCTAGTCGCTGAGTAGATTCGAAACAAAGAAGTCTTCGTTCGTGCGGTCAAGCGCCGTTGTGTGCAAACGCTACATCCACCGAGCTACACTTCTTAAATTCCCTTAATTCCCTTTCAACAAATGCCCAGGAAGAAGATGGACTTGGCAATCACCGAATAGAGACACAAAAAATGAAATTGACTACATTTTAACAGACTCTAAAAGACTGGTACAAAATATTGGTACAATAGGCGAAACATACTTCAACATAGATTATGACCACAGACGCCTCAGAGCCATTATAAGAATAGACCACAAAAAAGAACAACATATGAGGGCAACATCAAACCACAAAAGACAACCCAAACAAATAGACTACCACAAGTTCAGGAACTACATAGAAGAGACCGAATGGACTATTAAGAACTGTAACATAAATGATGATTAAATTGACTTTATTAATAAATTCAACGAGTGCAACAACAACAACAACAAAAAATCAGAAATTTCTGTGAAACAAAAGAAAAGAGAACGACTCTCACTTCAAACTATAGAACTACTGAAAAAGAGAAAAGAACTGAAGAAATCTGAAGAAATGTTTCTAGAATACAAAATTATCTGTAAGTTGCTAAGGAAAAGAATTCCAGAAGACTACAAAGCTTTCAGGATACAAAAACTAAGAGAAGCAGTGTAGGCAAAAACCAGCCTGAAAAAAATAGAGAAAGACTTAAATTTTAAAGCGTCAATTCCATCTGCTCTACAGGATCAAAACAGAGAAAAACATACTAATAGAAAAAGGATAGAAGGAAATGTGCAGAATTTTTATAAAGATCTCTATGCAACTAAGTGCCAAGTTTCAGAACCTATCATTCCAAAACCAAGCAATATACCAGATGTATTTCCAGAAGAAATAGAACATGCCCTTAAGAAAATGAGTAAACGTAAAGCCTTAGGACTTGATCATGTTAAGGATGAAGAAATCCAACAAAGTGGACCAATTATTTTCAAAGCCTTGGCAGCCAGATTCACGGGTACTTCAAAGAAAGAAAGATTCCAGAGGAATGGAAGACCTCAAAAACCATACTTCTATTCAAAAAAGGGAACAAGGAAGACATAAAAAACTATCGTCCAATCTGTCTACTCTCTCACAGATATAAAATCATGAACAGAGTAATACTGAACAGAATCTGAAACAGTCTCGAAGACAACTCCAGTGGAGAGCGGGCAGGATTCAGAAGAGCGTTCTCCACAATAGACCATATCCAGTTCATTTCACAACTAACAGAAAAATGCAGTGAATACCGAATCCCTCTATGTTTCCTCTTTATTGATTTTAAAAAAGCATTTGATACAATAGAACAGAATGCAGTCATCAGTGCCTTACTGGAAATAAATGTAGACCCCCACTTACATCCACATGATAAAAGAAATTGACAAAAATCAGACCACACAAATAATCTATTTAATTAACATATAAATATAGATAAAAAGATAGGGGTCCGCCAAGGCGATGTGATCTCCCCAAATCTATTTACCAGCACTTTAGAATATATTCTGAAAAAAAAAAAATAGACCTAAATGGAGGAATAAGCATAGATGGTGAAAAACTACAAATTCTTATGCTTGCCGATGATCTGGTAGTGATATTTCACAACCCAAAAGTCCTAGAAGAAATGGGTGAAAAGGTATACACAAACAGCAGTAAGATAGGCTTAGAAATGAATCTAGAAAAAACAAAATGGATCAAAAACATCTACACAAGTGATAGTCACCTATGTATTGATAACATCCCTACAGAACAATTTGACTCCTACAAGTACTTAGGACAAACAATAAAAATGAATAACGATTTATCTGAAGAACTAGCAAAAAGAAAGAAAGCTGCATGGCTATCATTCAACAGACTGAAAGAAACACGTACTGATCCAAATCTTGACATCTCTGCGAAGGAAAACTATTTAATAGTGACATTCTTCCATCACTCACATATGGATCAGAAACATGGAACACGACAAGAAAAGAAGAGACTCTAAGAATAACTCAGCGTGCAATAGAACGCAGGATTTGTAACATCAGCAAAATGGAGCATGTTAGAATCACGGAACTAAGAAAGAGATCAGGCATAAAAGATGTGGTAACTGCAGTATATGAAAGCAAGATGAGATGGGCATGTCACATAGGGATAACTCAGGAATAACAGATGGACATATAGAATACTCAACTGTCAATCAAGGATAAAGAGAACACCGGGAAGACCACCTACAAGATGGGAAGATCTACTAGTGAACTCTATGAGTATAACATGGAAGAGAGAGGCTCAAGATCGAGATAGTTGGAGGCATCTTTGTGACCTGCACTCATGGAGAAATCCTGAGTGAAACACGGTTCCATCAAGGTAATCAAGGAAAATTCCATTACGAGTAATACATGAAAATTACAGACAAAATAAATTGTTATTTTATCTACATAATATATTAAACAGAAATTAATCTTTTATCATTTTTAGCAGAAAACATCAAATCAAAACTAGAGAAAGAAAAATAGTGGACATTTTATTTATTTAGCATCAATGAGACTTCTGCTGCTGCTGCTTCACTAACGACAGATAATTTATATCAAGTTTATATTTTGTAACCTTTGGAGATATGCATGCGCTACTAGTTTCATCTGCAAGGCTACTCCTGTTACGAGACTTAGCAAAGTTCATCACTGAGAACGATGATTCACAAGAATACGTAGATGCAAAAATGGATAATAATGCTGTTGCAAGGGTTATAAAACATACGAAAGTTTTGGCAATAGCATTCTAAGTTCTTAATACCCCTTTTTCCGCACTTCTCTCTCTCTCTGTTACTCCCGTCTCTAATCGCTCCTTTACAATATTTTCTAAGTCAACTCTGAGATCAACAAATTTTTGCCTCCAAATTCAGCCTCTTTGAAAATCAATCAATTGCATTTCAAAACCATCCATATTTATCCACGAAAACATCTGCAAATTTATTTGAAGATGTTGTCGTGTCCTGTAGTTTGAGGTTCAAGTCATTTAAATGTTCGCAAAAATCTGAAAAACGCATCAGTTTACAAACCCTCACGATGTCATACATTTCTTTACAAGACATTTGTTGATTAGTCAAAAAGAGATTTATCTCATCCAGACATTCCAACAAATCGTTTCTGAACAAGACCTCGACTAAGCCAACGAACATTGTTGTACATTATTAGTCCTTTGTACACCGAATCGACCTCATTCAGTAGATTCTGGAATTGTCTTTTATTCAAAGCACGTGCAGAAATGTAATTAAGAAATTAACAACCTTGGTTACTGTTTGCATCGCTTCTTGAAGTTCCTTTAGGCCAACCTTTGCACATCAATTCTCATGTAGGACGCAACGAAAACCTATCAGTGGATGACCAACATGTTTTGCAAACAGATTTACAAATCCTGCTTCTTTAACAATCATGCTGAGCGCACCATGTGTTGTGAGGGATGCCACTTCTGAAATATCAGTTTGCCAAATAGATAATTCGTTCATAACTGCTTTACATATTTCAACCGCCACTGATACGCTCAGGTAGTGTTACAAGGTTAATCCTCTTTTCGCATACTTCGTCATCCCTACAAAATCGATCAAAGATTGCCAGCCTAGCTGATGATGTAATGTCTGTGCTCTCATCACACAAATAGAAAAGAACTTACATGAAGCCAAACCTTTTGTTAATTGTTCTGCCGTATTCTTTTCCAACTTAAGTATTCTATCCTTAATTGTTTTTCTACTCACAGACAATTCTTTAATGCGCTGATTAATAATTTTTACCTTTAGTGAAAGATTGTCAAAAAGGAAAGCATGTCTTCGTAGCTGCTTTATCTTTACTGGCCTAGTACCACAGCTGTCTGTTCATTAGTCAATCGTGAAGGATTGTTCATTAAGTATCTCAAGTCTCGTAAATTACTGGTAATTTTTGCTTGAAATAATGGGAAAGAAGATGGCGCTATTTGGGTAACAAAAGCACACAAGGAAACTGCTCTCTAGGCAGGAAATAGAATACCAATCGTGACGCGAGACCTATACGGGGATTTTACGAAAAAAACTGAAATTAGTTTCCGAAAATCCCCACATATATTTCGCACCACGATTTTTAGGCTTTAATTCTGGGGAAAAGAAGTGCGAGTTATAATCGAGTAAATACGGTATGTTTATGACAGTGTAAAGGAAACTTGCTTTTATATCTAATACGTTAAACATATTAATTGACAATAAATACTTCCAATTCATATTTTAATGCCTTGGATTTAATAAAATCCAAATCCACATATATACACACTTTAGAAAACGGATACGTTCTTTACGAAACACGAAAAGATATATCAAATGATGGGAAAGAAGTCACGCTACGTCTGGCTACCTGGCGAATGATGCAACAACTGAACTGGACGAAACTTGTACGTCAGTACATCGTGGAGATAGATGGCTTGGAAAGAGGATCTTTGTTGCTTATTTTCTTATTACTTATTATTACTAAAACAGTTGGTAGGGTTTGCTTCTTTATTGCATTTTTATTTGGTATCGCTGTACTTAATAATACTGTATTCTATTAAGTTGAAATATACACGTCAGCGAAGATGTTTGAAATGTATTTTTTTATTTAATTATTTAGTTCAAGCAGAAGTCGATTTTTAGAACAGATGTGCTTGAAATTAAAACCCTCCATCTTCCAGAACAGCGGAAAATACTGGGAAGAAGGAAAAGAAACAGTGTTATCAATTGCAAAAGACACTCTAAGTTCCAAACCCAAATTAAACAAACAATGGATAACCCAAGATATCGTAGCTACAATAGAAGAGAAAAGAGTGGCCAAGATACTTGTAAACCAACAAAACAATGAAGAGAATAGAAAAAAATACAGAGCACTAAAAAATAGTTGATAACCTATGCAAAAAAGCCAAAGAAAAATGGTTAGAAGCAAAAGCTAAGAAATGCCAAGAAGCATACCAACAAAACAACCTAAAAGTCTTCCATGATACTGTAAGAGAAATTACAAAGGAATTCTCAGCAAAAGCAGTAACAATGATAAACAATAAGATGACTGAAACCGGGAATATTCAAGATATAAGAAAAATCTGGTCAAACCATTTTAAGACTATCTTCCACCAAGGAAACAAAACTACAATGCCAACAATAGAAGAAAATAATGACCACCCAAAAATTTTACAAGAAGTTAGATGCGCAATAAAACAGATGAAAAACAATAAAGCACCAGGCATTGATACTATCCCTACTGAACTGTGGTCATATGGAGGCAGCATATCAATAGAATATTTAACAACCCTATTCAATAAAATACTACAAACAGGAGAGATCCCAGATGACTGGGATCCCAATATAGAAGAAAGCAGACAAAAGAGACTGCAGAAATTAGAGACCAATCAATTTACTCTCCCACACCTATAAAATATTCGTAGGAATTATACATAATAGATTAAAAACACCTATGAAGAAATGATTGGCATAGAACAAGCTGGTTTCCGAGGAAACTATTCAACAATAGACCAAATTTTCACATTGCACTAACTAGCAGAGCTCAGCTGGGAAGACCATAAAGAACTATATTGTTGTTTTGTGGACTTTAAACAAGCTTTAGATAGCATTAACAGAGAAATCCTTCTTAAAATTCTACTAGAAAAAGCAATAAACAAATATATAATACAGTTTCTGATAAAATATCACTCTAAGACAAATGCAATAATTAAAAAGGGCACACTCACAACACAACCCATAGAGATCCAAAAAGGAGTAATGAAAGGATGCCCATTATCCCCATGCCTATTCAACATATATCTAGAAGTTGTAAAGAAGGCAATAGATAATGAGCCTGGAATCAATGTCAATGGTTTAAACATAAATAATATCAAATATGCGGATGATCTCGTCTTTCTTGCAAGAACCCTAAATGAACTACAAAAGTTGATCAACAAGCTGAACGAAACCTCTAAAACATATGATATGCCAATAAATATACAAAAGACAAAAGTGATGAAAATAGGGAGGAACGGAACTACCATCTCAACCACCCTAAACGGAGAACAAACAGAACAAGTAGACAACTTCATATATCTTGGATTAAAACTAACAGAAACAATAGATGAACTCAAAACAATCAAACACAGAATAACGATAGGATGGACCACCATAGGAAAATTACAGAAAATCTGGAAAACAAACAAGATATCTAAACAAGCCAAAATCAAATTATATGAAGCAATAATTATACCAATAGTCATTTATGGAACAGAAGCGTAGACAGTTAAAAAAAGAGAGGAAAAAAACTGCTGGCATTTGAAATGAAATGCTTAAGAAAAATAAATAGAACAAGTTGGATAGAAAAGAAAACAAACATCACAGTCAGACAAGAACTATTGTATAAAAAGATAATAATAGAAAAAATTAGAAAATAATAACTGAGATGGTTTGGCCACACTGTACGCATGGACGCAGACAGACTTCCTATCGTCCTAATCAATACTTTTTCAACTGAAAAAAGAAGACCCCGAAGACTAAGAATTACCTGGCTGAAATGAATAAAAACATCTCGGGATGCAGAACATATAAGGAACTTTTTTGAACAGCAAGGAATAGAGAAGACTGGAAGATCCTTCTCAAGAGAAGACTCAACCCGTCTTAGACGGAAGAGAAGAAGAAGAAAAAAACTGAATCATGCGTGCTAAATTTTATACACTGCATAAACACATCAAAAGGGTTAAGCAAAAACCCTAATATAATAGGGAGCTGCAGAAATATTATTATTACCGGGGCCCTAAAATCCTGTCAATATTATTATTATTATTATTATTATTATTATTATTATTATTATTATTATTATTATTATTATTATTATTATTATTATTTTAACGGTGTCTCCATGGAGTCAAAAGACTCATCGCGGGAGACCCGACATTGACACACTAACCATTATTTACACAATACCTGTCATACCTCTTCTTAAATTCATTCACAGTTAAAGCATTCACAACCAGTTCTGGAAAAGCATTCCACCCATTCACAACCCTCCAAGTAAAAAATCTAGTCCTAACACCCTTGTTAACCACACTCTTACACAATCTCCAGGGATGGCCCCTCGTTCTCTCACATCCTGTATTGGTCTTAAGAATATCATCAGTATCAATCCTGTAAAATCCCTTTAACAATTTAAATACCTCTATCATATCTCCTCTCCTACGTCTATCAGCTAGTTTTTGGAGCCCACAGATCATCAATCTATCGTCATAGGGAACATCCCACAGACCTGCAACAATCTTTGTAACCCGCCTCTGAATCCTCTCTACCACTTCCGCCTCACCAAGAAATCCTGGCGACCAGATCTGTGCACAATAGTCCAAATGCGGCCTTATTAATGCCTTATAGAGTGGAATAATAACTTACCTATCCCTGCTTGTTAGTGTGTTCCTCAACAACCATGTAATTTGATGTGATGTTTTGGCAATCTTAGCAATATGCCCTTTAAACTTAAGTTCTCTGTCCACAATAACTCCCAAGTCTCTTGTCTCATCAACTTCCTGCAGTTCAGTTCCGTTAATATAGTAAACAGCATGCGATGTCATCCTCCCGAAGTGCATCACCTTACACTTAGCCACGTTGAACTGACAGCCATTTACCTCAGTCCATAGCGTCAGCCTATTTAAGTCATCCTGTAAAATATCCACATCATTTGAATTGATTATCGCTCTTCCCAATTTTGCATTATCAGCAAACAAGTGGATATTTCCATTCAAGGTATTTCCAATATCATTGATGTACAAATTAAACAATAGAGGACCAAGAACTGAGCCCTGAGGTACACCACTAGTCACTTGCCTTTTCCTGGACTCAGCTCCTCCGTAAACCACTCTTTGATATCTGTCCGCCAGCCATCCTTTAATCCAAATCACCATCTTCGGATCCAAACCCATTTGCTCTAATTTATGTAACAGAGTTCCATGTGGAATCCTGTCAAAAGCCTTTGCAAAGTCAAGCAGTATCACTGAGTAAGGATTTCCTTTATCCAACTCCACTGTTACTTTATTATAGAACGTAAGTAAATTACTTAGGCAAGACCTACCTTTCACAAAACCATGTTGCCCCTTATAAAGTATCATATTGCTGTCCACCCAGTCCTGAATTCTAATTTTAACTAATTTCTCCAAAATCTTAACCACCACTCCAGATATATTGATTGGTCTATAATTTGCAACATCAGTCTTAGAGCCTCCCTTGTGCAATGGAACTATTTTCCCCTCTTTCCACTCTATTGGCACTTTACCAGAACTGAGGCTTAAATTAAACATCCTGGTTAGAGGAGTTGCTAATATATCCTTAGTTATACGCAAAATTAGAAAAAAAAAAAAAGTTTTCGCAAATGGAACCAACTGTGCGGTGCCCGCTGCTCGGAAGCAGCCAATAACCAATAAAACAATCTCTGTACCATGCGTTTTATTGTTTTATTTTTAAGAATTTGAATTATAGTATGATAGGAAAATGTAACGGTTTTGTTATATTTATATTTTTGTTTATTTTAGTTGTAAATATAGTTGTTAAAAACTAATTATTAATTAAGTAATACAACTTACAAATTTAACATAAATAAAAGAATCGTTGACAAATAAAATTGTGTCTCACGTGAAACCCTAAAAAAGTGCCGCCCGGGGGGACCTCCCCCCCCTAGCTACGCCACTGGTTCTCAGACATGAAACATCGTGCAATTACTATCAGTAGCTTTGAGACAACTTGCCTTCTATCATTATTAGGCTGACCATACGTCCCGATTTGACTGGGACGGTCCAGGTTTGAAGGTCCTGTCCCGGTGTCCCGGCCGATTTGTGAATTGTCCCGAGAAAACTTAATATTACATATTATTACTATTGTTGTTGTATATTATCATGAGTGGGAGGGAAGTAAAAATAGAAAAACAAATAAGTTTATAGAAATAACGATGCTGCGCTAAACTCTAGAATATGTGTAATCGATCTGCATCAAGGCCACTTCGATTGTGGCTACACCACTACTAACTATGAAACTATGCGCACGCAGAATCTATACAGGCGTGCAAATCACCTGTCCATGATATAGCGTCGTGTGTGTTTACAATGCTGTTCGTCCATTCTAGTAGTGATTCAAGTAATATTCACGACGTGAACTTGATGTGTGCCGAGTGTTTTGCTTTAGTTTATGTTATAATTCTGCATTGTTCCTATCCCTGTCATGCCTAAAAGGAAATGTAAGTTCACCGATGAACTACAAAAGGACTTTTTAAGAGATATTGTGATGAAGTTGATCTGATGGGATGCCAGCGATTGTGAAACTATTACAATCACTTGAAGACGAGGGACAGATTAATGGTACAGTTGTCACGCAAGAAGTTACTGTCTATGAGAGATGCATCTCTTACATTGAAATGGGGAAAAACAGCTTTGGTGAGGACACCAGATTCTTTGCTTGGGTCAATAATAACACCTTATCATGACCTGATGCAGAAAAGTCTGCAGAAAAAGTTAATGAGGCAGTTGGGTTTGAAGCTGTAGATTTGGATAATCTTTTTGATGAGCTGGTGATTGCTAAGAATTTTTTAAAAGAAAGTAGGAGGCAAACAGAAGGAACTTGACTAGTGAAGAAAAGTGGGTGGGATTGTTCTCCCATTTCAAGAAGCAAAAGATAAATTTGTGTAACCTCTCTTGTGTCATAGAATACATATTCTGCTTTCCTGGTACTTCTGCATCAGTCGAAAGAATATTTTCAGTGATGAACAATGTGTGGTCAGAAGAAAAAAGTAGAATTTTGGAATCAACTGTTAAAAGTTTGTTGTATTGTAAAATTAATATTTAACTCACCTGCACACAGTTCTACGACAAAATAAAAAAAAAAAAACACAAGTTTTAAAGAAGGTTCACTCAAGTGATAAATATGAGTGGCATACTACAGCTCAGAAGGAATAAAGACAGTGGATAAAAATATTACAAACATTGTTTAAAATAATCATTAATCTCATCAACATTCATAGACTAAAAACTATTTTTAAAGTTTAACAGTTTTATTCCAAAAAACAAAATAGACATTTAAAACATACATAATTAATAAAATACTTTTAATTTTTTTTCAGTTAACAGTGAACCTGTTTTGTTTGCTTTTCTTGGAAGAACCATGCTTAAACCTACAATTATTTTGATGCCAATTAAACAATTTAAAGTTAAAAGTCAATATTAATATATTTGTCACAACATCGTGGCACCACTGATTCTGACATTTTTATTGGTCACATTAACACTTTACTAGTTGAAATACATTAAATCACTTTGGGCTTGCCTCTATTTAATAGATTTTTACTAGTATAAATAAATCAATAAATAAATCAGCTAATGCCTTTTATTCCTTTATCGGGAGTAAGCGAGGTCTTTATACCGTATCTAGCCTTTGGAGACTGAGTGGGCAGTTCAATCTTCACTGTAAGCCAGTCAGAGATAGCTTGCCCATGACTATCACTAATTATAAACCGCCACCAATGAAGAGACGGCAAACAAGTGCTACCATTTCTTGGTACCTAATCGATATTCTTGAGTTTATGGGACGGATAACGCGAGTTTCCGGGAAAAAACCAGCTTGTCCGTAAAAGAGAGCTACTAACTCGAGAACCGGTCGAAAATAGGCTTAGAAAAAGTTGCCTCCATTCAGCGACTAGACTTGAACTTAAGTCTACCTTCGGGCGACCTAGCGAAGAGGATGCACATGTCACTTCGACTGAGCTACACAGGAGCTGCCATATTTTGTTTTTTTGTAAAATAGATCGTTGTTTTATATTTTTATCCATCTTTCTCTCATAAATGAATAAATCCTCCATCATTATTTCATTAAATAGGCAGGCTTTTAGTCCAAACTTTTGAAAATCGGTAGCAATTTCCATCTTTAATCGCCATCAGCATCTGAGCTCATGCGTGGCGATGATTTAAAGAATTCGGATACTGTCATACTCGAATCTTCAAATCAGCGCTATGCACAATTGTCTGTCTCTTGCGCTGATTCTGACCTTCTGTCTTCCTAAATTCTAACTGATATAGTTGTCTGATTTTTAAGGATGAATTCTTGTCAGCTGTAGATTAGAAACCCGAGTTCCCGGGAAAGAAAACTATACTCGTGTGCACCAGGTATCGACTAACCCCTAAAGGAAGAGAGAGGAAGAGAGAAAGTGAGGGAGCTCTGCTGGTTGGCGTTTGGAGTCGGACCTAGAACGGTCCAGGAAGGTCTATGTTATGGAATCATCATTTTTGCCAGTTAATTTACTTTTGCATACTACAAAATGTAAAGCGCTGCTATTATTAGATGGTCTAGCACGTTTTATCATTTCAAAAATCAAAACGATTAAAAAAAGATTAATAAAATTATGGTTGGATGAATTAAATGGAGAGAAACACCACCACCACGTTATAAGTTGAATTCTAGGCACTGCCTAGAAGAACGTATCGCATATTTTATTATTATTATTATTATTATTATTATTATTTGAATTTATAGCAGGCAATAAGAGCTTTTTCTCAAGAAAGAAGAAAGAAACGTTGGTTTTTCACAACTCACGCACTAGTACCTAAAAATAACGTTTCACGCACTTGTATGTACAAGTAATTAACAGTTAAATCTGAAACGTTGCGGTATCTATCTCGCTGTGGGAATGCACTCAACGCTGGCGATGGTGAGAGATGGATACCAGCTGCCTACCGATTTCCATAAAAGTAAATGCAATGAATGCCATCCATTCCCTTAGGTAAAGGAAAAGGCATCAGAAGAGTTAATTTTATTTATTTATTTATTTATTTATTTCTATTTCTTATGACTTGTAAAAGGAAGGATGATTATAAGTTTTTATTTAATTGTCAAGAAGACGATTTCAGATGCTGTTGCTTTTGTCCTTAAAGAAAGGACAAAAGCTGAAAAAGCTGCTTTTGTCCTTAAAGAAAGTAGAGCAGATTTTAAAAAGGCGAGAGAAATGCTTACCAATAAAAAAGATGAGGCTCTCTGAGTTTTGCCATTTGTCAACTGCTCTGTTTTTAAAAAAAAGTCCCTTGCAACTTTCTCCCTTCAGGTTCCCTCACTCCTGATTTTGACGTTTCCATGAACTCCGTTATGAACGATACTCTAATTTACTCTCTCTCTCTCTCTCTCTCGCCATCTTGTTTGAGTTCTTGGCCGCTGTTCGCAGCCTTCTTTGTCGAAGGGCAGTTCACAGAAATTCATCTCAGATGCTCGCTTTCTTTTGTTGCCAAAGTACTGAATGAAGACCACGTCCTTCACGCCTTTGTGAACAGTTATGTAGCAGGCGTCAGTGTATCGACGAATCATGTTTTAGGGCAAAAATATGTATTATTAACTATTGAATAAGTGCCAGTGGGACGAATCAGTCTGATGCTTTTAGCAGTTTCTATTAATGCCAAAAAAGATCTTCGATCTTGATTGACTTATCATAAGTAACCCGATCCGTTGAAATTTTCATGACCTTTGACCAAAACATGCGTCTGGAAAGATAGAGCGCAAATGAATTCAAGGAACTGCAGCATCATACGTATACACAGAGAGAATGTGCTTCCGAGAAGTGCGTGGCCAGGGCAATGATAACAGATAATTATTTGCCAATAAATTGCGTTTTGCTCTCGAACGAGGAACTTCGTGTCTCAGTTCACGAATGAACTTTTTACAGTAAATTTGAAGCCAGAAAGTAACGTAAAGGTAATTATTCAATTTCTTATTCGTCTTTTTAACTTCTGTGCTAAGATTCACTTACATGAATATGAAATAAATTCGAAAGAGTGCGTGCTATATCTATGTTCATTCCGTCCATCTGTCTCCCACATTGAATTTCCCTTTGTCTTGGGATACAAAGAGAAAGTCAGGCATACAAATGGTATCTGTCATATATATTTTTATGAGACTTTTGTGGGAATTATTCCATAATATAGCGCACAGCTTAACCGACCTTCCTACAGATTTGTGAAATGTGATGTAAAAAATGGAACTTCGTTATTCCAAATACTCGCACATCCCTATTTCTTCGATGTTTCCATTCTCATTCACATTCGAATTGCTTCACTGTTGATGGTACCAGTAAGTACACTGGTGTCCAAAGGCTAAGGACGAACTACAATTTTACTTGTGTATGAAAAGGTTTTCATGACTACAGCCAGTGTGGACATAAATTTATTGCCAGCACACTAATAAATTATATTACACAAAAATGTGTTATAAATTTCTTACAGATTAAGTTGCAATACGTTTCTGGAAAATGTTAGAAATTTCGTAAGGATGTAGTTAAGGAATTAATGTACATTGCTTACAGAAAACTCTGCGGAGAAACATTTCAGTATGGAATATCCAACCCGAAATGCGATGCAGCTCTCACAGTGTCGTCCCATGCTTAGCACCAAGTGAGTCAGGAGTTCTTGAGGCAAACTGGCACACTCCTCCTCTTTCGGAGCAAGGAGGAGGCTCTGTTTGTTTTTTGGAGGGAAATTTCGAGCAGCAATGCTCTCCCTATTTCTTCTGAAACTTGTTCTATGGGGGTTGAGATATTGGGAGCGTGCTGGCCACTGATTTGATTAATTGAAAATTACGTTGAACTTCGTTGCGATATCGTTCACCAGTCATAGTCCCTGTTTCCAGCACTTGTAGCTTGGTGGGCCAATTAAGCACAATGCCTCCTCATACCATGACCTCAGCACCACCGTGTGTGTGTGTGTGTATATATATATATATATATATATATATATCCCTTTCAAGAAAATTCTCGCAATGTTAAGCAGTATCAATTTCACGCCAGATCAATTTTGAAGCGACGCCTATTATTTCATTTATACTGCTTCTTATTATCATCTTTTCTGGAACTGTATTCATTCTCCTTTTTCATTCTCATTATGGATGACGTAGACAACTCTCGGTCTTCTTCTGTCAACTACTTAGAATGAGAGTCTATAGAAAATGCGCTCCTTCATTTTCCCCATAAAACCCTGCCAACATTTGGCTGTGATAAGAATTCGACTAACTATCTACCTTAGAGAAACCTCTGAAATGAATATTTATGACCCTTTTTTTTTTTTTGTACAGCTTTCTGGTGGATTGTTTGAGTTCATCCCCGATTCTTTTACAATTCAGCCAGTATCTGGGTGTTAGTGAGCACTTGCCAACAATCTTTCAACGGTAGTTCGGGATTATTTTCAAACAGTTATTATTATTTTTAAGACTTTGATTACACCGTAATCCATGGTTTGAAAAAGAAAGTGGTGTTGGGAGAAAGAAAGTAAGTCAGCCGCACGCCTTCATGTTTAACTGACAAAAAAATAGTTAATATTGTTCTTAAAAATATCACTTAAAGAGCATGCAGGTTGGACTCAGTAAGAAGCGTGTATCTGGCCATAAAGTAACTGCGAAGCATCGGCAAAAAAGGGAAGCGCAAGCCCTTTTCTCCGCTGCTTTAAAGCCCTCAGCAGTTTATAAAACAGATGGGGACAACTGGTCCCCGCCTCACGCAATCTTCGGTTGAGCACATTGCCCTGGCGTGCTAAATAGGAGGCGTTTGCCGATTCTAAGATTTATTATATGTGGTTGCTGGAATATGTTTCATAATCAATTTTGCTGAGTTTTGGAATTAAAAAACCCTTCGTTCTTTCCCCGATGAAAACCCCCAATAGTCTGTTCGAAAGTCCGATTTTCACTAGACACATCTGAAGAAATGCCCGAAAAAAAGTGCCTCTTGTGGGTAACCAGAATGTACCCTATAGTTGGACCTATGTCACGGACGTTATGTTACTAGAATTCGCTGCACTAATCCCTAATATCAACGAAGACTGAGATGCTTTCTGCACACCAATATTCAAACCGACTGCCTGTCTCGCGATCAGCTATACAAAAGTAAATCGTTAAAACACGAAGGATCCTGAGTCATAAACTATCGAAAGGCAGAAAAGTACTGTATGTATATATACTCAAACGGGTCCATAAACATACTAAAGTGCAGGCACATGCAGTTGTCGAATGACAATGGAGTCATTGACATTTTAGTTCGGTGTTCATTTTTTCCGATCACCACGACTAGGAGTCATATTGTCCGAATAAAGAGAAACAGCTTAACGGCAACGGCACCACATTCATCAGCCCAACTAAGTTGTCTGTTCGAATTAATTCAGCTCTTTCGTAGCTGGTCTGATTGCTCTTACACAAACCTCTACTTTTTGTGGGAGGAGAGAAGGTCAGTTGCGCACTCAGGGTTTAATCTTGGGAGGGGGCCAAGTTGAGTAGACGATTTGAGAATACACTACGCATCGCATACGACCTATGACTGAGCATTTGCAATGATCGCTAATTCAAAAGTAGTATACAAATAGAAGACACGACACAACATTTTAAAAAAATTAATTAATTAGGAAATGATTTTTAGAAAATTTTCTAATGTTTCTTCCTTTGTCTTTGGGGGAGACAGGGCCCCTTGACCTCCCTCTGTGTAAGTCTATTGAGTTGTATTATAATTTATGAAAGCCAAAGAAATTTTTATACTATATTATTTTTTTCTCGTTACTTCATTTAAAGCTTGCAAGTGATGTAAGTTGATGAGGATGTTAAGAAATCTGCCTGCTTTTTTGGTTGTTGAAAATTGAATGCATTTATTCTTCCCTCTGTAATTTTTGTAAAACGTTTATGAAGGACTGGAGGGTTACAGGTGTATATACTTTCTTATGTCAGTTTTATCACCTTTCTTATACAGAAGGATGATTTTTCCAGTATTCCAACATTTAAGGGTTCTTCCTGTTAACACAGTATACAATTTTGCTAGTTTTTTATGCTAGAGATCTCCTTTATTTTTTAGCATTTCTATTAGTATTCCATCAATTTCAGGGGCCTTTCCATATTTCATTTTTGTAAGTGCATGTTTTACTTTACCATCTTCGACTGTGTGTATTCATTATAATTTTCAGCATCCTTTTCTCTAGTGTGGGTCTCTATTACGTTCCCTTTATTTGTATACAATTTTTGATAAAACTTAGCTTTAATCTCCAAGATGTTTGTAATAATAATAATAATAATAATAATAATAATAATAATAATAATAATAATAATAATAATAATAATAAAAGAGCAGATAATGCCTTTTGTTTCAGTATAGAGAGTAGGCGTTAGCTGATTTTTTTAAATTTTATTTTATTACAAACATGTTGGAGATTAAAGCTAAATTTTATCAAGAATTATATACAAAGGGAAAGTAATAGAGAACAACACTAGAGAAAAGGATGCTGCACACTTCGTGGTACCTACCATACACAATATTTGTAACGTCTGAAAATAGGGTGTGTTCTACGGTCGATTTTCTTGAGTTTACGGGGACGAAAATCCCGAATTTTTCGTTGAGAAAAAAACGATTGCTCTTGCCAGAGATCGACTAACTTGAGAACCAGTCAAAAAAAAAAAAAAAAAAAAACATCAATTCTAATCGATAACTAGAATCGAATGTGACGCTCTTCCTTCGGGCAAAGAATGTAAACATCACTTCCACTGAGCAACACAGGCCATCTGCATGTTTTACACATTTCGTATAAAGATTGCCTGCATTATCAAGAAGTTATCTTGTTTTCTTTATACTGTTGTTATTTTCTATTGACGTTCTCATCATTTTGTATTGAAATGTCTTACATCCTTTCTTATCCTTTTCCTGATTGTTTTGCAAAGTTCAGAATATTCTGTGTTTCTTACTACATGTGCATCTCGTTTCATGTCTCTTCTTCTTTTTTTTTTTTTTTTTTCATTTCAAATATTTCTAAGATGTTTCTGATTTTTTTATCATTTTTTTTTCATTCTTATGTTTATCGCTGTTTTGCTTCGGACTGATCGATGATCTTTGCTTAATCTGACTTTGCTTATAATATTTATGTCTTGTGGTTTATCTCTTAATAAATAATCAATTTCATTCTTGTTAGTTCATTGGGTGTCTCCTCCAGGTCCATTTGTTTTCCTCCCCCCCCCCCCCCATCAGCCACAATACCATTAATTCCCAATAATGTTTACCATTTTCTAGAAGATGATGTATTTGTTTCTAAACAAGTTTTGCTTCATCCGTGCAGCTGCGCGTAGGTACATAAACTTGCACTATTCTTAAGGTATATCTTCTAATTAGTCTTGTGATTTGGCAGATTCTTTCTCATATGAATTTTACTTCTAACTTATTTTTTTTTATTCTTAATAAAAAAACCATCACCACGTTTGCTTTAATTTTGTTTTCCACCTGTTATTAGCAGATGCCCATTTTTTAGATCTTGAATCATATTTTCTTTTCGTTTATGTTCACTTATTTCGATTTTATCCCATGTGAAGCCTTCCAGCTCTTGATCTCGGTTTATTAATCTGTCATCACCGACGCACATTACAAGTAGCTATATATTCATGATGATAGTTTTTCCCCTATTTAATGATATCCATTTTTAATCCCCCACGTTGATTAGACGGATTGGGAGACGAGTTTTATAGTTTTCTGCCAGCCAGCTGTATAGTAGAATGATATGAAACGGAAGGAGGAGGGATGGAAAAGAGACCCTTAGTCCTCGAGTTACTCTAGTAGCGCAGGATCTGAAGAATCAGAAAGGTTATAAAATGACAAGATGAAATTAAAAAGACAGAAAAGGAATTTGACCATCAGATAAGCATGAAGTATGATCAAATTCAGCTCAGGTGCCAGGGGGGTTGCCAGTCACGTGCTCACCAGACGTGTATATATATATATATATATATATGAATACCCTTCTATAATTAATTAATTAGAATTTTATTGACCGGTTTTTGTCCTATGAAATGAGGGTTTTTTTAAGATCCTTCTGATAGTTGTATTCTATCATTCTGATGAAAATGCCTTCGATATTGAGGCGAAAATTTTACATCATTAAAAGGGTTTTCATGTAACCTGTCTTTTTTTTTTTTTTTTTCGTCTCATCAAATTTTATTCATTTGGGGAATGCTTCACGAAGAAGACTGTTTCACATAACAGAGGTTCATGTAATGAAAGACGAACGAGAGTAGATTCGGTAAGCAATAAAAATGTGTTATTGAAATCTTGCTCATGTTACTCAGGCTAAAAAGACAGCATAATGGACCATTGCCCATGGAAATATCTGTATGAGAGAAATAAAGCAGAAACCGAATCTTTATGAGAGTGGCTGAAGAGAGAGTCTCTGAGAGATGGACTATCATTTAACCAAAGGATCGTCTTCTGGACAGCATCGAGAATTTTTAAAGAGGTTTATGGTACACGCCTTAAATGTACGATCACAATCCAAGCATGGTCAGATTTGGGATTTGCACAGAGTTAGTGGTTGAACAATAACTGTCGAACTGATCGTTATGAAAGGTAAGGGGAGAAGAACTAAAGTCTTCTTTTTTGGGGGGAAATGGAAATTTGTGTTTTAGAACATTGAAGATGAATAGGTTGTTATCATTCTATTGAAGGATGTATGGAAGTCAGAGTTTAGAGCACTGATCATAAATTATCTTTATGTGTATGAAGATGAAGAATAGGGTCGGTGAAATAACAGAGTCCGAAGGAATACTTATATCAGTACGAAAATCTGAAGAGAGAGCGAGAGAATGCCTACCACCCTTACTCGCAGCGAACGACCCAAGAGAAGTGGCAAGCCAATTATGAAAGGCCGAAGGCAAATCATAAGTTGGCAATCTGCTGAGAACGGCTCGATGCCAAACCCTATTAAATGTCTTAAAAATATCGATTGTAAACGACTGAAGTTTTTTCAGACCATTCTGTGGTATACGTCCAGAGCGGGTGATGTAGGTGAGTAGATCTGTTGAGGTTCTTGATTGGGAAAATCTGTAATGGTAGTCACTGATTAGTCGACAGTTCTCCAGGTGTTGAAAAAGTTGGGTTGTCCCACTCTAGGAGAAAGCATTCGACTTTTGGTTTTAAAGCCAATAATAAAGTGCACTGAATGATACTTATAGTAGAGTCTTCTTCTAACATGTCGATAATTTATTGCACCGAAATATATGAATTTTTCACTGTTTGAGCTTAATCCACTACCCAGATCCACACATGAACTTTTAAGTTATTCTCTCGGCTTACTCGCCGTTACTTGCTGCTTTCCCTTTGTGTGTGTGTGTGTGTGTGTGTGTGTGTGTGTGTACTTGCCCTTTAAGACTAGGTGTGCGCGTGGTTCTGACAGTAGCAAACATGGACCCAGTTGGAATCAATTTGGAGGACTACTTTTAATTTGAGTTAATTCGGTATCTGGAATATATGCAATTCAACAATATTAAAATTGAAATAATATCTTTATTAATTATACTTTAATATAATATAATAATATAATAATACTAAAATAAAATACCGCCAACGATTTTATCCCTCCTCCCCCCAAAAGAATATTTATTTATTTATTTTCGTTTTGTAGAAAATGAAACTCGATTCTTTCGGTTATAGTACCGAAGTATATCAAATAACGTCCAACATAATTCGATCCCCCCCCACACCCTTGGTGAGCTTTAAATGTTATTGTGATTAGAAACATTGTTTTGATTAGGAATAATAATTGCAATATTGTCTTCTTCTTCTTCTTTTTCATGCATTAGATGTGATATCTGTTGCGACCAAGACTTTATCTTCTTTAATGATATCTTTTAGTCTTTTTCTAGGTCTTCCTGTGTTCTTCTCTTATTCTTTGGTTTCTAACTATAGACTTGTTTTATTATTCTCTCTTCCCTTCTTCTCTCCACATCAATCCATTTGTTTACTGCTTGTATTTCACATTGTTTTCTTATATCTGTATTTTTTATTTTATCTAGTTTTATTTACTATTTGTCTTAATATACTCATTTCACCTGTTTAACATTTGTCTTGTTTTTCTCGTGTCTGGCCTGGTTTCTGCATTATATGTCATAACAGGCCTGATCACCGCTTTATAAATTCTGGATTTTGTCTCTACTCTAAGATGTTTATTTTTCTTTGTTTTTTGGCCTTCCTTTCCAGTTCAGTTTTATACCTAAATAGTTCTAATTTGATATTTTTTCGATAATAGTACCTTCCAATTCTAATTATCGTCTTTGTGGTTCTCGTGATATTGTCATACATTCTGTTTTAGTGTTTGATATCTTCATATTATAGAATTTTGCTGCTTTATTAAATGTATGCAGTGAAATTTGTAGCTGAGTTTCATTTTCTGCAATTAATAGTACATCATCTGCATAACATATGATTGCTATTATTCTATTATTTATTTTCACTCCTGCATTTTGTTAACTTTTTGTATTATTTCTTCCATTATTATATTGAATATTGTTGGGCTTAAGGAGTCTCCTTGTCCAATGCCATTACTAATTTGTATCTCTTGACTTATTTTTCCTTCTGTTTTTATTATACAGCTATTATTATCATATATTTCTTTAATTATTTGTATTATCTTTTCTGATACTTTTCTTCTCTGCAATATCTCTATTACATCTTGAATTAATATTCTGTCAAATGCTTTTTCCAGGTCTATAAAGCATATGAATAGTTTATTATTGTATTCTATTGTTTTCTCTGTCAATTGTCTGATTACGAGTATTGCATCTGTACATGACCTGTCTTCTCTGAAACCTTGCGGTTCGTCTAATAGATTAATCTCCTTTGTTACCAAGACAAACACATGCAATAATGTTTAATATTTTAATTTTCATATTAAACATGTTTTTATTATTCTGTTTATTTATTATTCCATCATAGATAATAATACTGTCCACGATCATCTCGACGAACAATTGAGATTTTTTTTTTTCTGAACTGATAAGGGTCTTTCGTTTTATTTCATTTTTAATCGAATAGCTGAATCTTATCCTTCTACATCATACGAACTCATATTTCCCGTTAAATGCCATTTCCACATAAAAATACAAAAAAAATAAAAAATAAAATAAAAATTCGCTAACGTGAAAGGTGAAAAAAAAAAAAATTAGAAAATAATTCCCTATAAGGGAATAAAATGCGTTAGCCCTATCTAACGCTTGGAGGCTGAGTGGGCAGTCCACATATTTATATAAATTATTTCGATGAAAATCCGTTCTCACTTCCAAATTCAAAACACATCGATTTGCAGCGCAACTCTGGTCTACATTTTCGGAAAATGGTCGATTCATTGCGATCGTAAATGTCGGAATTTTTTCCAAAGTAATCTATTGATAGGTTATCTTTATGCAGTATTTTGACATTGCAGGCATTAAACAAAACTGGCCGATTTGTGATTGGCCAGCAGTTGAGGTCAATTGCTATGTCGATCAGATAGCACACGCACTGCTGCCACCATTTGGGCAAGAAGGAAGTTTCTTACTTAAACTTATCGGAATCAAGTAAATGTATTACGAAGTTGTTTTCGCTTGTTGTAAGCTATGTCATTGCGGGATAAATAAGCGAATCTTAATGTAAATAAAAATAAATTCATTTCTAAGTTATGATAGGATGAAGAGTACATAGCATTTAGAGGCTACAATACAGGCGGAAAATATATATCCTATTTCCATAACATAAGCATCGGTGTTGAAATTCTTGCATAACGAGACCTGTGAAGGTTTCATAATTAAACATTCACACATGTGCCACAATAATATATATATGATTGGGCTTGCACTACGTGCAGGGTCAGCTAGACTTGCAACACTTGCAGGCGCAAACTTGACTTGTTTGCTTACCTGGGAATTGAAGTAAAAGCAGGTTAAAAAGAAAACAAGCTTGGTATTTTTGGCACACACACACACACACACACACACACACATATATATATATATATATATATATATATATATATATATATATATATATATATATATATATATATATATATATATATATATATATTATTGTGGCACACGTGAAGATTGATTTACTCGGTTGTTGTACATTTTTATAAAAATGTTGAATGACTGGAACCGAGAGAAATGAAAACAAAGTTTAATAGCACAACTAGTTTCAGCTCTTGTATCAGCCTTCGTCAGGTGCACCACATTAAAAAAGAAGAAATAACCAGTAAAAACACATGGAGGAAATAACTGAAAAGATCACGGAAAGTTAGTGTATATATATATTTCAACATTGAAACGTCGAAGGCTGCGCATTCAAAACTGTCCCCTAGTTGGCTTCATTGTTGGGCGTATGCATGCGAATAGCATCTCGTGAACGCCAATATTTGACCACAGCAGAATGACAGGCTGGAATGTTGTAACTCAGGTCGTTGTTGAGATGTAGGAGGTTGAGAATGATTTCCTTGGATCCTATTATCTTCCTTTCTACATCATCATGGCAACGGAAAATGTTATTAGACTTGTCCCATAGGGCTGTATGATTAGGGTTTTTTTTTTCATTAGAATTGGCCGAGAATAGAACATGACTAGATAAAGCACTGGCGTTCTCTTGTAAGTGACGTCTCTCTTGTGCTCCTCAATGCGTGACTCGATTGACTTCTCTGTTTGGCAAAAGTAAGGTATGTCACAATCGCACCAGATCGGGTAAACACAAGGATATTTATGATTATGATGTCTAGGTTTCGGATGGTTCACAAGGGAGAGCGGATTTTAGGAAAAGGAGTAAATAAAGTACTTATGTTGTATTTTCTAAGAACCTTGGCTAATTTGGGTGAGACAGAGCCTATGTATGGAATAGAAATATTACCTTTTACACTAATGGCCTCTTCATTATTTAATCCTTCTAATCACTATTTAATCCTTCGACCGGAAGGATTAAATAGGAATTTATCAGTAGTTTTTTGAGAATAACCATTTAGTTGAAAAGTAGAGTTCAGAAAACTGAGTTCTTTATTAAGTTCTATCTCATCATGAAGAAGAGAGCGAGTACGATGTCCTAGAGTAGAAATGATTCAAAGCTTCCGAGGAGGATAATGATGGGGATGACCGTGGAGATATCTGTTAGTGTGTGTAGGTTTTCTGTAAATCGAGATTTTAAGGTTTTCTGAGGAACGGGTCAGTCTGACATCCAAAAAAAGGAAGAGAACCATTAGCTTCAAACTCAGCCGTAAATTTTATGTTTTGGTGTTGACTATTTAGATGTTCAAGGAAGTCCAAGAGAGATTCACGGCCATCGCTCCAAATCAGGATAATGTCGTCAATGTATCTTTTCCAAATTCTTGGTTTTAAAGGATAGGAAGAGATGCTTTAACTTCCAGATCTTCTAAATAGATGTTAGCAAGTACAGGAGACAACGATTTACCCATTGCAAGACCATGATTTTGTTTATAGGTGGTGTCCTGAAACTTAAAGTATCCTGAGTAGATGCAATGAGTAAGTAAGGCCATGATCTTTTTAGATAATTTATCTTTGAGTAGTACAAGAACTTCGTCTGTAGGAACATTGGTGAATAAGGAGACTATGTCAAAGCTTGCGATGATTTCATCTTCCTTAATAATGATATCTTTTATACACGATACGAAATCCGCGGAGATTTTAATAAAGGACGATGACTAACCGGAGAAGCATTTGAGAGATTTTGCTTGATATTTGGAAAGGTTGTATGTTGGAGAGTCAATTCCTTCTACGATAGGTCAAAATGGGGTATTTGCCTTGTGAATTTTAGGAAGTCCATATAATCGTGGTATAAGCGGATGGATAGAACGAAGAGAAAGGCGAATGTTTCCAGGTAATTCAAATATATATATATATATATATATATATATATATATATATATATATATATATATATATATATATATATATTATTTTACAATATTCCATCTCTTACGTATTGTAAAACATCAGTAAGAGTGAAGAACAACAGTAAGGAATTTGAACAATAAATTAGTGCAGCCCATTTGCCAAATTTGGATCCCTCTGTAAAAGTAGTTGTGTGTTTGTCATGTTAAAACTATTGGGCTGAAATGATAATTAAATCAATTAATTATTATGATGCAATATACTTAACACAGTTGAATATAAAAATTTTTCGATTACCATTACGGTTTGGTGGTTGAAGTAAAGCTTCAGTACTTTCTTTGAATAGTATTTCACATCTGTGCGCAGAACTGTGTAAAAGTTTTGTGTTTTCCCATTAAATCCTATGTTTCAATTCCATGTTGTGCCAGCCCCGATTTGTGCGGCATGATGAACCAGATGGGGTCTTGATGTTCAGAAATACGTTTGTAGACCGTTCTTCCCGTTTGCACATATTATGACAGACTGCATGAACATGGAACTTGGTATACTGCAGGTAGCATCATTGTTAAGAGTTTGTCTTTTGGAAGGTGGCAGATTATGAATTTGGTTAATGGGTCTGAAGGTAGCACGAGTTCGTGTTCTTTATAATCTTTGCAACTCGTTCAGAGATGCACATTTCATGTAAGGGATGAGATTCCTGTGTAGTTTTACTTTTCCACTTGGATGTTGTCTTGGTGTGGTAACTTTTTTTTTTGTGTGTGTGTGTGTTGCTCTTCAGTTGAATCTATTTAGCAGACCTGTTTGTTTAATGGTTTCCAATTCCTGTTTCAGCAACCCTTCGGAAGAACAAATTCTGTGTGCTCTGGTCAATAAGGATTTATGGGGGCCATATTTCTGAGATGGTTGGTGCTGATCTATTGTGAACATAGCGTCCTGTAAAGGTCGGAAATGGAAAGCGATCAATCAGGCTTACATAGGATATGAACATCCCGAAATGAAATTCCACTTGATGTTTCTTTTTGTAATGCAAAATTTAATTCGGGGAAGTAGATTGTTGTCTTCTTTTTGTAAAAATAAATGGAGTTCTGGCTCTGTGTATTTCATTACGGAATCACACAGAGCCAGAACTCAACCACGTATCGTAGCCAAATAGATGGCTTGGGATCAAATGCAAAGATTCTTTCCTCCAGATGGTCCATATAAAAGTTTGCTAGGTTTGGTGCTAGTCGTGAATGCATGTCAGTTCCTTCCACTTGTTGTTCTTTTTATGTAAAGTGTCCTGATTTGGTTGTGAATTTGAATAGGTCCACTATGTCTGCTGGAAATTCTCGGACTAGAATGTCCATTGTTTTGATATGTGCAACATTCGTGAATAGGGACGTGATGTCAAAGCGCACCATCATATCTGAAGTAGTCAATTCAATGTTTTGTATTCTTGTGCAAAATTCTGTGGAATTTTTTAATACAGAAGCTGAGTGGCCACTGGCAGGATGGAGATGATTTGACAGGAATCCTGAGACCTTGTAAGTGAGCTGCCTATTGAATCCACAATAGGCCTAAGTGGACAATTACTTTTGTGTAGATTTGGTGCTCAATATATTGTTGTGGGTTTGCAAGGTAAGTTCTGAGCTTCTTAACAATTTCTTGGTTTACAGATGTTGTTTTGCTCAATAGCTTATTAAGTTTATTGAGTTGGCTTTTGGTAGTATGTTTATTAACCTTAGAATTGTATTCCGATCACGTAGGAGTAATTTCATTTTCCATTCGTAGGATTTGATATCTAATACTACTGTGATGTTTTTTCCTTGTCAGCTTTTCTAATGGCTATATGGTTATTACGTTTCAAGGACTTGGGGAATTTCAACTGAGAGGGTAGTATATTCAGTTCTGGTGATTTCTCATCATAAATGATTTTCGCGACCTCCAAAGGAAGTCTATTAGCTTAATTACTGGAGACGCGACTGATGTTCTTTTCCAAGTTGTGTATGAAGTCGAGACAGGGCCCCGTTGCCAGATTAGATCGCGCCATGAGGCAAACAATTAAATATCGTCCCTGATGGATTATAAGACAAAAATAATAAGAAAATATCCAATCGCTATTTTGTTTTTATTACAAGAGAAACGTCAATACAAAACGATTAAATAATAATATTAATTAAATATTGTTTGCTCTACGGGGATATCGCACAATAAAATTGTTTATACGCTCTTCTAAATTTAAATTATAACCTATGTCTGCCACTTTCGATGTAGTTGCTAGAACAACCAATCTTTCTTGGGTCATTGCTGTTCGCAAATAATTTTTAAACAGTTAAAGATTGGAAAAACTTCTTTCCACACTTGCCACCCTAACAGGAATTGTTAGGGTAGCGACGGCGCCTACCTCAATATGGCTTAATATGCTTAATACCCTTATTAAGGTGTGATGGGCTTAATACCCTTATTAAGACCATCCGTGAGGCAGGCTGCCTCTATGCTACACCCTGTCGTCAGTACTGAGTCGAGATAAGGAATATGTGGGGTCGAAATGGCGAACTTATGGCCCCTGTGCTAGGACAATAGTGCATCTTGTTACTGCCAGGTAGATTAATTGTTTTATTGTTCAAATTCCTTACCGTTGTGCTGATGATGCCTTACGATATGTAAGACGAAATAAAAAATAAATATTATTTTTTACTGCGGCGCATGTGAATGTTTAATTACCGGTGTTGATAAGTGTCACTTTTTACACAACACTCAGTTTCGCAGGATGTACTAGTATGTCAGCAATCGTAGTACTGTAAGATTAATTTTTATAAAATATAACAATTAAAAATGTTGATAGAGAAAATCAAACTACCCATACACAAGAATTGCAAGATGCTGCTATATGAATGCTTGCACGGCATTTCAGCTACATCTGACATTACTTGACATAATGATTTTTTTACTAGCCCAGAGGTTCCCAGACTTTCTCAGTTTGTGGCGCCCTTATTGTCCCAGTATTTTTTCACAGTGCCCTTATGCCGAAAGAAATGCATAACAGTTCCGTGTATTAAGCGGTTAGATCCAAGCGACTTACTGAATACTGTGTCCTAAAACCTTATTAGCCGTAAATACATTTCTACTTTTGTGCACAAGACTAAACAAAATAATTCATTGAATTTTGCTAGACGTCGCAGAGATTTCAACAAAATTCCTACCAGTTATTTTGATTCCCCAAGGACTTGAGAGTCGATAGATATTTATATACAATCTAAGAATATATAAATATAAATATATATAAATAAAGAAATATATCAGCTTGTGTAGCTCAGTGGAAGTGACGCTTGCATCCTCTGCGCTTGGCCGCTTGAAGTTAGATCTAGGTTCTAGTCTAGTCGCTGACTGGAGGAACTTTTTCTAAGCCTATCTTCGACCGGTTCCCGAGTTAGTCGATCTCTGTCACAGGCAAGCGGGTTTTTCCTCCCGGAAACTCGGGTTTTTCGTCCCGTAAACTCAAGAAAATCGACCGTAGTACCCACATTATTTCAGACAGTGACATATCTTGTTAGGGTTAGGTACCAAGAGATGGCAGCACTTGTTTGCCAGCCTCTTCATCGGCGGCTGCTATAATTAGTGATAAACATGGGCCAGCTATCTCTGATTGGCTACCGCTGGAGATTGAACTGCCCACTCAGTCTCCAAAAGCTAGATAGGGTATAAAGGCCTCGCCTACTCCCTATTAGGGAATAAAAGGCGTTAGTTGATTTTTTTTTTTTTTTTTACAATAAATATCTTGAGTGACATTGCAACTTGTAATTTTACAGAATTCAGCACTAAGTGCTGCATTCTCTACGTTGGATTTCAATTAAAATTTTTAATAATACTTTTTTTGCCTCTATATTATGTATTTACAACACATATTCTTCGAATATTAACAATAAAGATTATACAGAATAATAATAATAATAATATATATATATATATATATATATATATATATATATATATATATATATATATTTTATTGATTGCTAAAATATTTATACATACAATAAACATCTTGTGTGACATTGCACCTTATAATTTTACAGAGTTCAGCACTAAGTGCTGCAATTCCTACATTGGATTTCAATTAAAATTTTTAATAATACTTTTTTGCCTTTATATTATGTATTTACAACACATGTTCTAATATTAACAATGAAGATTAAACAGAATTTTTTGTATAATTTTTTATTTTTTTATTATTATTTTTTTTTAAGTTTGAGAAAGAGTGATTATACATGCAAATTTCTGCATTTGCTTACAAGGATTACTTGTAGATGAGTGAGGCATGTTAATCCCACCTACTTCGAAGCTTGGGTTAGCTTTTATGAAGAGAGTGGGATTTAGCCTTCACTATTTGTGTTGTTGCTACTATTTATGTATGGGATGTAGGCATTGGATGCTAGTGATTTGTGATGTGTATATTAGTGTTAATGGTTTCTTAACTTTGTTGGTATATTTTCCAGAGTTCGTTTTTTAATGTTCTGTAGTTATCTACGTGTTTTAACTTTCTTGATAGGTTGTTGATTTGCGTGGGTATCTGATGTGATCTCACAAAAGAACCGTATGAGTTGTTGAAGGGTGTGGGGATGTAGAGAGTTGTTGTAGGTCGTGATATACGATATGTGTCTTTGTTGTTTCGATAGGTGATGTTGAAGTAATTCCTTGTTAATGTCATGTAGTGTTTCAGGTTTTAATGCTCAGAATTCTGTGTATCGCCATGTGCTTGTCGGATATTGGTTGTTGCTTGTAAGGTGTCCAGATCACTGTTGACACGATTTTCTTGTGTAGTGTTTCTAATTTTGTTAGGTGGCTGCTTGATGTATTTGCATAGACTGTTATTCTATGCAAATACATCAAAGCATAAAACATATCAAAGCGTATCTGAGCAGGGATTCGCAGATATCGTGATATGGGAGTTTTTTTATGTTGGGTGGAATAATGTCTTTAACTTGGAAGAGTTTTGCTGCGATGATCCGGAGTTTGGTGTGTAGGTATTCTATATGTTTTGTCTATTTAATGTGGGAATCTACATAGAGACCGAGGTATTTTGCGTGTGTTACAGGTTTGATTTCGGAACATTCGCGGGTATTTTTGTTGTTAATGCAGCGGTATGTGTGACAATGTATCGATAGTGATGCAGGGCGTATGATTCTTGGGTTGTGTATTATCAACATCTGTGTTTTGGTGGCGTTGATTAGAATTGCGTTTTGGTGGAAGTATGTTGTGATTTCGTTTAGGTCTTGTGCTTTGCAGAGAGCTGTGTTAATGTCTGTGTGGATTGCTAGTAGTGCAGTGTCATCTGCGTATTGAAATATTTGACTTCTTATGGATATGTTATGAATATCGTTAATGTATATGTTGAATAGAGTGGGTGATAATATGGCACCTTGAGGTACACCGTGTTTTACTTGTATACTCCGACTGTGACATGTACCTATTTTTGTTACCTGTGTTCTGTTTGAGAGGTAGTTCTTGAACCATGTATGCAGTGTTCATCTTATACCTATTGAGTATAGTTTGGTGATTAGTATGTCATGTTCAAGTGTCTCAAATACTTTGGTTAGGTCCAGCAGTATAAGGACGGCGTACTTGTTTTTGTCGAGCGCTTTGTTTATTGTGTCGGCGATGACTTCTAATAAAGTAATGGTGCTTTTTGTTTTCTGAAAGCCATATTGGTTTTGTGAGATGATGTTGTACTTCTGTAAATAGTTCTGTAGTCTGGTGGGTTATTTTTTCAAGAATTTTTGAGATGACTGGTAGTGTAGCTATTGGTCTGTAGTTCTGAGTATCGTTTCTTTTGCCGTGTTTGTATATTGGCGTAATTACTGCAGTTTTTAGTTGTTGTGGAATAATGCCTGTGTCGAATATTATGTTGACGAGTTTCAAAAGTATTGGATTTATTTGTTCAAAGTGTGTTATAAGGTCTGTGAGTCTTATTTTGTCTATTCCTGGAGTGGTCTTTGGTTTTAGTTGTAGGATTGCTTCTTTCAGTTCCTATTTAGTTATGGGTGGAAAATACATCGTTTGTTGTTGACTTTGTGTCGGTAGTTTTTTGTTGATCGTTGGTAGTTTGTCTTTTTTGAGTTGTGTGATATTGTTTGTGAAAGCATGGTTGAATGAGTCTGCTAGTTCCTCTTGGTTTGTGTCCTGACCGAAGCTTTTTGCAATAAAACCTTGTGCTGAAGTTTTCTTTTTTCGGGTTACTAATTCGTTGAGTGTAGCCCATGTTTGCTTAATGTTGTCGTTATATTCCATGAATTTTTGGAAGTAGTAGCGTCTTTTTGCCCTATGAATTTTTGTTGTTAGTTTATTTCATGTGTTTTTGTATAAGGTTTGTAAATGTGTGTTAGTGGGTGACTTTTTAAGTTTTTTCCATAGATTTTCTTTTACAGTAATAGTATTTAGTATGTTGTCATATAATAATAATAATTTTTTTATATTTTTATTTATTTTTTTTATTGATCTCTCAAATATTTACATATATATATATGCAATTATCATCTTGAGTAACATTCAGTATTTTATTTTACAGGTTCAGCACTAAGTGCTACATATAATAGATTTCAATAATAATGATGATAACATAGTTTGTTTGCAGTAATAATTTACAATTATGGTTCAGAGTTACATTAGTTGTATAATATTAAATGTTGTAGTTTACTTATTTTTTCAAGGTTTGAGAAAGCGTGATTATACAACAGTATTTACACATATGCATTCAAAATATTAGATTTCCTAATTCTCATAAGCATACAATGTAATTAATTATTTGCATAATTTTTTAATAATATGAATAATTTATTGCATTATTTTTTTCATGTTAAATAGTAATGTTATATTAATGATATTATCGCAATTTTTTTTATCATATTGAGTGACTTTATTTACAATAAGATTATTCAAAATTTTTGAACATAGAATATATATATTAATAATAACAATAACAATAATAATTTCTTTATTTATTAATTATTATTTTTTTATGTCTCATATAAATTGCATACATAGATGCTGTAATAATTATATATATATAATATTTGTAACATGATACAATTGTGTATAACAGATACTTGCAAGTTAATAATTTTCTTCCTCGAAGCTTAGCAGAGCTTATCTGAGGAAGATAATAGATGACAGAGGGTGGTGGTTTCATGGTTATGTTCCTGTAATGGCCAGGTATTGATTTTACTGTTTGTTGGTACGTGCTTGGAAGACTTGCTATTACAGTTTAACTTTTTTTTTCTTCTTTTTTTTGTGCAAATAGGGTTGGGTTTACACAAGGTGTGTTTGTTTCTTTGCGTTCTTGTAGTGATGGTTTTTGAGAGGGGGTTTGTCATAGGTTTATGTGTGTGTGCGTGTGTGGGGGGGGAGAGAAACAGGAATTGCTCTAATTTTCATTCTCGCTATAATATTTATACAGCGCCTGTTTCAGCTCTCTGTATGTTCCTAGGTTTCTGTTGTCGAACGGCAGTTTGTTTATCATGTCAGGTACGTAGAAGTTTCGGGTGGCTTTGCCGTGGTGATTGTTGTACTTATATGTTATGTAGTTTGTTGACTGTGGTCTTGTTATTTGATATGTTGTTCTGGTTACTCTATATGTTGGGCTGCAGTAATGTTTTAACATGACTGTCTAGTGGCATAAGTGTTTCACCTTAAATATTTTGTGTTTTTTCCGTGCTTCCTGCATAAGAGTGGGTTGTTCCCAGAATATCAGTTTTACCATTTTATCTTGCAACCATTGTAACCTGTTACGTCTGTAGTCTGCGCAGAATACGTATGATGTGATTGCGTATCTTAAAATGTTTTCACATAATGCTTTATAGATTAGTATTTTTATGTGGGTTGGGGCAATGTCTTTTAATCTGTATAGTTTGCTTGCTATTATCCTAAGCTTGGTATGCAGGTAGTTTGTATGGCTATTCCAACTTTGATCAGCATCGAAGTGAAGTCCGAGATAGCGTGTTGTTTTCACCGGTGTGATGGTTGTGATTTTAGGTTCTATGCTTTGTGTATAGGAGGATGAATGTTGGATAGTGAGATATTTAGTTTCTATGGGCTGGGTTTGGGGGTTTTTGAATACCATTTGCTTTGTTTTCCCTGGGTTTATATATATGCCGTTTTCGGTTAACCAGTTAGTGATTTGATTGATGTCGTGTTGCATATTTGTGTAAGCGATATTTGCATTGTTGTGAATGGAAACTATGGCAGTGTCATCTGCGTACTGGAAGATTTTACTTTTTAGGGGGAGTTGGCTTATGTCGTGTGTGTGTATATGTTAAATAGAATGGAAGATAGGACAGCTCCTTGTGGTACTCCATAGGTTACATGTACCTCTTTGCTGTATGCTGATCCTATACGTGTGGTGTGCTTTCTGTTTTTCGTGTATGCTTTAAACCACTGGAGTAGACGACTTCCAATTCCGATATGGGTTAGTTTCGTTAACAAGGTTTTGCGTGTTAGTGTGTCAAATGCTTTTGTTAGGTCAATGAATACCACTAATGTTATTCTGTTTTTATCCAATGTAGCGTTTATTATATCTGTGAAATCTTCCAGGAGTGTTGCCGTTCCTTTATTTTTTTGAAAGCCATATTGTGTTTTGGGTATGATTTGGAATTTTTCAACGTATGTGGAGAGTTTCTGATGCACGATGCGCTCCATGATTTGGTTGATTACAGACAGCTTTGCGATGGGTCTGTAATTACTTATAATGTTTCTTTTTCCTTGTTTGTGTATGGGTGTGATTAATGCAGTCTTCAGTGTTTCAGGTATGTGTCCCGTTTCGAAGATTTTATTTAACAGTTTTTGAATAACTGGAAGTAGGTTGGTTGAGTGTTTCTTGATGTCTTTTGGTCTGATTCCGTCTACCCCCGGTCCTTTGTTAGGATTAATTTGTTGAATTGCCAGTGATAGTTCTTCTTTTGTTACTGTGGGGAACCACATCGACTGGGTTGCTCGTGGACCTGGTGGAGAATGTTCGTTTGTATGAGGAAAGGTTGTTTCTTGTAGCTTTTGGACAGAGTTCACGAAGTGCTGATTAAATTTCTTTGCTAGTTGTTTGAGGGATTTGTGGTCGCAGGCAAAGCTGTGTTTTATTGTTTCTGAGGCAGTGGTTCTGTGTATATTGTCCAGCATTTCATTAATCAGGTGCCAGGTTTCCTTTATGTCATTCTGAGCTGTTGTTAATTTGTTGCTGTAATAGTTTCTTTTTGCCGTTCTTATCTGTGTTGTTAGGAGATTCCGCTTTCTTTTGTATTCAGCTTTTAAAGCGATATTGTTCGGCGACGTCCTAAGTTGTTTCCATAGGGCATCTTTTCTTTGTATGTCTGTTAGTATGTTGTCTGTTATCCATGGATTTTGTTTCGTTTGGGGACGTAATTTTATTTTCGTTAATGCTTTGTTATATATTTTATTAAATGCAAGTTTAAGATTATTATATATAGCTTCAGCAGAGTCTAAAGATGCTATCTGCATCCAGTCTGTTTTTCTGATTTCATCGTTAACTATTGTTTCGTTTAGAATGCTATAATACTGTTTTGTAGTATAATAATAATTATAATAATAATTATTATTATTATATATCTATCTATCCCAATGGCTTTAAGGCCCACAATCTTCGAAGCATGCTTGGATTTCGTAACCGAAGTACGAGGATAGAATGGTCACTCCTATGCCTCAAGGTATTCTTGGCTGTATCCCTGTGTGTTCACGGGGCCGATTTGACTGCTTGCGGGATGAAAAGCACCATATAAACTGGCGGAAAAAACCCTACTTCCCGCGCCCAAGACCGGCTAACTTGGCTATGGCTGAGAAAGATCCTTCAGCTCTTCACGTCTCTGACGGGAATCGAACCTAGGGCACTCCTTCCCCAGGCATATAGTTGCGAAGCGCTAAGCCACTAGGCTAACCGCACGGACATTATTATATATAATATTATATAATAAAAAGTTATTATTAATTTATTTATTTATTAATTTCGATGCTCCCATATTTGAAGTTGCAAAGTAGATTTTTTCTTGTGAACTAAAATTTAAAGTGTATCAGTGAATTCCGTTCTTCAAGCCGAACATATTGACGTGAAAACTGTTAGTATCTGTTAAGTAATAAGTAAATTATAAGTATTCAAAGTTTGAAGTATACGTTGGTCAACTATGCGAGAAGAGAACAAAGGAAGTAGTCATATTAGAAATTACAGCAAGATCGTCTAACAAGAAATGTGAAATGCTACAAATGCCATGAAGATTCAACGGGGGAAGAAAACCACGTAACATGCAGGAACTGCCAGAGAAACATGCATTTGCTATGTTCGGGATTGTCCGAGGCCACTTGGCAGCGAAAATCAAACGTGAAGCATGACGAGTGGAAATATCCACATTGCAGAGACAACAAAGGAATGTCGCCTTCAACATTCTTCAACAGGTGGGAAACAACCAACAACACAGAAAACAACCGTAGGCTGTAAACAGCTATCAACAACAGAGGGAATGAAAAACAAAGAAAACAACAACAGAAACCCAGGTGAGCCAACTTTAAATGCATTGCTTGAAAATATATTACAAAACCTAAAAGACTGTTTAATCGATTTTGTTAGAGAACTATTTCAAAAACATACCGCACAAATTACCGAAAAATTCAACCAATATGAGGGATTTATTAAATTTAATAATAACTCGGTAGAAGGTGTATTTACAGACCGTTAGAGAAATTAAGAACTGCTTTAAAGAGCTAATGGAAAGACAGCATGATTTAATTAAGAAGAAAACGAAACTACGATAAGAACTAAACTCTTTAAAGCAACAGTACGAACCCTTAAACCAACAGCAGTACAAAAATGATCTCCTCATAGATGATCTCCCGGAAATTGCTACAGAACATCCAAAAGACACCGTAATACAACTAAGCCAAAAAATTGGCGCCCCCATTGAATCAAAAGATATCCAGTCAGTACATCGGTTACCACAAAAAAGGAAAAGAGAAAATAATTCCCGACCTCCTCTCGTCGTGGTGCGACTCACCAACAGCCCAACAAAAACTATACCTATAAAAGCTAGCAGGATTAAAAAATCAAAAGCCAAGGATCTGAAAGGAGACCACGACAATACCCCAATATACTTGTCCGAATACGTAACGACATATTATCAGAAACTATTCTACCAAACAAGGAAAGTAAAAACAGAAAAAAATTACTAGTTTATATGGATAAGAGATGGCAAAATATTCCTTAAAAAGGCAAGACGCAAAACCAATCGAAATAAAATCAGAGAAGACCTCAACTGGCTGCCACATGAAAAGGAATATTGACGACTCGTAAAGAAGGAACAGCACACCAACCTATATGGAAACAGACCATCAAGCAGACGTAATCACCCTGGAACACGATAATTGACACATTCTGAAATCAATAACAGAATGGAAACAAGTGACAATCCCCCAAAAAGGACTATCTATTCTCCACATCAACATCAGAAGCATTCAAAGATACTGGCTGACCCTGCAAGTTTATCAGAAGGAAGATATAGACGAAATAGACATTTTAATACTGACCGAAGTATCTACGACAAACGAAGAGGCAACCATCTACCAAATGCCACACTTCCAACAACACAAACACTGCAGACAAACAAAACGAGGCTGTGGTATAATAATATTTACCAAACATAAATTAGAAGTAACAGAAATAAACTATAAATTAGAATACGCAGAAAACATATATATCGAAATTAAAAACATCAAACAAGAAAACTCCTTGATAATAAACGCAATATACAGACCACCCAAGTTAAGCACCACAAAATTTCTAGATGAACTAAACAGATGGCTTTCAGCCACGGAAGAAGGCGCCTCAGAATACTAGATAATAATAGAAGACATGAATATAAACATTAGGAACATAAATAACAACACAAAACAATACCTAGATCTCTTATCAGCATATAACATAACCCTATCCATACAGTCGCATACACGAGAAGAGATAGTCGGAAACACAACAACCTCATCCTGCATTGATCATATAAATATAAGGGCCCCTCCAAACAGCCACACAGCAGCCGTCATAACATGCAAACTGGCAGACCATTTTTTCACAGTATTACAGTTACACACTGAACCAGAACCCATAAAACTGACTGAGACTACAAAACAGTATTATAGCATCCTAAACGAAGCAATAGTGAACGACGAAATCAGAAAAACAGACTGGATACAGATAGCATCTTTAGACTCTGCTGAAGCTGTATATAATAACCTTAAACTTGCATTTAATAAAATATATAACAAAGTTTTCAATAAATGCCATGAAAATAAACTACATCTGCTTTGCAGATGACATCGCCCTGATTGAAGAAGACGCAGCAAGGCTGGAACAGACATTGCAAACATTGTGGAAAATCTATACACAGAAGGAAAAAGGTATGGACTAAATGTCCACTTTGAAAAAACTAAAACAATGATATTCGGATAACAGGAGAGTTACTGAACAGAGTTACGATAGACAGATTTCAACTGGAAAATGTGGAACACTTCACATATCTTGGATGCCAAATGACGCATGACTTGGACCCCCAAAAAGAGAGAAAAATTAGAATAGCCAGAGCAACAGCTATTTTAAAAGCCATGGAAAAAACATGGAAAAGCCAAGCTGTAAAGATGCAAACTAAACTGCACATTGTAGAAACCTGTATCTTCAACAGCATGCTCTATGGATGCGAGGCCCGGGTACTCCTCAGAGAATCTGAAAGGAGGATATTGGCATTTGAGAGATCTTGAGAATAAGCTAGATACGGAAATTGAACAATGAGCAAGTCTGCAGACGAATACAACCAAAAGAAAACCTGATTCAGAAAATAATCAAAAGGAAACTACGTCTGTTTGGCCATATATGCAGAATGAATGATGAGAGAAAATTAAAAAACGTTGCTGTTCGGAATGATTGAAGGAAAGAACAAAAGAGGAAGATCAAACAGAGAATGGGGCGATGACATCGTCAAATGGTGTGGAAACTCTATGCACAAATTGAATCATCTTGCACAAAACAGGATGCAATGGAAGAATGGAAGACACCTACGAGCATTTGACCCATGGTTGTTGATGATGATACAAAGTATTAACAAATATAAAAATACGCTCCCAAGCGAAACAGAATCCATGGATAACAGACAACATATTAACAGACATACAAAGAAAAGATGCTCTATGGAAACAACTTAAGAAGTCGCCAAACAATATCGCTTTACAAGCTGAATACAAAAGAAAAAGGGAATCTCCTAAAACACAAATTAGAACGGCAAAAGAAACTATTACAGCAACAAATTAACAACAGCTTAGAACGGCATAAAGGAAACCTGGCACCTGATTAATGAAATGCTGGACAATACACACAGAACCACTGCCTCAGAAACACCCCAAAGAGTCGAGAACATCATCGAAAGAAATGCAGGGCGGCCTAATACTGACACTGTGAACTACCTCAAGCTAGTAATTCGCGCAGTGTTCGACAAATGTCGAGTATCGGTGTGTTTTCTTGAAATTTTTGAATCCCGCGGCGCACAAATGAGGAACGACTACACTAGCTTCGTCGGAGTCCTCCCAGATTGTTACCATTAACTTTCCTGAAGTTTCGAGAAGTCTGCAAGCTAGGCTGACCATATTTCCTTGAGACGAAAACGGGACATTGGGATGGCAAAAACGGGGCGGGGGTTATGTAATATTCTGTATTCATGAAAAAGTAAGACGGTAAAAAAACAAAAAAACGTTTTATTACATAAACATATTGAGCTTCCGATTATTCTTCAGTGACAGAACCCAAACAAAAATTTAGGTTGACGTAAAGGGGAACTGTATCTCACTACGATCGTACCATGAATATTTCTCTTATGAAGTGATCTTAGGCAGCAAATTTCTGTGTTTCAACATCTCATCATAAAACTTCTCACACTCCATCACACAATTTTGTCTGACAACTAACACAGCCCTCATTGTCTCACCACTTAATCTAGATTTTGACTTTGTCCGTTTGACTTTGACTGTTCATAACAGAAAATATTCTCTCAACAGGTGCTGTACTTCTGGAAGACAAAGAATTAACTTTACAATATTACAAAAGTCTTGAAAGTGTAGGCGTTTTGCGCTCATTTCAGAAAAAAATATGTGCCCATCTATCAGATACAGGAATGTTTTCTTTATTCCATGTATCCATCTGCCTCACAATTATAGATTTTATGAGGGTCCACTGATCCACAAACTATTATAGGTTACGAATAATAATTTATGATTGACTAATATTAATACATGTTTATTGTTTTATTAAAAACGGAACAAAACTGACATTTTCATTAAAACGACGGTACGGTAGGGAAATATGAAAAACAAAAAAGAAGACGGTACAGCATTGCAAGATACACTCTTAAAGAGAACTGTGACAACCAAGAATCCTAGAGGCACTCACTCAAACCTGTTCTGATATCTCATTTTCAGAATATCAATGCCTGATTCTATATTTGATTTTCTTTACACTAGCTCATGTAAAATCAACTGCAATCGTCGAAATCTAGATTTCGCCAAAGAAACGAAGAACGATTCCCACATTACTTACCCTAAATCAGCCTTTCCCTGATAAAACATTTCAATATAGTTTGCGGATACAAATAACGTTCATTTTTCTGCAAAGAATTTCCTCAGTGAAACTAAAAGAACTGTTTCTAACACCGCATTATCTCCACATTATCGCTTTATTATTTTTATCACTTTGTTATTGGCAGTCACCTTGGAAAATGATTTCTTAGATATGCTTCATATCAATAAACTGCTGCACATGGGGATGGATAGGATTCGTGAGGTGGATAAGAGAGTGGTTGATACTGAGATATCATTGCACTCACCAAAGGTTTACAGAAGTTTGACAGCAATGATTCCAATCCGGAATCATCCTTACAGCTACATGATATTTAATCTTAAGTTCGTTGTTTAGAGGCCTTCAGAGAGCAAGTGCAAGAACAATATGACATCTCTCCTTCGGTTCGAAACGTGTTTAAGAAGTAAAGAATTTTTACAAGATTTTTTAGAAGATGGTGAGTAAGCTCCTTTCTTGCGAAGGTGGAAGCTTTTTTTTCACTCTGAAAAACAGACAAGCAAGCCAAAAGAACACATTGCTGACATCATACTATATTGCATTACAGCCTTGGTTGATTTCAATGAACCCAAAGCAGTATTCTAAAAAATAAAAAGACTCGTTTAGCAGGTCAGAATATATACGAGGGTGAAATGTTCTCGGCCTAACAATGAAAAAACCAATTTATAATTTGAAAAGTATTTTTATTTTTCAACATGATCTCCCTTAAGACTAATACATTTATTCCAGCGCAATTATCCCGTCCCTGTAGTGGTTCTCAGTAAGATCTTCAAACTACCCCTCGACAGATGCAATCGCCTCTTGATTCGAAGAAAAACGCTGACTAGCGAGGAAGAGTTTCAGTTTTGGGAAGGGACAGAAGTCAGAGGGAGCCAAATCTGGGGAATAGAGTGGATGTTCCAACAATTCATAGTGCAGATTCCTTGATTTTCCCATTGCCAAAACACCTTTGTGAGCAGGTCCATTGTCCTGATGAAATGATTTTTCTCTTCTGCAAACCGGGTCTTTTCTCACGACGTTTTTCATCTAGTCTGGTTAAAAGATGGAAATATATCCCGGTTATTGTTTTATCCTTTTCAAGATAATTAATAAACAAAATGCCTTTAGCACCCCCAGAACACCGATGCCATGACCTTTCCTGCTGAAGGAACCGACTTTGTCTCCTTTGACGCTGAACAACTGGCTTCTATCCAGGGTTTTGACTCTTGTTTGGATTCTGGTGTGTAACGGTGAATCCGAGTCTCATCCATAGTAATAAATCGACGCGCAAAATTAATTTTATTCTTGTTATTATTATTCAAGCACTTTTCAGAGATTTTCATGCCAGTGCGCTTTTGATCTGGTGTGAGCAAGCGAAGCACCCATCTTGTGCAAAGCTTTTTCATTTGCAATTCTTCATGCAAGATATGTCCTACACATTTCTTTGGAAATACCTATAGTCTCAGCAATTTCACGCACTTTAACTAGCCGGTCAACCAATACCATATGGTGCACTTGATCAATGATTTCTGGTCGTATTACACTTCTTTGACGTTCTTCAAGTCAATAATCTTCAAGTATGGTACTGCCACGTATAAACTCGGCACCCCATTTCTTAATTGCTGCCGAAAACGAAGCAGAAGAGTGCCCATAAACTTTTCTGAACTTCGAATGAATTTCGTTTGGCATTAAACCTTCTTTTACAAAGAATTTTATAACCGCACGATACTGAATTTTATCCGTTTCAAGGGACACAGAAAATACTTTTGCTTCAGACAGCTGTATAAGAACAAACTACTTGATAGGATGACTTGTAATTTCACATGAATGCTTATGACAGATGTACCAATTAAAAAAAAATCTTGCCGATAGTGTTGCCATCTATGGTCGGGACCGAGAACATTTCAGACCACCCTCGTAGCGTAACTCACTGTTCGAGAGTTCTTTTTCAATTTTTCTAGTCCATCAACGACAGACATTGCAAACATCCATGGACCTTTGCGTGGACCTTTGCACTAGCATGCTCAGGGATAGTCATCAGCTCTAGTCTCGCTTGTCGTGTCTTCATGAATGATACTATCTGCTATCTACTCTGCATCTTTAGGATTTGTTAGTTCGTATCCATAATTTTGTTGGTATTCCGGATTGTTTCTTAACTGCTGAATCACCCTATTCTAATTTTTGACTTAGGAAGATTCAATGATGATTAATATATAAATTCTTTGAAGCTGTGTGCCCTATGCTGTCTCCCCAACAGTTACTTTTTAGACCTATCGATGGAAATTATTCATTCATTACACGGGGTATCCAAATAACTCATGTAATGAATGACAAATTCTTAACTCTTTCTAACTATATAGAATAGGTCAGAGAGAGAGTGTATGACTTAATTTTATGAAACGAATCAGTTGACTAATATATTTTTTCTGTTCTAGCATCAACGATTTATTCTCTGAACAATGTTCGTGAAGATCATTTTAATCCTTTCTATTTGTCTTAAAAGTTGCTTTGCTTCTCCTGCAGGTAAGTGTAAGAATGTGTGCTTGTGGATGGGTAGGTGTGAGCTTCCTACGTTGGCATCCTATTCATTTATTCAGTTATTAATTTCATTTTCTTTTCATCTATGGTTAATCCGTGGTTGTTTTTAACTTATTTTTTTTTTATTTTACGAACTCTTGCATATATTTGAAATTGTGCCCATTGACTACTATGCGGAGTTTTACGTTAATATTAAACAAGTTAATTTTTAATTTTACTTTGCTAATTTATTTGTTTTCTTAATGCAGTAAAATCAGATAAAAAATGATTGTATGAAGGGGCGAGACTTGGTAAATGACGATTCAATTCAAAAAATTTTTTACGTTGTTTTGGGCCCATACTTTATGAAAAAAAATAATAAACTTTTTATTAATTCAGAAAGAGACAAAAATGGCAGACCAGAGAGGGGAAAAAAATGAAAACCCTTTCTGATCATCGATACAGAAAAAGACCAGCAGAACGAGAGGTTATTCGAGCTCAACAAGAAAATCAATTGCGGAAATTTTTGAAATTATCAGAAACAAGAGTCAGTGAAAGCGACGTTCCTGTGGAGGCCCCCACTGACAATGAGTCTGAAAATTTGAATTTGTGTTTAGATGATAATCAGGCTCTTGAGAAACATCCAATACTTCGACTTCAAATGCAAATACCTCAACACTAAATTACGATTTTTTTTTTTTTTTGATGATCCAGCTTTATGGCCAAACTTGTCCAATTCAATAATTGATATATTGTCTTACGAATGCATGTCTCAAAATGCATAATATCGGTTATTAAATTTCTTGCAAAAGAAAACGCAGCATTCAGAGGAAGCTCAAATACTCTATTTACAAATAACAATGGAAAATATTTGAAACGGATTGAATTATTTGCCGAATTTGACAGCGTATTACAAAAACATGTAGAACGCATAAAAATTAATTTTTACTAATTATATGAAGAGCCAAAGGCTTCAATTCGGCGACGTGAAATTATTTAAGTAAAGGGGCATTACATCCCAGATTGTTTCATAGCCGAATAAGAAACTCAAAGAGTTTCGTGCCGAATATAGAAACTATATAAAGTTCGGCAAGTCCAAGCGTAAGCAAATACCTGGATAGTGCAACACCTGACCCGTTTGGTAGTGCAACACCAGGGCAACTCATAGTAAGGGCCACCATTACTATGAGTTGCCTTGGTGTTGCACCACCATATGGATTATCTAGTGTTGCACTATTGAGGTATTTGCTTACACTTGGACTCGCCGAAGTTTATATAGTTTCTATATTCGGCACGAAACTCTTTGAGTTTCTTATTCGGCTAAGAAACAATATGAGATGTGATATCCGTTTACTTAAATAATTAATTTTTGTTTTCAAAACAATGAAATTCACGTTCATTATTTAAGGAAATGTATACAAAACGAAAACAATAATATATTGAGTAATGAAATAAAAAAAAGTATCTAAAATAATGAATGCTAAGTATTTTTCAATAATTTTTGATTGTACCACTGATATTTCGCGGCAGGAGCAAACGTCCTTAATTGTAAGATATGGTTCTGTAAAAGAAAAAAAAATGAAGAAAACAAAGATATTATACAAACAGAGGAAAGATTTCTAGATTTTACTAAAATTAACAATACAATAGGAAGTGGTATGGCTGAAGTAATTTTAAAATTATTAGAAGAAAAAAACTTAAATATTCAAAATATCCGTGGTCAGGGATATGACAACGGGTCAAATATGAAGGGGAAGAATGCAGGGGCACAAGCACTTTTAAGGAACAAAAATCCTAGAGCATTTTTTGTTCCATGTAAGGTTGATCGATTTGTAGGACCTCTGCTACTAATGGCTCAGCGAAAAGTTAAGCAAATTTGAGCGTGGTTAGTAGTTGGAAGGGATTGAATCGTTCAATGCTGTTGATACACTCTCCCTCGATGAGTGTTTGGACTCCCTGGAGGTGTAACAATAATTAGATGAATTAAAAATATTGTCTCGGAGGATTTCAAATAATTATTCTCCCAAAAAAGTATTAAATTGTATTTGTGCAAATAACTGCATAAGTCTTTTTCCTAATGTGTACACATCGCTACGAATTCTTTTAACAATCCCAACTAATTACAGTTGCAAGTACAGAGCGCAGTTTTTCTAAATTAAGTTTTATTAAAAATTATTTGAGGTCCACAAAATATCCCAAGATGGCTTAACCACTTTATCTATTGAAAGTGACATAGCCAAGACATTAGATCTAGAAGAAGTAGCAAAGTCTTTTGCCGAAATTAAGGCTAGAAAGGTTTCTTTTTTTTAAATAATTAAAATTGTTAATTCTTAATTTAGATTTTTTTTATATTTGTTTGGTCATGTTTAATGTGATTTATGCAATATTTATAAATTGTGTTAAAATTATGTACTCATCATATAATAAACGCAAAAATATTTTATTTATTTATTATTATTATTTATTTATTCACTATATATATATATATTTATATATATAATTTCGACCGAAGGGCGGGAAAAAAATCTTGCACACACTCAAAACTTTGCTCGGGCCGACGCTACACACTATATAAGACAAATTCATGCGTCCGCTATTATTCACAAGGTAGCACGACAGTCTTCTTGATTAAGCTTACTGCGACTCATACAGCATTTTCTACTACTCCGAGCGAACTAGAATCATTTAAATATGAAGGTAATTTTTGATTTTTTGAAGAATATGAAATGCATTATTTCAGATTCATATTTCAGAATATGAAATTAACATGTGATGTTGGAAATTGGCATGTGTGCATGGTGTACACAACACACCCAATCAGCAGACCATTCTTCTGCTGTTCATCAGACCACTTGAAACATATTTGACATACCTCTGCTCACTTCGAAATGATTTTCTTTTTCAAGCAGGAAGAAAGGCTACGAACACTGCACCTCTTCCATGGGACGGAAGGAGAGACTTGCGCCTTCAGTACTTGAAGGATGCAAAACTATTGCTAATCATCGACGACAGAATAAAGGGAAAATACTGAATAACGACACTGCATTACTGATGGATAAGATAAGACCGGCAATTATTACTATTACTATTATTACGGGCAACTCCAGGGAGTCATTAGACTCATCGAGGGAGGCCCCAAATCATATTCATCACAACTATTTGACATTCATACAGTATCTATCATACCTCGCCTTAAACTCATTCACTGTCACAGCATCCACTACAGACTCAGGGAGCGCATTCCACTCATTCACTACTCTAAAAGTAAAGAACCCAGCTCTAACACCTTTACTAACCACACTTTTGCCCAGTTTCCATGGATGTCCCCTGGTCCTCCCACAACCAGCCCTGTTCTCAAAAATATCTTCTGAATTAATTTTATAGAAACCCTTCAGTAATTTGAATGTCTCAATCATATCTCCCCTCCTCCGCCTATCAACCAATTTTTGCAACCCACAAATCCTCAACCTGTTCTCATACGGTTCATTCCACAGACCTGCTATCATCTTGGTCACTCGCCTCTGGATCCTCTCCACCTCCTCCCCATCAAGAAGAAACCTAGGTGACCAAATCTGAGCACAGTAGTCTAGATGGGGTCTTATCAAGGCTCGATAGAGAGGAACAATAACCTTCTTGTCTCTACTTGTCAACGTATTCTTCAGCAACCAAGTGATTTGATGAGCTGTTTTGGTCACTTTTGCAATGTGCCCCCTAAATTTCAATTCCTTATCTACCAACACTCCTAAATCTCGTGCCTCATCAATTTCCTGGAGCAGGGTTCCACCAATGCAGTAAACTGCCTCCAATATTTTCACCCCAAAATGCATAACCTTACATTTTGCCACATTAAACTGACATCCATTCTCCTTAGCCCATACCTCCAATCTATCCAAATCATCCTGCAAAATTTTGACGTCATCTGCATTCACTATTGCCATACCCAACTTCGCATCATCCGCAAACAAATGAACTGTTCCTCTCAGATCATTTCCTATATCATTTATGAACAAATTAAACAGCAGTGGTCCAAGAACAGATCCTTGTGGTACACCACTAGTCACAGGCCGTCTTGTGGACTCTACTCCCGAGTAAACCACTCTCTGATATCTCTCCGTCAACCACCCTCCTATCCATCTCACCAACCCTATGCCCATTCCCATACGCTGCAATTTACTGATTAGAATTCCATGTGGAATCCTGTCAAAGGCCTTGGCAAGGTCCAGTAGAATCACCGTAAACCCATTACCCTTATCCAGTTCAGCCGTCACTGTGTTATAATACGTGAGCAAGTTACTGAGGCATGACCTACCCTTCACAAAACCATGCTGTCCCCGATACAGTATCCCATTTTCTTCTATCCCATCTTGTATTTTCCTCTTGACTATTTTCTCTAAGACCTTGACAATGATTCCTGATATGCTAATCGGTCGGTAATTTACAACAGCAGTCTTGGAACCACCTTTATGCAGTGGAACTATTTTCCCCTCTTTCCACCCGCTCGGGACTAACCCAGACCCGAGACTCAAATTAAACAAAATGGTCAAGGGTACTGACAATTCTTTAGCTGCTTCTCGTACAACACGAGCTGGTATACCATCCAATCCCACAGATGTATTGACATTGAGGTTATGCAATAGACTACTCACCTCCACTTCATTAACCACAATTCCCGCATAATCTACTGGTTTCTTCGTTTCTGCAATGTCACCACCTGGATGATATACTTTTGCAAAGTGCTCACTCAGTAACTCAACTATCTCAACTGATTCAGTTACCTCCCTACCATCGGCATTCTTTAAAATCAATCTGCCATGTACATTTTTCCTTTTACTTGCTACATATCTAAAAAACTGTTTAGGATTCTCTTTAGCCTGCATGGCCAATGTTCTTTCGTAATCCTTTTTTGCATTTCTTACCACACTCGTCACCCTTCTGGCCTGCGCTTTATACCGTTCATGTGCCTGCCGGTCACCCTTCTCCTTAAATTCCCTCCATAGTTGTTTCTTTTTTTGCAACTCAAGCTTAATGGTGTTATTCATCCATTTAACCCCTACTTGATTTATTATTCGGACTCTAGGTATACAGTCAGCCATTGCTTCATGCAAGCACTTCTTAACTACCTCCCATGCACTATCAACTTCTAGTCCTTGCAGTTGTACATGCCACGGCACTGAACCAATCAAACTCCTAAGCTTGTCATACTTTCCCGCCCGATAATTCCACATGTACCCTGTCTTAATTGAAAATTCTACACCTTTAGCCACCTCCCAAGTTAAGACCCTATGATCACTCTCACCGATTGGTGGCAATGTGGTCATATTTGTTACAGCCAAATCCTCAGATGTAATTACTAGGTCAAGCACTCTCTGACCCCTAGTATTTTCCATTACATGCTGTCGCAGATAGTTATCCCTTAATAACCACATAAAATCCAGTTCCTTCCTCCCGTGTGTCCTCTCCTCACTCCAATCAATGCGACCATAGTTGAAATCTCCCATAATAATCACCCTCCTTCCACCCATTTCTTCTATTTGCTTGTGCATACTGTCACCACCATCTTTTCCATCCCCTGGTCTATAGCAGCACCCAATTGTATATTTAGTTCTGCTAGCCACAATCTCACACCAAATGGCCTCAAATGTGCTCTTTTCTCTATCCTGCAATTCAACTTCTATTTTCCTTGGCTGGAGCTCATCAGCTATCATCAACAATACTCCTCCCCCCATTTTATTCTTTCTGTCATTCCTGAACACACTATACCCATCACATTCAATCCCACTAGTTATATCATCTACAGTCAGCCATGTTTCACTAATACCTATAACCTGTGGTCTGGAAGTGCCAACCATGGCCCAAAACTCTTCCTTCTTGTTCCTAATACTCCTAGTATTAGTGTACATGAATTTAAGACCCCCATTAGCCCCAACCCTACCTTGATGCCTTATATTAACTATCCCACTCTGATTTGTTGTCCTTATTTGCTCTGGCATATTATATTCATTCTTACATTCAACTGCCTCCATAAGGACTGTATCTCTACCCCCCCCCTAACAAATCTAATTTCCCTGAATTTGCACATCCACTACATTCAGCAACACTTTCTCAAGTCTTCTTACACCGTAACCATTCAAATGCAAGCCATCCATCTTATATAGATCCTTTTGCCCATCAAACTCACTCCACACATCCACAAATTCCACACCACTCGTCATACATAACCCACGCATAAAGTCATTTGCAATTATAGCCCTCCTTTTAAACATTTCACTGTCATACCGTGGCAAAAGACTAATCATTCTAACTCTCTCACTCTTTTCTTTTGCTACCTCAAACAATTCATTCAGGTCTTCTATCATTTCCATTTTATCTCCTTTCAAATCATTCGTACCTGCCACAACAATCATTTCTTTCACCCTTTCCTTTTGCTCTCTAATAGAAGCAGTTACGTCCTGTATGGTCGCACCAGGTTGGTACGATTTTGTCAAATCCTCTACTAACACACCTCGTACTAACGAGTCTCCATACAGCACTCTATCCTTCATTTTGTTCATGTTCACATTCATACGTCTATTTTTCCTGTCATACCTTTTATTATTGGTTGGTTCATTCAGTCTACTTTTGTTCATGCACTCTAGCTGCTGTTTTGCTCTTTCTATCGCACTATTCAACAACGCGATCTCACTCAAGGCTTACTAGAAGAAATTAATTCAACCAATCGCATTATCGAATGGTCAACTGTTACGTCACACTTCTTACTTTTCAAAGTTTGAGAACTAAATCAAGGAAAAATCATGGCCGTGTTTTAATGGGCAAGTCTGTCATGCTAAAGTAGAGACATGGACAGGAGAAGAAGAAGAAGAGATGCCAGCACAGTTTTTACCCCTTTTCAAATACAGAACACTCTTCAGACACAAGAGTTGTGTAGCTCAGTGGAAGTGGCATTTGCACTCCATGCGCTTAACCATCCGAAGGAAGACCTAGGTTCAAATCGGCCGTTTCCCGGCTTAGTCAATCTCTGGTACGGGCAGAGATCGACTAACTTCAAAATCGCTTTGTACCCATAGTTACCCGTCTGTAATGTCTTTACCAATCCATTGAAACTGGAGACCTCTAAAATCCCAATCGGCATTGCATAATTATTACTTACCCAAGCTCGTTTATCACAGGGGTGGCCAGACATATTCTTGATTTCATCCTACCTGATATCTCCAGTTTCCCCTGTTTGGCACTACCACACTCTACCTAAACAACACTTTCTCCAAACATTTAACTCCAAAAGCATTTAAATATAGTGAGTCAAGCATATATCTGTCCTTTCTTCCATGAAATTCACTGCACGCACATCATCAATAGCATCCGAAGATATATCTATGACCGAGGTAGGCATTCTGTCCAATTGGGGAGACTTTCCATGCGGTGTTGTTCTGGGAAGTTGCCAAACATCTGGAGTTCACTGTCAAGAAGGGGTCTATGTCCAACTGTAAGGCTGGTGATTATGAAAGACTCAGGGGTCATCTTGGAACAGTGTCATAGCTTGAGAAGCTACAATGAAAGAATGTCAGTAGTGCAAGCAAGTGATCAGCGATTGCTTGAGAGTAGCATCATCAGACTGCATACCCGACGTCAGGAAGATAAACCAAGTAGGAATTAACTGAATGAGGAGGGATGTAAAGCAAGAGCTGCAAAAAAAAGAAAAAAAAAAGAAGAAAACATTGAGAAGGAAATATAGAGAAAAAAGTGATCAGCATACTCATAAGCAGTACGAAATGCAAACAAGAAGGGTGACTAGTTTGTAAGGAAAAAGAAATCAGACTATGAGAGAGAATTAGCTAAACAGGCCAAAGCAAACAAAACAGAGGGTTTTTTTTCGTTACGTAGCAAGTTAGAGGAAAAATGGCTTTGGTAGGATTAAACAATTCTCGTGTTAGGAAGGCGCCTAAAGCAAACGAAATGGTTGAGTTGCTGAGTGATGTGATCATTTTGCAAAGGTGGATCATCCATGTGGTAATTTTGCAGATGCTGATGTTACAGAGATCCATATCAACATTTAGGTAGATGAACAAGAGGTATTAGCATATTAAAAATATGAATGTGAACACAGCAGTAAGACTGGATGGCATGTCATTCCGTGTGCTTCGTGAATGCCACTGATGAAGTTGTTTAATCTAAGTCTCAGATCTGGCAGGGTTCCAAGGGCACCATTGCATAAAGGTGATTCGAAGACAGCGGTAGCAAACAACAGACCAATTAATATATCAAGAATGGTTTTTAAAATATTAGAAAAGTTGGCAAAAGATAAAATACAACAGAAACAGTGAGTGGATAGGGATGCGTGAAAAATCTGTGAAAAATAGTCAAAGAATTAGGGGCCATCCATGTAAGTTGTGTAAGAGTGTTGTTAGTGGTGAGGTGGGGAGGATCACGTTTTTTGCGTGGAGAGTGGTGATGGATTGCCAGAATTGTTTGTAGGTTCCCTGATGGTGAATGGATTCGAGAGGAGGTGCGATAAGGTTTTTGTGTATTTGATGGTTGATTTGGGTCTCCCATGATGAGTCTCCAGACTCCATGGAGATGCCTTAAAGTAGTAGTAGTAGCAGTAGTAGTAGTAGTAGTAGTAGTAGTAGCGGTAGTAGTAATAATAATAATAATAATAATAAATCCCCACAGCGTTAATAAGTAACCAAATTAGTTTTTTCCCCTACCCGCCTAACAGTGTTTGCATTTTGTTGGTGTTATCTGACTTCTGTCATTGTTTTCGATATTTATTTTGTGTATTTCAGTTTTGTGTATTTCAGTTTTGAATACCGAACTTTTAATTTTTCATCTTGCAGCGCTGTTGTGTGAAAAGCCCCAAAGTCCAGAAAACGGGGTTTTTCAATTAAAGTCAACTAGAAGGACTGTCGGCTCCTACAGCTGGCATTACTACACCGCTAAGTTTCGCTGTCATGAGGGTTATGAACTTCAAGGAAGTCCGGCAACCACGTGCATAGAAGGAAATTGGACTCACGAATTTCCGGTGTGCGAAAGTGAGTAATGAAGAGACTTTTTATTGTGTAGCCTTTGAGAAACAAGTGCTTATTTCTTAACCAGCTGTTCTGTCTATTATTGCTTTGTCTGCGCGATGTGAATAGTACCATGTGGTGATCTTGCTAGTGTACACAGTTTATTGTCTGCACCTGCAAAAAGTTTCTCTTTACTTTAAACGAATTTTTCAAAGAATCAAGAAAGCAAATAAATGATAAGAATAAATAAAAGAAAGTAAAGTAATAAAGTCGGTTTATTATTTAATTACAGAGTCAATCTTAAGTGAAGTAGCGTGAGATCTAGAGATAAAAAAAATGAATAAAAATAATAAAGGGAGGGAGGGATTTAGTTCTAAGTAAATCATTTATATACGAGTTCTATTTTAATCATTTATATACGAGCTCTTAAGTTTTCTGTAGTTCGTACCCTCTCTTTCTCCCTCCGTATGAAACCGGCTAACTTACCTTTATTCGAAAGCCACCAGATAAAGGTTCCTCACGTAATAGACGGGAATCAAACCCAGGTCTTTCCGACCAAATAGCTTCATTATGCAGAATGGGCTACGGAAGCTCTTCCGAGAATGTTAAAATGCTGTCTCTCTTAAAAAAAATAATAATAATTAAGTATAATTCTACAATTTTGGGGGGGGAATTCAAATTTTACTAAAAAAATTGTTTCTTTGTGGGATAGCATCGTTCTCGTTATATTTGAAAAGTTTGAAGACTTTTCAAACTTTTTGAAGACAAGCTGACAGCTGGTCTTCATCCTTCGAGCCTTGCTTGTGCTCAACATTTGCTTCTCAAATTGAACCCAAGGCTGATTCCTGACAGAGTATGGCAGTAAACTGCCGCCATATTGAACCCCCACACCGTAATTTAAAAATGCAAAATGTGAGGATATACCGAGAACGATTCCATCCCACAAAGAAACAATTTTTTGAGTAAAATTTGAATTCCCCCCCCCAAAAAAATTGTAGAATTATACTTAATTATTTTTTTTTTTAAGAGAGACAGCATTTTAGCATTCTCGGAAGAGCTTCCGTAACTCAGTCGGTATAATGAAGTTATTTGGTCGGAAAGACCTGGGTTTGATTTCCGTCTATTATGTGAGGAACCTTTATCTGGTGGCTTTCGACTAAAGGTGAGTTAGCCGGTCTCATACGGCGGTAGGGTTTTTTTTCTCCACTGGAAAAAGAAAAGGTAAACCGGCGTCGGAGTAAAAAGCCTCAAACTCCCCCCCCCCCCCCAAAGGGACAACGGAGAAAGAGAGGGAACTTCATTTATTTATTTATTTCGTGTACGAACTACAGAAAACGTAAGAGCCTCGTATATAAATGATTAAAATCATACATTTAGAAGAATAGACATTAAAAAAAAAGAATAACATAAAATGCTACTTGTATAAAATATTACGCAAAAAAAATAATAAATTACAAATTTCACTCATCCAGTGATTAATATGCTTTAAAGCTGTAGGCGTAGGTTTCTGTGGTTTAGCTGTTCATAAGAAAGATTCCGGTATTGGACCACATGTTTATTGAGATAAATAACAATAAATAAAAAACAAACCCGACAAGTTTCGTAAGTCGTTTGACTTACATCTTCAGGGTTAGTTACCTTTGACAGGTAACTAAAAGTTAAAACAATCAAAAATAAAAAAAAAAACTTTTTTTTCTTAATCAGTAACGAATTTATTAATAAATAAATTTACATATTAAAAATTGCTCTATTAAAAATATTTCATCCTCACCACGAACAAACACCAATAATAAAAGTTTCTTATCAATAGCAATGACAAGCGCAAACGAATATCGGCGTTAGATCGCAGTGCATTTGTTTCGTAATCATAAGTATTAATCGAACAATTCCAATTATTAACTATTCAATCAATATCGAAACATAAGCTGTAGAACATGTTGTATTGCATTTATGTAATGTTGTAAGCATTGTTATTATTTATAAACAAAAACAAATTTAAATTTTTTTCATTTTTTTCTTGGGGTTCTGCAGTGTCACACTGCTTATGTACTGGACTTGGGTATATTTTTTATCAATGCTGACCAAACTTCGTGTAGAATTAGGCCCTGGTTTTTGTTGCATTGCGTTGAAATTCTAAGCATGTTTGCAGCTTCTTTAAATTTCCTTATGTAACAATTTTTTCAATGTAAGACGTGTTTGTTTTTTGTCAGAGTACATTATGGCCGGTGGAAGTTGTATGGTATGCTAGGCCTGATTTGTGTTCTGTTCTTTTTTGCACGTCATTTTGGTGTTCGTTCATATGAAATTCCCCTGATCTCCCCGTCTGGCCTGCATAGCAGATGCCACAGGAACAATGAATTTCATAAACACCTTGTTTTTTTTAAAGGATGATGTGGAGGTTTTTGGGGATGTAGAAATATTGAAATTTTTTCCAGCGGTAGAAAAGCAACTTTGATGTTATGTTTGTTTAGTAATTTGGTCATTTTGTCTGTAACATTCTTCTATGGAAGCGTGATTGCTTTTGTGAGATACTTGTGAGGATTTTTTGATTGTCTTAGGTTCATAACCATTTTTATTATTATTATTCGTGACACCTCCAAGGAGTCCGAAGAGTCATCGCGGGAGGACACCTATTGTACAACTGTCTCCACCACTACACCGAACCTCTACTACCAATCAACTCCATCAACTCCATCTACCGTCCACCACAAGTAGTATTTTTTGTCTGTAAATTACATGTGTTCTGAAGGGCTGATTTGTCTGTATGCGGGATGAAAAATCCGAGTTTCCAGGAGAAAAACCCTGCTATCTCTGTATGAGATCGGTTAACTCATTTTCTTTGAGGATCTGTGTTAATTATTGTAATTCTTCATTTCTCTGTTTTTCTGTGCTGGAAATATTATAAGCTCTGTCCCTCAAGGTTTTAATTAAACCTTTTTTCTTTCTTTCTTTTTCTTTCTTTTTTTTTTTTTTTTTTTGAGAGGGGTGGTTGAGGCCACATTAAGAAGTCTTCCTGTGTTGGTAGGTTTTCTAAAGATGGAGATGGATAATTTATTATCTTTTTCATTAACTTCTATTAGGATATCAAGAAAGGGTAGTTTTTTATGTTCTTGTTCCAAAGTAAATTTTATGTTGTTGTGTATATTATTCAGGTAATCTTTGAAATAAGTTAGTTCCTCTGTTGTTCCTGGCCATATGGTGAAATATCGTCTACATAGCGTAGCCAGATTTTCGGTTTTTTATGAGAATCATTTATAGCATTATTTTCAAAATGTTCCATATGCAGGGTGTTCGGGATAAATTTGACATATTTATAATTAATTATATTTTTCCGTAAGTTACATGTATTAACACACACTTCTCTTCATTTAAAAGTTTGGACCCTTCTTCATTCATATACAAGATGTCAGAAAGAATGGATAGCTGGAACCCACCTGAATCATGGAAGAGAATAACTTGTATCATGATGATTCGTGCCCGCCATCAAAATAAGGATATTACGACTGCTGCCCAATGCTCCCTGAATACAGTAAAAACAATCAGGCATGAACTAGAGACTTGCAATGGTGACTACGAGGATGTAGCAAGAAGAAAGATCCCTAGCAGACGATCTGATTGCGTTCGTACAGCAGAATTCCTCGCAAATCTGCAGGAACAGGTGTTGAAGAACCCTGGCATTGGAATTCGGGCTTTGTTCGTGGAGTTGCTAACTGTAGTCAAGCCCTGGATAACAAGGGTAGCCAATGGTAGGCTGTATGTATGGCAGCAGGATTCGGCCCCTTGCCACACCTCTGGGAAAAGTCAAAAATGGTTGTCTGAAAATTTCTACGACTTCACCAGTCCAAATGTTTGGCCTCCAAACTCCCCAGACCTTAACCCCATGGATTATTTTGTATGGGGCGCAGTTGAAAAAGACACCAATCGCACTTCCAGTAATACAAAAGCCCAGTTAATGGATAAAATTAAAACAGTTTTTGCGGCCCTTCCCAGGGAGACTGTAGCATCAGCTTGTTCGAGGTTCCGAAGCAGAATTGAAGCTGTGATCGATGCTAATGGTGGTTATTTTGAGTAAATCTTGTTGATAGTATTGTAATTAACTCTGCCTGTAATGTTTTTTTGTCAATTCATTAAATTTAATAGATATAAAGAAGATTTTCTTTTTCCTTACGAAACTGTCAAATTTATCCCGAACACCCTGTATAGGTTAGCTAAAGCCAGGGAGGGAGGGGGGGACGGAGCCCATAGCCAGTCCTTCTTTTTGTTCCTAAAATTTGTCTTGATATATTAAAAAAGTATTTTTATGCAATGTTTATAAAGATCTACGATGTACGGAGGAAAAAAGTCTTAAAGGAGATTCACTGTTTCATTTCTGGGAACGTTAGTAAACAGGCTAATTACATTCAAACTTGCTAAGATGTCTGAAGGTCCTATGCATATATCCTTTATCTTCTCAATCAAATGCGTTGGAATTTATAAAATGGTGTTGATGTTTATAAAATTCATTGTTCCTGTGACATCTGCTGTGTAGGTCAGATGGGAAGATCAGGGGAAATTCGCATGAACGAACACCAAAATGACGTGCAAAAAAAAAAAGAAAAAAAAGATAGCACAAAGCAGGCCTAGCATTCCATACAACTTTCACCGGCCATAATGTACTCTGGCAAAAAGCAAACATGTCTTACATTGAAAAAATTGTTACTTAAGGAAATTTAAAGAAGCTGCAAACATGCTTAGAATTCCAACGCAATGCAACAAAAACCAAGGCCTAATTCTACGCCAAGTTTGATCAACATTGATAAAAAATATACCAAGTCAGACCTCGGACAATGTGAATGTGAACAACAGAACGTGACAGCATTCAGCATTGTTCAAACTTAGCATTGCACTGAATCTGCATTCGGATATTAATTTAAAGACGGCCACAACTGCATAGAATGAACTACTTTGAGTAATTTCTCATTTGTTTGTTTTAACTTTTAGTTACCTTTGATAAAGATGTGGTGCAATTACCAGAAACTTTCTTATGATACTTTAAAGCTGTTTCATTACACTGTATTAAATCTTCTCGGGTACATATATTATTAATGCCTATTAGGCAGCATTGCAGAATATGGTTTGTGCTTCACCACACGAACAGCTGTCATTGTCTGTGTAGCTCCACCTGCCCATTCTGGATCAAAGTTTATTTCATCTTTGCCAGTCTAGATGAAGGCCAGAAGGAAGAGCTTCGTTTAAGTTCAGCGCCTCTAGAGATTGTGCTTGCCATATGTTTGAACTTTTATGGAATCAACTTGTAGCTCTTATGGAATCAACAACGGTTCCACTGACTGAGTAAAACTTTTCTTTGATCTTGCAACATGTCCATACAAAGTATGCCGTTCAACATTTAGTTGTTGTTTCAGCTCAAATTTACTCTGCGAGGAGGTGCAATACCAGATAGTGAGTATAGATTGTCATGTTTTGTAGGCTATAGGCAGCTGGTAATGTGCCGACATGTTTCGTTAGGAACCTTGTCAATAATTTTTACATGTGACGATCTTTCTCAAACAGGACTGACACACCCGGCTGTCGAAAAGCAAAGTACCAGTGTAGAGTTGCTCAGGACTTGTGGACTCGTACCCTACCGAGATGATGTTAATCCGCGCAAAATATTATTACGTCTTTTCTATGTGTCGCTTATAATTTAAAATCCTATCGTAACATCTAGATAAGATGGATATGGATAATTGATCAGTTTCACACCATTCCATTCTATATTCAACTCTCTCCTCGCCTCCCTATTATCGAGATGGAAAAGAAACATTTGGATTTTACTGGGATTTGATTTCAGTTGGTTTTCCACACACCCTCTGTCCAAAAATAAACGAAATTTTCGGAAATAGAAGAAACTAGTGGTGTCCCCTGTTGTATATTTTTGTTATTGAATGCGGCAACCTTCATTAGTGTTGTGTCAACTGTTTATGACATTTGTTTCATTAGAAGCCGAGTTATAGTGCCAAGAGTGACAGCTTGTTTTGACGAACGGTCGACCGTCACGATATTCATGCCGTATGCGACGAATTCTCGCTATCAATCGCTTCAAAACTTCGAGATAAAACTCACCATTGACCGTTTGGCCAGGCGGAACGAATTCTTTGTGGATAATTCCCTTGGAATCGTAGAAACAAATCAGCATTGTCTTTACTTTTGACTTCTCCAAGCGACTTTTTTTCGGATGCCCTCTTCTGGTGGTCTCCACTCAGCACTCTGGCACTTTGTTTTGGGCTCATACTTAAAACACCACGTTTCGTCACCAATAACGATCGTTTGAAGGAAGTTTGAGTCCTTGCGAGCAGTAAGGACCTTGCAGTGTTCAATTCGATACATTTTTTGGTCGTCGGTCGTGGGGAACAAATTGTGAATTCAATTTACGAATGCCCAAACTCTTGGGTCTTGATTTTGGAATCCCCAATTCATCTTCAATCACTCTCACAGACGATTACGTGATTTCTTTCATGAAATCACGTACTTTTTGGATGTTAACTTCGCTCAGTCCAGTTTTGGACGGCCCGGCTTTTTGTTGTCTCACGACCATTTGAAATCGCTTAAACCACTCTTGAACTTGAGTACGGAATAAGCATTCATTATCTTATGCTTTTCGAAGCATTTGATGCGTTTTGGTAAAACGTTTACCAAGTTTAATACAAAAGTCAATAGCAACTCTTTATTTAAAACTCATTTTCCGATGGTTCGTCAAAACACACTGTCACTCTTGACTATAACTCGGCTTCTAATGAAACAAATGTCATAAACAGTTGACGCAACACTAATGAATGGTGCCACTTTCGACAAAAAAATACAACAGGTGGCGCCACTAGTGTCTTTTTTTTTTTTTTTTGAAAATTTCGATTTCTTTTTTGGACGGAGGGTGTAGTAAGCTGTAAGGGCTTCTAATTCTTGTGTGACTGCTTTTAAGTGTTATCAAAGGATTTTGCTTGATGAGCTACTGCTCGGTGATCTGCATATAAGAAGATTCTTGACGGTGGGTTTATTGGTTAGAAATTATTACAACCTCAGAATACAAACATAATCATACGTTAATTGTAGGCTTCTGTTGGTGCTCGCAGTACCAGATTTATCACAGGCTGCAGCTTAAGCCCTGAGGATTTTAGGGGCCTCACAACTTTTACGAGGGTGATCTGTAAAGTTCCCGGCCTCGATCACAGGTGGAAACACTATCGTCAATTTGTTTTCCTACGTTGTAAGCATCCATGTGAAATTTCAAGTCATTTCGTCAAGTAGTTAGTTTTATACAGCTGTCCGAAGCAAAAGTGTTGTCTGTATCCCTTGAAATGGATAAAATTGAGTTTCGTACGGTTATAAAATTCTTTGTAAAAGAAGGTTTAATGACAAAAGAAATTCATTCGAAGTTCATAAAATTTTATGGGCACTCTTCTCCTTCGTTTTCGGCAATTAAGAAATGGGCTGTCGAGTATAAACGTGGCCGTACTAGCTTTGAAGATTATCCACATTTTGCGCGTCGATTTATTACTATGGATGGGACTTGGATTCACCATTACATACCATAATCCAAACAGCGTCGAAATAGTGAACAAGGACGTCCAAAAAGTGTAACAACACCCGAAATCATTGACCAAGTGCACGATATGGTATTGGATGACCAGCGAGTCAAAGTGCGTGAAATTGCTGAGACTATAGGCATTTCCAAAGAAACGTGTAGGACATATCTTGCATGAAGAATTGCAAATGAAAAAGCTTTGCACAAGATGGGTACTTCGCTTGCTCACACCAGATCAAAAGAGCACTTGCATGAAAATCTCTGAAGTGCTTGAATAATAATAACAAGAATAAAATTAATTTTGCACGTCGATTTATTACTATGGATGAGACTCGGATTCACCTTTACCCACCAGAATCCAAACAACAGTCAAAACACTGGATAGAAGCCGGTTGTTCAGCGTCAAAGGAGAGAAAGTCGGTTCCTTCAGCAGGAAAGGTCATGGCATCGGTGTTCTGGGGGTGCTAAAGGCATTTTGTTTATTAATTATCTTGAAAAGGATAAAACAATAACCGGGATATATTTCCATCTTTTAACCAGACTAGATGAAAAACGTCGTGAGAAAAGACCTGGTTTGCAGAAGAAAAAAATCATCTTTCATCAGGACAATGCACCTGCCCACAAAGGTGTTTTGGCAATGGGAAAATTAAGGGATCTGCACTATGAATTGTTGGAACATCCACCCTATTCCTCAGATTTGGCTCCCTCTGACTTCTATCTCTTCCCAAAACTAAAACTCTTCCACTGGTCAGCATTTTATTTCAAATCAAGAGGTGATTGCAGCTGTATAGTGAAATCATATATCATTATTTAATTTTGATATTTTACTAAAGTATGAATAAAGCATAGCTTGAAGTTTTGCATCCCTCATGGCCTAGGCAAACTACCATTTAGGTAGTTTGCCTAGGGCACAAGGGCTAGTGCCTTGTGCCCTAGGCACTACCATTTAGGCAAAGTAGGCAACCGCCTAGTTTGCCTAAATGGTAGTGCCGTCCTTGAGTATAGAAGAATTAGCGAACATCATGCAGTGTGCCAAATTTGGATGATGATAGAAGTATTGAAATGAAACACGATGTCTGAATTCTTCGCTGGTAAACAGAGAATTGTATTCTATATGTTCTAAGAATTTCTGTTTTCTAGAATTGCATCATATTGAAATATTAGAAGTAACTGAAGTGGATGTATTTACAATAATAAGTACTCTTGATGTCAGCAAGGCTGTGGTGGAAGTTTTACCCCACTTGGTTAGACTATAAATTATATATTTACTTTAATCCTTTATCCAAGTGTAAGCAAACAAAGTTTGTGCCTAAAGTATCTTCAGGACTGAAGCAACACATGGTAAAGGTGGACCAAGCTCTCATCACTCCTTGTCTCAGTATCTCCCATAATGCAAAGCAAATCTCCTTGCGGACATACATGATGCTATGCATTCAGGGAAGGGCCACTACCCAGACCCGTTTTGACCTTTATTGAGGTTTCATCAGTGGGAGCTAGACTCAGAGGTGGTGATACCAAGGTGGAAGCAATGAAGTCATCTTTACCTGGCCCTTCCCTGAAAGCATAGCATTATACATGTCTGCAAGGAGGTGTGCTTTGCATTATGGGTGATATTAAGACAAGAAGTGATGAGAGCTTGGTCAACCTTTACCATGAGTGGCCTCAGTCCTGAAGATACTTCAGGCGCAAACTTTGTTTGTTTACACTTGGATAAAGGATTAAACTGAATTTATTATAGTCAAACCAAGTGGGAAAAAACTTCCAACATCTTTCTCTAAATCCAGAGTAATTTAATAATAAGGTGAGACACCTTTTGGCAACTCGTATATGTAAAGATGACTTCTCCATTGCTTCCATCTTGGTATCACCACCTCTGGGTCTGGCTCCCACTGATGAGACCTCAATAAAGGTCGAAACCGGCAATAGCGAATTCTCCATGCTTGCTGCGCAAACTCATTAATTGAGAAAGAAGTAATATTTATTTGTTAATAAATGCATGCATTTACATGAAAGGAAGAAATAGTGACAATAGTTATGAGGCAGTGTGGTGTAACATGGAGGTTGAGAGGAAGACATATTTAGCTGGATGTTGCTATAGGCCTGGGAATGTGGAAGGAGGTGATGAAGAAACGTATAAACAACTTAGATTGGTGAATTAATTTTTCGAGTTCTTGAGAGATAATTATCTCAGGCAGCACGTAAAAGAGAGCACACAAGGATCGAGAGTTCTAGATCTAATCATTTCATCAGAGGATGTGATTGTGAGAGGGGGTTTCAAACTTTCCTTCAGTTGGTGAAAGCTAGTCATATCCAGACTTTTGTCAGGAAAGGATATATGTGGAATTATAAGACTGGTTATTATTACAAGCTTAGGAGACAGCTTGGAGTTATAACATGGAACAAGGAGTTGAGTTGGTAAGGAAATAATTCTTGCATGGCAACTGACAAAGAAATACATAACAGTATCAATGTGTGAATGCATTCCGAAAGCCAAAAGGCTGAATAAGGTAGGTGTAAAATAGACGGATGTGGAGCTTAAGCACGAAATCTGGAAAAAAAGAAAATTCTTTAGAGTAAGTACAAGAAGAATAATGGTAATAATGAATAATCATTCACATGAAGAGTATAGAGAACAAGCCAGGAGAGTGACTCAGTTAGTAAGGAAAACAAAAGTAGAGTATGAGCAGAAATTGACAAATCAGACAAAGAAAAACCCTAGAGAGTTTTTTAGACATGTAGCAAGTAGAAGAAAGAATGATCTCAGTAAGATGAAGTTAAGGGATGAAAGTGGTAGAATGGTAACTGCTGCAGAAGACATTGTTGAGGTATTCAGTGATCAATTTATAAGGGTGTTTCATCAGGGTGGAGTCAGGAGGAAATTAAAAGTGTAGAGGTCATAGGAGGGGATGGCTTAATTGTGAGTGAGCAGGAAGTATTTGAGAAAATAAATAACCTTGATGTCAATAAGGCAATAGGATTTCATGATATATCACCATGCATCTTAACCACCTTACCGGCTATTATAGATCAAATACGCATCCTCATACGCTTCGTATCCATCATATATTTCAATGTAATATCAATGGTATTACAATTTCAATATGCACTTTGCATCCATGGAAACATGGACATATATATATACGTCCTGGCCAGTAGCGTGGTTAAGGGAATGTTCCCGGGAATGGCAGCAGCATTGGCATACCTGTTTAATAAGAGTCTTACAACAGCACAGGTTCCAAGGGAGTGGAAGGAGGGTAAAATTGTTCCACGGCATCAAGGTGATAATAAGGATGTAGCTTCAAATTATAGGATGATCTACATATCTGGGGGGTTGTGGTGAAGGTCCTTGAGAGATTGGTGTAGGATACAGAAATGGGTTGAAAACAGCATTATTTTCTGTGGTTATAAGCATGGGTTTGTTAAGGGCGATCATGTTTCACTAACTTACAATGTGTTATAACAAGGTGACAAATACTTTGGACAGGGGAGATGCATATACAGTGGCGCACTTAGATTTTGTAAAGGTTTTTGATGGACTGCCACATGACAAGCTCTTAAATAAATTGAAACAGATGGGATCGGATAGCAGACTTCTGAGTTGGATCACTGACTGGCTGTCAGATAGACATCAGAAAGTTGTATATGGGGGTGCAGTATCCTGAAAGACAAAGGTCAGTAGTGGTGTGCTACAGGGGTCAGTTTTGGGACCATTGTTGTTCATCTGTATGTTAATGATATTGGGTTCGGTTTAACTAGTGATATGCAGCTGTTTGCAGATGACGCAAAACTGGGGAGAACCATGCAGAGTCGAGTCGATGTTGTGGCCTTACAAGAGGATTTGAATAAATTGCATGAATGGACAGGTAAGTGGAACTGGGAGTTCAGTATTGCAAAGCGTAAGGTTTTGAGATTTGATAAGCAACAATGGGATGCAAAGTATACACTTGGTGGGGAAACTTTAAATGGAAGTAGAGGAAATGAGAGATCTAGGAGTGATGTGGACAAGGACCTGAAATTCATAGGCCACACTGCACAAGTTGTGAAAACATCACATCGGATAATGGCAATCAATGATGCGGAGGACTCTGACATGCAGAAATAGAGAGGTTATGATTCCATTGTATGAGGCCTTGATCTTGCCTTATATGGAATAATGTGCACAGATTTGGTTGCCAGGTTTTCATGGTGACGAGGATATGGTGGAAAGGGTTCAGAGAAGATGCACAAAAGTAGTCAGTGGTCTTTGGAATGTGGACTATGAGGACAGATTGAGAATGTAAGTTGCAGAGCCTCATGAATAGGAGGAAGAGGGGGTTTATCGGGTTGGCATGGAAGAGATTTTTCATAGAATGGGAGAGGAGAGTAGAACAATAGGCCACATCTGAAAACTGTATAAGGAGTGAACCTCCTCCTTATACAGAGTGGATGTAAGTGGAATGCATTGCTTGGGTGTGTTGTGGGTATCACGGTTAGATGAGCATTGTGGGCAATAGTGTGTACCTCCCATTATGGGTCTCTGACTACTGGAGGTCAAATGTTAATAATAATATATTTTGTTTTTATATATATATATAGTTCCACTGCATAAAGGAGGTTCCAAGACTGCTGTTGTAAATTACCGACCGATTATTATATCAGGAATCGTTGTCAAGGTCTTGGAGAAATTAGTCGAGAAAAATACAGAATTGGATAGATGAAAATGGGATACTGTATGGGGGACAACATGGTTTTGTGAAGGGTAGATCGTGCCTCAGTAACTTGCTCATGTTTTATAACACAGTGACAGTTGAACTGGATAAGGGTAATTGGTTTACAGTGATTCTACTGGACCTTGCTAAGGCCTTTGACAGGATACTGCATGGAATTCTAATCAGTAAACTGCATCATATGAGGATGGATATAGGGTTGTGAGATGGATAGGAGGGTAGTTGATGGAGATATATAAGAGAGTAGTTTATTCAGGACTAGAGTCCAAAAGATGGCTTGTGACTATTGGTGTGCCGCAGGGTTCTGTTCTTGGACCACTACTTTTTAATTTGTTCATTAACGATATAGGAAAGAATCTGAGAGGAAGTGTTCATTTGTTTGCTGAGGATGCAAAGTTGGGTAGAGCAACTGAGAGTGCACAGGATGTCAAACTTTTGCAAGATGATTTGGATAGTTTGGAGGCCTGGACTAAGGAAAATGGATGTCAGTTTAATGTGGCAAAGTGTAAGGTTATGCATTTTGGAGTGAAAAGATTAGCAGCAGTATATCACATTGGTGGAACCATTCTCCAGGAGATTGATGAGGTCAGGGATTAGGGAGTGTTGGTGGATAGGGAGTTGAAGTTTAGGGGACACATTGCAAAAGTGGCTAAATAAGCTCATCATATCACTTGGTTGCTGAAAAATATTTTAACCAGCAGAGACAAGTTATTGTTCCTCTCTATCGAGCCTTGATAAGACCCCATCTAGACTACTGTGCCCTGATATGGGTGTCAGGGTTTCTTCTTGATGGGGAGGAGGTGGAGAGGATCCAGAGACGAGTGACCAAGATGATAGCAGGTCTGTGGAATGAACCTTATGAGAACAGGTTGAAGATTTGTGGGTTGCAGAAATTGGTTGATAGGTGGAAAAGGAGTGATATGATTGAGACATTCAAATTACTAAAGGATTTCTATAAGATTAATTCAGAAGATATTTTTGAATAGGACTGGTGGTATGAGAACTAGGGGCCATACATGAAAGCTGATCAAGAATGTGGTTAGCAAGGGTGTTAGAGCTAGGTTTTTTACTTGGAGAGTGGTGAATGAGTGGAATAAGCTGCCAGAGTTTGTTGTGGGTGCCATGACTGTGAATGAGTTCAAGGCGAGGTATGATAGATACTGTGTGAATGTCGAATAGTTGTTCTTGACATGATTTTACGGCCTCCCTCATTGAGTCTGTCGACTCCCTGGAGTTGCCTGTAATAATAATAATAATTATTATTATTATTTTCCAAGACCTCATGGAGTCAAAGACTCATCTGGGAGGTCCTTTTATCACACACACACACATCTCATCATACCGTGTCTTAAACACACTCAAACTCCTTGCAGACCCCACACTCTCAGGCAAGGCATTCCAATCTTTATAAAGTTTCCAGGGATGACCTCTGGTTCTCTCCTGATCTCCCACTATTCTCTGTAGAACTTCTCCACCACTGATCTTATAACAACCCCTCACCAATAGGTTTCTGTCATATCTCCCCTCTACCTTCTCTCCGCCAGACTCTGCAAATTAGAGCTTCTCAATCTTTCCTCATACTCAACATTCCAGAGGTCAGAGACTACCTTAGTCGGTCGCCTTTGGACCCTTTCCAACATCTCTTCATCCTTCTGAAAACCCGGTGACCAAATCTGGGCATAATAGTCCGTGTGTGGCCTAATCAAAGCCTTATACAATGGAACAAGAATTTCCCTACTTCTACATGTCAGTGTCCTCTGCATCATTCCCTGAAGTCTTTGTGTTGTCTTCACAAGTTTGGCGATGTGTCCCCTAAATTTTAGATCCTTATCCACTATCACCCCCAGATCTCTTATTTCCTCTACCTCCAACAATATATTCTCACCAAGCATAAATTCTTCATCCAATCTTTGTTTTCCAAATTTTAAAACCTTGCATTTTGCATCATTGAACTCACATCCCCATATGCTTGCCCAATCACTCAATTTATTCAAGTCTTCTTGCAAGGCCACAGCATCTTCACTACTTTTTATGGTTCGTCCCAACTTTGCATCATCTGCAAACAACTGAATATCTTTATCCAAATCTTCACCAATATCATTAGTATACAAGTTAAATAGTAATGGCCTAAAACAACCCCTGAGGCACTCCACTAGTGACTTTCCTTTTCCTGGATATCGCACCCCCCATACACAAATTGTTGATACCTATCAGATAGCCAGTCTCCAATCCAATGCACTAATCTAATATCCTCAACTTATCATGAGGTACTCTATCAAAAGCCTTTGTGGAATCCAAGTATATTACTGTGTATCCTTCTCCTCTGTATAAGGGAGCAGTCACTTTATTGTAATAAGATAGTAGATTACTAAAACATGACCTCCCTTTAGCAAATCCATGCTGTCCATCAAAGATTATACCATTGTTGTCAACCCAACTCTGGATTCTAGTTCTCACAAGCTTCTCGAACAACTTAACCACAACACCTGACACAGAGATAGGCCTATAGTTTGATGCTTGAGTTCGATCACCTCCTTTATGAAGTGGCACAATCTTGCCCTGCTTCCACTCTTTAGGAACTTGACGAAGTGCAAGAGTTGTATTAAAAAAATATGTCAAGGCAGGTGTCAACTCTCTGGCACATTCCTTCAGAATATGCGGATATATATATTATCAAGTTCCACAGCCTTATTTACATCTAGTTTACTCAACTCCCCAAACACGTCTTACTCACTTACAGTCAGTCTCTCCTCCCCATCATCAACTGCTCTCAATCTCTCCATGAAGTCACATTCACAAGATTGAAAGATCTTTATTAACTGCTCATTAAGTATCTCAACCACATATTCTGCAACAGCTGTCTTTTTACCATTCATTCTTCCATGATCATTCTTTCTTTTGCTGGCTACATATCGAAAGAACTCCCTAGGATTTTTTTTGGCTTTATTAGCTAACTGCTGTTCATACCTCTCTTTTGCTACTCTCACCAACCAAGTCACCCTCCTTGCCTGGTCTTTGTAGACCTCATGAAATTGGTTACTTCCACTTCTTTTATGCTGCTTTCACAATGCCCTTTTTCTCTGTATCGCATGCTTAATCTCTTTATTCATCCATCTCACACTTACCTTATTTAACCTTCTCACCCTTGGAATACATTTAGATATATATATATATATATAATAATGATATATATTGTTTTTCTTTTTCTATTTTTCATTATTTAGAAATCAAAGAATGTGAAGATCCTGGCACTTCTGTAAATGGCAATAGACAAGGGTCATGCTGTTTATCAGGATCCAAACTGCATTTTAATTGTGATGATGAATTTGAGCTCAGTGGTTTTCAAGAAATCTCATGTATAAATGGACAATGGTCTGATCCTAGACCACGTTGTAAACGTAAGTATCTATCAATGTACAAAAAAATTTGTCTTTTTTTTGAATTTTTATCCCTCTCATTATCTTTTTATCGCTGTTATTATTACCTCACAGGTGTAAGGACTCATTATGAAAACTTAAAATAAGGAGGCTATTATTTTTCTTATAAGGCAATGATGCAGCCACATCTACATTGTATGAAAAGATAGCCTGGGTTTCTTGAGAATGTGGAACTTTTGAGAGGATCTAGTAGAAAGTGACCAAAATTGTGACTTGTAGCATGTTGACTAATGAGGATAGGTGAGTCACAAAGTTTAGTTGATAGGCTGAAAAGAGGGCATATGACAGAAACAGATAAATTACTAAAGGAATTTTATAGAGTACATTATAATTATTATTAGTAGTAGTAGTACTACAGCAACCTCCATAGAGTTGATATACTCATTGTGGGAGATCCACTATATATCTCTGGTATTGAACTCCAAACTCCTTAATTCTCCTAGCATTCACAATGCATTCTAGTAATGTGTTCCACTCACCAACCACTGTCTGTGTAAAAAAAAATCTACTCCTCATGCCATTCTACACCACAGCATTACACAACTTCTAGAGATGGTCTCTCTTTCCTCTGCCTTTCTACATATTAATTTAGTAAAATTAATATTTTTCCATTTTTCTCTATAGAAACAGTTATTTGCTATAGAGAAAAATGGAAAGAACACATACTAAGAATGAATAGAAGCGGAATACCTAAACAAATTCCAAATTACCACCCAAAAGGTACTCGATGCAGAGGAAGACCCTTAAAAAGATGGAATTGAGTCTGGAACAGGCCACTTGGCCTATAAGCCTGGAAAGGAAGAAGTAGAATTTAGTAAAATCATGTCATTTCTTTCCCAGCTATCCAACAAACTGCAGTCTCCCCATAACTAACATTCCAGACTTCTGATATTGCTTAGTCATTTGTTTTTAAACTCTCTCCAGTGTTTCTACATCACAGTGGAAATAAGGTAACATCAGTCATTTAGCTAGCACAATCAATAATTGGGCTAGATGTTATTCAGCACTCTGATTCTTTCACCACTTATCCTGTTGTATTATTTGTTTCCCTAGATATTGTACAGCATCATCACACCAGTACAATATACTGATAAAGTGCTTATTAAATAATGCCACTACATCCTTTTCCCTGGTCACTCAACTACCATAACCATCCACCAATGCCACCCTTTAAAAAACATCAGCTAACTCCTTTTATTCTTTCCTTATAAGGGAGTAGGCAAGGCCGTTTTAGATCTATCTAACTTTTGCAGACTGAATGGGCAGTTTGATCTGCTGCTTGCCCAAGGCTATCACTAATATAAATGCTGGCCTGGTTGGCTGAGTGGTTAGCGTATCCACTCTCCAGCCAAAAGGCTGTGGGTTCGAATCCTGCCATGAGCATGGATGTTTGTGATTGTCTGCGAAAATACAAGTGGTAGTGGTGGATGGTAGTGGCGTTGGTGTAGATCAGTGTTTCCCAACCTTTTTGATGTCACGGACCCCCTGTAGCAAATGTTAATGCACTGCGGCCCCATAAAATCCAAAATGGAAATTTTTTATATTTTACATATCATAAAATTGAAGTAATAAATTACAACTTTACAACACTAAATGTCATTTATGACAATGTAATACTGTTATAAATAGAGATATTCGGAAGAATATGAACATATCAATTAGGCCAGGTGTGAGCAAACATGATAAGATAAAGTTTAATGAAAATAAACTATCCTGCAGACCCCCTTTGAATTACTCACAGACCCCTGGGGGTCTGCAGACCATAGATTGGGAAACACTAGTGTAGATGATGATGATGCTAGTTGCGGTTTGTTGTAGTTGGTTGATTGAGTGGTGGAGACAGAGTTGTGGAATAGGTGCCCTCTCTCCATTAGTCCCTTAGACTCCCTGGAGGTGTCATATAATAATAATAATAAAATGACACACAGTAAAGAGATGGCTAACAAGTGCTGCCATCTCGTGGTCCCTAACGCAATATTTATGTCTGAAATGGTGTGGGTTGTGATTGATTTTCTTGAGTTTACGGGATGAATAACCCAAGTTTCCAGGAGAAAAAAACCTGCTTGCCTGTGCAAGAGATTGAAAAAAACTGGGGAACCAGTCGAAAAAAGGGTAGTTTGGCTGTGAGGAGTGCAAACATCACTTCCACTGAGTCTGCCACTCTTTAAGTAATTAATAATTACTTTAAGGGTGAAATTGGTGGCATGTTTGCCATATAGTGGAAGAATTATCTTGAATTATCTTTGGCCTAACTGTCCAGTCTTCTCTCATAGTGTACTTTTTGTTTCTTTACTATTCATGTCTCTTTTCCAAGTTGCATTTGATATTTTCATGCATCTGATCACTACCAGTTGTGATCTTGTACCTCCCCCCTATCATCCTTTTCCACTTTTTTGCCTAATTTTACTCTTCATCCATTTCACTGTTATTTACTTTATTTATTTGAGTAACTCTTGGTATGCATTGTAACTCTACATACATTTTTATGCCTTGTAAATCGATGTATATCCCTTCTTGACAGTTTCCCTTCCCTGTTTTACCATCTTCAAAACCAACTGGTGGAAGTGTTAATATCTCATTCACAACCACAGTCTATAAAGATATCACCTAATACAACATTGAACATCACTTCTTCCATCACATACTGCTTAAGATAGGTAATTCTCAGAAATTCAACAGATTTACTTTTCTTGTTGCTGTAAGCCATGTTCTCCTTCCCATTCACTTTCCTATAATCTACCATTAGGAATTGCACTCGTTTTTACATGCTCAACCAGTTTGCCTAAAGTAGATACTGAAGAAATGTTTCAATACATGACACGATAGGAAAATACCAGGAGTCGCTGCTGGAAGTTGTGTAACAATGTGGTTAACAAGGACATCAAGATCAGATTTTTTGAATGAGAATGGTGAATGAGTGGAATGGTTTCCGCAAGATGGTTATGAGTGATTTGTCAGTGAAAAAGGAAAGATATCATAAGTATTATGAAAAAGTGCATGAGAGTTAGCAATGCTTTTGACCAGGCTGTATAATTGAAGTGTCAGCTGTAGTTGATCCCATTACGTTACAAAGACTTGAAGACAGAGCTAGCAAATTATACCCTAATCTGTAATTCAGGATTAGGTGTTAAAGCATTAGAAAAGTTGACTGAGGGCAAAATTCAAGAACAAGTAAACAGAAATATGATGCTCTATTGAAGACCACATAACTTCATGAAGGGTAGATCTTGCCTTTGTAATTTATTATTATTACCCCAAGACCTCATGGAGTTAAAGACTCATCTGGGAGGTCCTTTTATCACACACGCATCTCACCATACCGTGTCTTAAACACACTCAAACTCCTTGCAGACACCACACTCTCAGGCAAGGCATTCCAATCATTCACAACTCTACACGAAAAAACCTGTTCTCACTCCCATACTCACACCCTCTTTATACAGTTTCCAGGGATGACCTCTGGTTCTCCCCTGATCTCCCACTATTCTCTGTAGAACTTCTCCACCACTGATCCTATAACAACCCCTTACCAACTTGTACATCGCTATCATTTCTCCCCTCTTCCTCCTGTTCACCAGACTCTGCAAATTACATCTTCTCAATCTTTCCTCATACTCGACATTCCAGAGGTCAGAAACTACCTTAGTCAATCACCTTTGGACTCTTTCCAACATCTCTTCATCCTTCTGAAAACCAGGTGACCAAATCTGGGCACAATAGTCCATGTGTCGCCTAATCAAAGCCTTATACAATGGAACAATCGTCTCCCTACTTCTACACGTCAGTGTCCTCCGTATCATTCCCAGAAGCCTTTGTGTTGTCTTCACAATTTTGGTGATGTGCCCCCTAAATTTTAGATTCTTATCCACTGTCACCCCCAGGTCTATTATTTCCTCTACCTCCAACAATATATTCTCACCAAGCATTCAATCTTTGTTTTCCAAATTTTAAAACCTTACATTTTGCAACATGGAACTTATATCCCCATTTCTGTGCCCAATCACTGAATTTATTCAAGTCTTCTTGTAAGGCCACAACATTTTCACTACTCTTTATGGTTTGTCCCAAATTTGCATCATCTGCAAACAACTGAATATCTCCATCCAAATCTTCGCCAATATCATTAATATACAAGTTAAACAGTAATGGCCCTAAAACAGACCCCTGAGGCACTCCACTAGTGACTTTCCATTTTCTAGATATTGCACCCCCATACACAACTTGTTGATACCTATCAGATATTACAGTCTTTTTTTTACAGTTTTTTTACTCACTTCCAGTCTATTTAAGTCCTCTTGCAAAGCTACATCTGCTCTATTTCTCATAACTTTCCCCAACTTTGCATCATCTGCAAACAACTGTATATTACCATTTAATCCCTTTCCAGTGTCATTTACATATAAATTAAACAACAACAACCCCAAAACAGACTCATGAGCATGTCACTAATTAATTTTCAATATTGAAGGTTTTTTCACTTGGTAATACTTTAATTTCAATACATAAATAGCAATATAAATATCAATTCTAGTGACCAAGCCAAGAGATATGCTTATCATTCAGATATATGCTCCTACAGAACAGAATGACGAAATAGATACTGATAACATGTATGATGAAACAGAGTGGTGTATATATAAAGATAGCTGGAGACAAGAAAAATCAAATTATTTGTGTGTTGGCGACTGGAATGCAAAAGTTGGATCAGAGAGAACATATACATATATGGACCATTTCGACTTGGAATTTGGAATGAGAGAGGACAGTTGACTTCTGCAACAAACACAGTATCATCATAACTAACACTTATTTTGAACAAAAACTAACAGCAAGATACACCTGGGAAAGTCCTGATGGAAGATATAAAAATCAGTCAGACTATATTATGATCAATAAGCATTACTTCAATGGGATATGGAACAAGATCATGTCAAGTGCTCACTGTGGATCTGATCATAGACTAGTCCTAATGATGATGAATATTCATGTGAAAGCAATAAAAATTAAAAGGAAACAATGGGATTTACAAATGCTACAAAATGCAGCAGTAAAATCAAAATTTAATGAAAATGTTTCAGACATACTGGCTGCACAATTACAAAATAATAATAAAATGAAAGTGAACCTTCCCAATAGAACAAACTACAAACAGCTACCATAACTTCTGCTAAGAACCACATCAGGAAACATGAAGAAAGAAAGAAAAAACCATGGATAACACAAGAAGTAATTGACCTTATCTATGAAAGAAGAATATGAAAAAGTGCAAATGAAGAAGAAAGATTAAGATATAAAACAATGGAAAGAGAATCAAACAATTATGCAGGAGATTGAAAGAAGAATGGATAAATAACCAGTGAGCTGAGATAGGTGTTACAAAAAAAGAACAAAACCAGAGAAACATTCCTGGAAGTGAAAAGAATGGAAATGCAAAATGGAAAATGGAAATGCTTAATGGAAAAGCAAAATGAACACAATCTAACAACATCAAGGACAAAGAAGGAAATATAATCGTTGATAATGAAAAGATAAATGAGATATGGATGGAATATTTATGAAATCTCTATGATGATGATGATGAGAACATGAGCGACGATTTACTGAATCTTTTACAGCATCGCTCTGCATACCAATTCCAAAGAAAAACAATGCCCAAAATTGTGAGGATTACAAAACTGTGAGCCTAATCTCTTATGCATCTCTCATTGGTGAGAGTGATCATAGGGTCTTGACTTGGGAGGTGGCTAAAGGTGTGGATTTTACAATTAAGACGGGGTACATGTGGAATTATCGGGCTGGTAAGTATGACAAGCTTAGGAGATTGATTGGTTCAGTGCCATGGCATGTGCAACTGTAAGGGCTAGAAGTTGATAGTGCATGGGAGGCGGTAAAGAAGTGTTTGCATGAAGCAATGGCTGACTGTATACCTAGAGTCTGGATAATAAATCAAGTAGGGGTTAAATGGATGAATCACACCATTAAGATTGAGCTGCAAAAAAGAAACACCCATGGAGGGAATTCAAGGAGAAAGGTGACCTACAGGCACATGAACGGTATAAAGTGCAGGACAGAAGGGTAACGAGTGTTGTAAGAAAAGCAAAAAAGGATTACGAAAGAACATAAGAACATTGGCCATGCAGGCTAAAGAGAATCCTAAACAGTTTTTTCGATATGTTGCCAGTAAAAAAAAAATGTATATGGCAGAATGATTTTAAAGAATGCCGATGGTAAGAAGGTAACCAAATCAGCTGATATAGTTGAATTACTGAGCGAACACTTTACAAGAATATATCTTCCAGGTGGTGACATTGCAGAAATGAATGAACTAATTGATTATACGGGAATTGTGGTGAATGAAGTGGAGGTGAGTAGTCTATTGCAAAACCTCAACGTCAATACATCTGTGGGATTGGATGGTATACCAGCTCGTGTCGTACGTAAAGCGGCTAAAGAATTGTCAGTACTCTTGACCATTTTGTTTAATCTGAGTCTCGGGTCTGGGTTGGTCCTGAGGGGGTGGAAAGAGGGGAAAATAGTTCCACTGCACAAAGGAGGCTCCAAGACTACTGTTGTAAATTACTGACCGATTAGCATATCAAGAATCGTTGTCAAGATCTTGGAGAAACTAGCCAAGAGAAGAATGCAGGATTGGATAGATGAAAATGGGATACTGTATGGAGGGCTACAACATGGTTTTGTGACGGGGTAGATCATGCCTCAGTAACTTGCTCAAGTTTTATAACACAGTGACGGCTGAACTGGATAAGGTTTACAGTGATTCTACTGGACCTTGCCAAGGCCTTTGACAGGATACCACATGTTATCTAATCAGTAAACTGGAGCAGATGGGGATGGATATAGGGTTGGTGAGATGGATAACAGGGTGGTTGATGGAAAGATACCAAAGAGTGGTTTATTCAGGAGTGGAGTCCAAAAGACGGCTTGTGACTAGTGGTGTGCAGCAGGGTTCTGTTCTTGGACCACTACTTTTCAATTTGTTCATTAACGATATAGGAAAGGATCTGAGAGGAAGTGTTCACTTGTTTGCTGAGGATGCAAAGTTGGGTAGAGCAATTGTGAGTGCACAGGATATCAAAATTTTGCAGGATGATTTGGATAGTTTGGAGGACTGGGCTAAGGAAAACGGATGTCAATTTAATGTGGCTAAGTGTAAGGTTATGCATTTTGGAGTGAAAAGATTAGCAGCAGTATATCACAGTGGTGGAACTGTACTCTAGGAGATTGATGAGGCTAGGGATTTGGAAGTTTTGGTGGATAGGGAGTTGAAGATTAGTGGGCACATTGCAAAAGTGGCCAAAACAGCTCATCAAATCACTTGGTTTATGAAAAATACTTTAACAAGCAGAGACAAACAAGTTATTGTTCCTCTATATTGAGCCTTGATAAGATCCCATTTAGACTACTGTGCTCAGATATGGGTGTCAGGGTTTCTTCTTGATGGGGAGGAGGTGGAGAGGATCCAGAGACGAGTGACCAAGATGATAGCAGGTCTGTGGAATGAAGCTTATGAGAACAGGTTGAAGATTTGTGGATTGCAAAAATTGGTTGATAGGTGGAAAAGGGGTGATTTGATTTGACACATTCAAATTACTGAAGGGTTTCTATAGGATTAATCCAGAAGATATTTTTGAGAATAGGATTGGTGGTGGGAGGACTAGGGGCCATACATGGAAGCTGGGCAAAAGTGTGGTTAGCAGGGGTGTTAGAACTAGGTTTTTTTACTTGGAGACTGGTGAATGAGTGGAATAAGCTGCCAGAGTCTGTTGTGGGTGCTATGACCATGAATGAGTTCAAGGCAAGGTCTATTATATACTGTGTGAATGTCGAATAGTTGCTCTTGACATGATGTTAGGGCCTCCCTCAATGAGTCTGTCAACTCCTTGGAGTTGCCCGAGATGATAATAATAATAATAATGTATCTAAAATCATCGTAACCACTGTTAACAAAGAAATTGAAAGAGCCTTAACTGGTGAATTAAGTGAACAACAGAAAGGCTTCAGAAGAGGAATGGGAACCATTAATGCTATCCTGGAACTAAAAATATTACTGGAAAGATCACATGAAATGAATGGGAACATATATATATACTTCATAGACTTTCAGAAAGTCTTCGATCAATTAAAAGGCAATAAACTGTTTAATATTCTAGAAAAATTAGACTTAGAAGATCATGTACATAAACTTATAAAAATGATTTACTAAAAGCAGAAAATTGAGCTCTTTAACTCTAAGACTTTTGAATTGAAAATAAAAAGGAAAATTAGACAGGGCTGCATCCTTTCACCAAATCTATTTAATATTTACAGTGAGAGAGTGATGAAAAAGATTGAAAAACAAAATATAGGAATCAGTATCAATGGTATAAAATACAACAATCTGAGATATTATTATTATTATTTCGGACAACTCCAAGTAGTCGACAGACTCATCGAGGAAGGCCCTAAAATCATGTCAAGAGCAACTATTCGACATTCACACAGTAACTATCATACCTCGCCTTGAACTCATTCATGGTCATAGCACCCACAACAGACTCTGGCAGCTTATTCCACTCATTTACCACTCTCCAAGTAAAAAACCTAGCTCTAACACCCTTGTTGACCACATTCTTGCCCAGCTTCCATGTATGGCCCCTAGTCCTCATACCACCAGTTCCATTCTCAATAATATCTTCTGGATTATTCTTATAGAAACCCTTCAGTAATTTGAATGTCTTAATCATATCACCCCTTTTCTGCCTATCAACCAATTTTTGCAACCCACAAATCTTCAATCTGTTCTCATAAGGTTCATTCCACAGACCTGCTGTCATCTTGGTCACTCGTCTCTGGATCCTCTCCACCTCCTCCCCATCAAGAAGAAACCCTGGCATCCAAATCTGGGCATAGTAGTCCAGATGGGGTCTTATCAGGGCTCGATATAGAGGAACAATAACTTGTTTGTCTCTGCTTGTTAAAGTATTTTTTAGCAACCAAGTGATTTGATGAGCTGATTTAGCCACTTTTGCAATGTGCCCCCTAAACTTCAACTCCATATCCACCAACACTCCCAAATCCCTGGCCTCATCAATCTCCTGGAGCACAGTTCCACCAATGTGATATACTGCTGCTAATCTTTTCACTCCAAAATGCATAACCTTACACTTTGCCACATTAAATTGACATCCATTTTCCCTAGCCCAGTCCTCCAAACTATCCAAATCATTTTGCAAAATTTTGACATCCTGTGCACTCACAGTTGCTCTACCTAACTTTGCATCCTCAGCAAACAAATGAACACTTCCTCTCAGATCCTTTCCTATATCTTTAATGAACAAATTGAAAAGTAGTGGGCCAAGAACAGAACCCTGCTGCACACCACTAGTCACAAGCCGTCTTTTGGACTCCACTGCTGAATAAGCCACTCTCTGGTATCTTTCCATCAACCACCCTCCTATCCATCTCACCAACCCTATATCCATCCCCATCTGCTCCAGTTTACTGATTAGAGTAACATGTGGCATCCTGTCAAAGGCCTTGGCAAGGTCCAGTAGAATCACTGTAAACCTTACCCTTATCTAGTTCAGCCGTTACTGAGGCATGATCTACCCCTTCACAAAACCATGTTGTTGCCCTCCATACAGTATCCCATTTTCATTCATCCAATCCTGTATTCTTCTCTTGACTAGTTTCTCCAAGACCTTGACAACGATTCCTGATATGCTAATCGGTCAGTAATTTACAACAGTAGTCTTGGAACCTCCTCTATGCAGTGGAACTATTTTCCTCTCTTTTCACCCCCTCAGGACTAACCCAACCCGAGACTCAGATTAAACAAAATGATCAAGGGTACTGACAGTTGTTTAGCTGCCTTCACATATGAGATATGCTGATAATACCATTCTAATTGCAGACAACAGAAACAAATTAATCAAATTACTGCACCTACTAATTGAGGCATGTAAAGATTTTGGCCTACATTGAAATGCGAAAAAAAAAAAAAGACCAAATTTATGAGAATCTCAAAAGGAAATAGATCTAAGCCAGAAATATTCATAAACAATATAAAAATTGAGCATGCAACAGAATACAAATATTTAGGTACATACTTTACTGCAGATGGAAATCAAGATAAAGAAATAAAAATAAGAACTGCCATAGCTAAAGATGCTATGGCCCAGTCGTGAAATTACTTTGCATGCAAACTTTGTTTGCTTAACTTGGATAAAGGATGAACCAAGAATATAATTTTTTGGGATCTTTAAATTTACGCTAATGACTTACCTCTTCTGGAATATCACTACTCCCATACACAACATATTGATATGTATCTATCGAAAGCCTTTGCAAAATCAAAATATACTACTGTATATTCATCCCCCTTGTCCAAAGTATTCATCACCTTGTTATAATGGGTAAGCAGATTGCTAAAACACAAGCTTCCTTTAGCAAATTCATGCTGTCCATTAAAGAGAATTCTACTGCTGTCAATTCAGTTTTGAATTCTTGTCCTCATTAGCTTCTCCAACTCCTTGACCACAACTCCAGAAAATCAGACTGGCCTGTAATTCAAAGCCTTAGTCTTATCACTTCCTTTACAAAACAGAACAATTTTGCCATCTTTCCATTCCTTTGGGAACCAGGCTAATCTAAGTCCCATGTTGAAAATGTACATTAAGGTTGTTAACTCCTTGGAACATTCCCTCAAGATGTGGTGATATATCATCAAGTCCCATGGCCTTGTTGACATCAAATATACTCAATTCCTCATATACCTCCTGCTCACTCACTATCAGTGGTTCCATTCCCCATTCTCACTCCTTTCAAGTTTTGCATTATGTTACAATCACAAGGATGGAACTTTAATGAACTGTTCACTTAACACCTCTGATATAACCTCTTCAGTGTTTATCATTCTCACCGACCAACATCATCCTCTCATAATCATTCTTCCTTTTATGGCCACATAAGAAAAACTCTCTAGGATTTCTTTTGGCTTCATTTGCTAACTGTTGTTCATACTGCACTTTTGTTACACTTGCTAAGTGAGTCACCTTCCTTCCCTGCTCCTTTTACTCCTCGTGTAACTGATTATCTCCACTCATCTTGTGCCTTCTCCACAATGCATTTTACTTTCAGATTGCATGCTTCACATCTTCAGTCATCCATTTTATTCCTACTTTATTTAATCTGTTGACCTTTAGAATCCACTCAGTCGTTGCTTCTGACAGATAATTCCTGAGTAGAGACCAAGCAGCACTGATTTCCTTCCCATGAAATTCCTCATTCCATGATATTGTTGTAAGCTGCCTTCTGAGTTTGCCATTTAAGATAAGGTTTTATTTGTATAATTGTGGTACTCTACCAGAAGTCTGTTAACACTGTAACCCATTCAAAGAACTGCCATATAGTAATTGAAGGTTGGATTATTGAATTCGTATATTTGATTGTTTAATAATTGATGGTTCATATATTTGAAGGTCGGATAATTGAATGTTCATGAAGGCCGGCCTCGTTGACCGAGTGACTAGCATATCTGCTCTCCAGCCAAAAGGCTGTGGGTTCAAATGCTGCTGCTGTGGGCATCTATGTTTGTGATTGTCTGTGAAAATACTAGTGGTGATGGTCATGGTGGGCGGTAGATGGCGTTGCTGTAGATGATGGTAGTTGTGCTTCGTTGTAGTTGGTGGATTGAGTGGTGGAGGCAGAGAGCTGCAGAGTTAGTGCCAGTTCTAGGGGTTCTGGTGCCCTGATTCATTTTAAATTTTTTTTTTTGCCGACTTAGCTGGCCAAGTAGTTAGCATATCTGCTCTCCAGCCAAAAGGCTGCAGGTTTGAATTCTGCCAGACATGGATGTTTGTGATTGTCTGTGAAAATACTAGTGGTGATGGTGGGCGGTAGATGGCATTGGTGTAGATGATGGTAGTTGCAGTTCGTTTTAGTTGGTGGATTGAGTGGTGAAGGCAGAGAGCTGTAGAGTCAGTGCCAGCTCTAGGGGGTCCTGGTGCCCTGATGCAATTTAAATTTTTTTGCCAGCTTGGCTGGTCAAGTGGTTAGCGTATCCACTCTCCAACCAAAAGATTGAGGGTTTGAATCCCGCAGTGGGCATGGATGTTGTGATTGTCTCTGGAAAAACTTGTGGTGGTGGTTAGCGGAAGATGGTATTGATGTAGTTGCAGTCAGTTGGTGGATAGAGTGATTGAGACAGAGTTGTAGAGCAGGTGCTCTCCCTCGATGAGTCTTTGGACTCCCTGAAGGTGTCAAATAATAATAATAATATATTTGAAGGTTGGATAATTGAGAGATTACTGCAATTTGTCAGCCTAGTTGGCTGATTGGTTAGTATGTACACTCCATCTGCCAGGCTGCAGGTTCAAATCTGCTGTGGGCACGAATGTCAGAGATTGTCTTTAGGTATAATAAATTTAGTTTAATCCTTTATCCAAGTGTGAGCAAACAAAGTTTGTGCCTGAAAGTATCTTCAGGACTGGGTTAAGGTGGTACAACACCAGGGCAACTCATTGCAAAGGTGGAGCAAGCTACCAACACTCCTATCCCAGTATCTCCTATAATGCAAAACACATCTCCTTGCAGATATGTCTAACATTATGCATTAAGGTAAGGGCCACTACCCAGGCTAGTTTCGACCTTTATTTAGGTCTCTTCAGTGGGAGCCAGGCCCAAGTGGAGATATCAGGCAGAAGCATTAGCAGGTCATCTCTAACTATAGGAATTGCCAATTGGTGTGCCACCCTTTTTTTAATAATTTACTCTGGATTTAGAGAAAGATGTTGAAAGTTTATTTTTCACTTGGTTAGAGTATAATAAATTTAGTTTAATCCTTTATCCAAGTGTGAGCAAACAAAGTTTGCACCTGAAAGTATCTTCAGGACTGGGTTAAGGTGGTACAACACCAGGGCTACTCGTTGCAAAGGTGGAGCAAGATACCAACACTCCTTAACCCAGTCCTGAACATACGTTTAGGTGCAAACTTTGTTTGCTCACACTTGGATAAAGGATTAAACTAAATTTATTATACTCTAAACAAGTGAAAAATAAACTTTCAACATCTTTCTCTAAATCCAGAGTAAATTATTAAAAAAGGGTGGCACACCATTTGGCAATTCCTATAGGTAGAGATGACCTGCTAATGCTTCTGCCTGATATCCACTTGGGCCTGGCTCCCACTGAAGAGACCTCAATAAAGGTCGAAACTAGTCTGGGTAGTGGCCCCTTCCCTTAATGCATAACGTTAGACATATCCGCAAGGAGATGTGTTTTGCATTATTTTGCATTATAGGAGATACTGAGATAGGAGGGTTGGTAGCTTGCTCCACCTTTGCAATGAGTTGCCCTGGTGTTGTACCACCTTAACCCAGTCCTGAAGATACTTTCAGGCACAAACTTTGTTTGCTCACACTTGGATAAAGGATTAAACTAAATTTATTATACTCTAACATCATTGTCTTTAGGTGCAGGATGTGAAATTGCCCACTGTGAAACCACCAACCCTGAAGAAGTGACTTAAAAAGTTTGATGTTTGATCTTTAGAGCAGGATTTCTGGATAATGTAAAATAAATTTTAAAAAAATGCAAATATATAAAAATAAATAAAAATAGAAACATAAATCTTAGCTCACCCATGGTACTATTATACTATGTATAGGTTTACAACCTTTTGTGGGTGGGAGTTACATAAAGAAAATGTAAATGATATTTTATTCATTAAATTATTTATTGTAGATATACTTAAAATAATTCTAACTAGATTTAGAATACTTTAAGATAAGGTTCTCATTGTATTGAGGTGAATGCTTCAGTGCAAAATCAGTAATAACGTTTCCCAGGAATCAACGAACCTGGTTAATATTTCAGCATTTAAAAGGATAGCACTCAAAAAATAATCATCAGCAACAGCTCTACTGTGTGATGAAAACAGCGGCGGTCCGTGAAGTTTTAAGTGGGGATGCTGCCTATACAAAATTTTAAAAAAATCATTCTTTTTTTCCTAATTAGTAATCAATTTATTAATAAATAAATCTGTAGATTTATTTAATAATAAATTGGTTACTGATCAGAAAAAAATAATTTTTTTAAAATTATTTTGTATAGGCAGCACCCCCCACTTAAAACTTCACGGGACACCACTGGATGAAAATCTCACCATTGCTGACTTCTTCTTCTTCTATATATGTAGAGTAATAATATAGTATTTGATCTAATTAAATGAATATTTGTGTGAATAAATTTCATTGTTATAATTATTTATTTTCATGTTTTGTATCTACAGCTGAAGTATACTGTCCAGATCCACCACAGATTGCCAATGGAGTAATTAGAGGAAATAAAGCAGGGGATTATTATACTCCTTATGATGAAGTGGAAGTTGAATGCAATCAGAGATATGCTCCCTACAATGGAAGCGACATACTTACATGTGAAGATGATGGAAATTGGGATTCTGAGTTTGCCATATGCAAAGGTTTTTGTTAAGATACCTACAATTTCATCTTTGGATTCATTAAATAACGAAAACTTTAATACATTTTAAACTTTGTTATTATTTAAATTTTAGTTTTCTGTTAAAATTTTATTTTTCACTTGGTTAGACTATAATAAATTTAGTTTAATCCTTTATCCAAGTGTGTGCAAACAAAGTTTGCGCCTGAAAGTATCTTCAGGACTGGGGTAAAGTGGTACAACACCGGGCAACTCCTTGCAATGGTGGAGCAAGCTACCAACACTCCTATTTCAGTATCTCCCATAATGCAAAACACATCTCCTTGCAGATATGTATAATGTTATGCATTAAGGGAAGAGCCACTACCCAGAC